>NC_042617.1:270195050-270511300 GCF_901001135.1 Rhinatrema bivittatum
CTACTAGGGTGCGCGCGTGCGCGCCACCCACTTCTTTATTCCAGCTTTGGCGTGAACCTCGGGGCATCCCCCTCAAGTAACGTCATTCCATCCGCATATATAGCCTGTATTCAATTGCTAGCTCACTGAGTTAGCAAAGACTCGGATTCGTCCTGTCTAAGCTACTCTGCCGCTGGAAGCTCTCTCTGCCCTTCGGGGTATTGAATAACTTGGGTAACTGCTCCTCAGGGGCCCTCTGCTTTATTTCAGGTGCCTTACAGGGATCAGGTACTCGCTCCTCGAGGGCCTGCTCTCCCTGCCTCGGTGCCAGTACCTTCAGCCTGGTGGAATCGCATACCTACAGCTATCATCTAGTGAGTAATCTGACTCTCAGTCTGTCTCCTCCTCAGCACTGCCTTGCTGGGAAACCTACACCAGAATTCCCCTATACCAATGGGATGAGAAGGGTCCCCTCTGCCGAGGGTCCCGAGACTGCTCCTTCCAGACTACCTCACTACTGCCACCTCTGGTGGTTTACATCAAGCTGTACAATAAAAGAGCTAATTCTGTGTTTGTGTGTCTTGAGTCTAGCCCAGTACTGTGGCACCCCACGGGGCCCCTCCCCATGGGCGTAGTCATCTGCCACAGTACCCAAGAATCCACCCAAACACCACTTAACCGTAACACAGTCACCTGAAGACAGACACTGAATGAGATGGATTTACTCCCACGAAGGACGTCTGGAGACGAAGTCCGGTGGACGGCAAGGCCGCTGCGGATTCTTCAGTTTCGAGATAAGGAATGAAGGAAAATGGTACACAAAAGAAGGGTACCTCCAGACACACAGACATCGGGGTATCTGGACAGCTGGACATCTGGATCTCTGAGCGAGTGGACATCCAGACATCTGGTCAGGCGGACGAGAGGACATCTGGACACAGGCAAGGAACTCCAGGGCTTCAGGAAGGGAAGCCAGGGAATTGAACATACCACGAAGGAGATCCGAAGAGGGACGAGACACAGGACATTGGATAGAGACATCAGGAACACGAAGAACATGAAGTCATCTGGACAGGTGCAGTAGATGGATTCCATGGAAGCTGGAGAAGGTCCAAGGGAGATGTGAACCGATCCGAAGGCCCTGAGGAACTGAAGCAGGGCCTTTATATAGGGCAGGTCCAGGAAGTGCCCTAGGGACATCATCTGGAGAACCGAAGGGTGCTTCCTGCTTCTGGCCCTTTAAGAGATGAAGAGAGGCACGCGCATGTGCCTAGAGGGAGCCCCGGAGGAAGATGGGAGGAGCCAAGGCCTGCAGCGGCATCCTGCCGCATCATGGAAGGAGAGAGCAGGCAGGCGGAGGCTCCTGCCGCGAAGAAAAGCCATGCTGGGGGTGACCTCCTGCCCCGAAGATGAAGAGAAGGTGGCAGCGGCTCCCTGCCGCAGGAGAGGAGACCGACGGCAGCACTCGGGCCGTGAAGAAGAAGGAAATCCTGGTGGGGACTTCCCTCGTAGGGAGTGTCGGCGGCACGGCTCTAGCTGCGCAGGAGGGGAGCAGCAACAGGCTGCTCAAGGGAACGCTGGCGGCGCTCTCAGCCACAAAGAGGAGCAGCAGTGGTGTCAGGTCGGCAGGGAGAGGAAGGTGAGAGTCTGTCCGCGGGATGGGGTCCTCAGACAGGATCGTAACAACCAGTGCAACGCGTGTAAAACCGGAGATATATCCTCACTTCATAAAGTGCCTGTCAAAATTTCAGCTGCCAAATTTTGTATCATCTGTATGGCGCTAATAGTATAGGCAGGTAGTCCTAAATAAAGGGAGTTTCAGCAATCTAAGCATGGCAAACTAAGGGCTTGTACCACAGCTCTAAAATCTGACATACGGGCCGATACAGTACAGTGTGCTCCGGTGGAGCGCACTGTTAGCCGGCATTTGGACGCGCATTTTGGATGCACTAGCTTTACCCCTTATTCAGTAAGGGGTAATAGTGCGTCCAAAACGCGTGTCCAACCCCCCCAAACCTAATAGCGCCCGCAACATGCAAATGCATGTTGATGGCCCTATTAGGTATTCCCGCGCGATACAGTAAGTAAAATGTGCAGCCAAGCCGCACATTTTACTTTAAGAAATTAGCGCCTACCCAAAGGTAGGCATTAATTTTTGCCAGTGCCGAGGAAGTGCACATGGCGATATTAAGTTGGAGGTCCCGAAAGTTGAAAAAAGTAAAAAAAAGAAAAAAAAATTTTAAATGGACCCGCAGCTCGCAGGTCGAAAACTGGATGCTCAATTTTGCCGATGTCCGGTTTCCGAACCCATAGCTGTCAGTGGGCTCGAGAACCAACACCGGCAAAATTGAGCGTCAGCTGTCAAACCCGCTGACAGCCACCACTCCTGTCAAAAAAGAGGCGCTAGGGATGCGCTAGTGTCCCTAGCGCCTCTTTTTACTGCCAGCCCTAATTAAAATAAATTTAAATACTGTATCACGCGCACAGGAGAGTGGCCTGTGCGCGCGCTGGGAGAGTGGGCACTTGCCCGCTCTCCCGCGTTTTTACTGTATCGGCCCAATAGCGAGGTAAGGTTTTAACCTATGAAGCATTCGTAACTTCCAATAGCATCTCTGAACTAAAAGTTTTACATAATCTTTAAGAGTTAAATTGGAGTCAATAGAAATCCCTAAGTTTTTTGCTACTCTCTGTATTGGAATTTGGCATCCCTCCAATGTGAAGTGTGAACAATACTGAGTTTCAGTTTTTCTGCTGCAAGATATTATCTCAGTTTTACCTAAATTTAGTACCAGTTTATTATGTGCTAGCCATTTCCTAATGGCTGTCAAGTAGATATGTAAAGATCCAATAGTGGAGTTGATATCAAGGGAACAGGGGGGAAAAGATTGGACGTCATCTGTACAGACAGAGTACTGCAAGATTCCCATGAATTTGTAAATTCTGACTTGTGACAAGGATACCATGAGAGAGAGACCTATGGAACAGCTTTCTGAGAAATACACTTCCACAGTCTCCAACACAGGTTCAGATAACTTTCTTGGCATGACAATTTTACATGTGTTGCCAAAGTAAGGATTAAAATAAAAAGAAGGAAAAATGACAAAATGGTAGAAAGGTTATGGGAAATACAGCACTGTCAGCTCCAGCAGGGGTGCAGAGAACATGGGGTGAAGAATGATAGGATTGCCAGGTTTACGATTAATACTTAGGGAGTAGAGGACATGGCGTGGGGAATGATAGAAGGGGGCAGGCTGATGGTCATTAATGTGGGTGTAGACCAGGGGTCAGGAACCTTTTTGGCTGAGAGAGCCATAAACGCCACATATTTTAAAATGTAATTCCATGAGAGCCATACAATATGTTTAAAACTAAATACAAGTAAATGTGTGCATTTTATGTAAGATCACACTTTTAAAGTACAATAAGTCTCTGAAAATATTACACCAGGCCTTAAGACACCAATACATCTCCTATTAGGAAAACGGACCAAGTCAGGCTGCTATAGAGCCCTACACAGAAACTACACGCCAGCAGAAAACTTCACCTGAATCACGTGCTGTCCCTCACCTAACATAGAATAAAGAGACCAAAACGCATAACAAGAAGCATACAGAAAAAAATGAATTGGAAACTGCAACAAGCCAGAGTCTCTGTATGCAGTGTAACAAAGGAAAAAAGAAACATCACCCATCCTTATAAAACAAATCAAGAAATATAAAATCATCAGCAGTAAAACTGTTCTAACAAAAAGAACATATTTTGAAACAGCTGATGAGTGGAATATCCAATAATTAAAAACTCATATAAAACATTTCCAGTTACCAACAAAATTTTTCAAAATAGCAGACACAAAGACCCAGTAATGAAAAATAATAAGGATACAAAAATTTTTTTGCTCTGCATACCTGGGAACGTTTGATATCCAGGTGTCCTGAGATTGTTCTGAATTAGCAAGAGGTGGGGTGGTTTGCTTGGAACTTTCTCCTCTCTCAGTCACATACCAGCGCGAGGGCTGAAAATGAAGAGGTTAGCGTTGGGAGGAGGCTGCTGCTGCCGCGAGTTCCCGGGGTGGGGGTGGGGAGAGAGAGAGTGAATGAGCGAGTAAGCATGTGTGTTTGCTCGCTCATTCACTCTCTCTCTCCCCACCCCCACCCCGGGAACTCGCGGCAGCAGCAGCCTCCTCCCAACGCTAACCTCTTCATTTTCAGCCCTCGCGGAGGCGGAGTCCCATCGGCCGCGGTTGAAGCTCTTCGTTTTCCTCCGAGCCGCGCTGCAGTCTTCTTTTCTTCGGGCCGATGCCGAGCGCACTAGCGTGGCCTCTTCTTGCCGCGCAGGCACCCGATGCTCTCCACTTCCTCTTCCGGGCCGCGGGGAGGGGGGGGGAGAAGAGAGCACGCCGGTGCCGCTTTCCGCCCGGGCTGACAGCATTTTAAGCCCGGGCGGAAGAGGACCGGGCAGCAGCTGGGTCAGCGGGAAAGTGTGGCGAAACTTGTCTGCGAGCCAGATGCAGCCCTCAAAAGAGCCATATCTGGCTCGCGAGCCATGGGTTCCCGACCCCTGGTGTAGACGGATAGGTTGATAGTTATCACAGGGGGGTGTGGAGGTTGTTTATTTTCTACAGTCTAATCCTTTTGTATTCACTTCTAGGTTTGGCCAGTTTCTCCCAGATGCAGTTTGGGGGTTAATACGCAGACCGGTCCATCTTTGTTCCATCTGCTGAGAGGATGCCAGGAAGGTGGAGGCTGGAGGGGAGGACCTGGAAGAAGACTGAGGCAGTGGCATTGGCCTGCACCCCTTCCATCGCTTTGCGAGCGCTGTACGATTACCAGTACAAGGCCGTGGATGGGAAGATGGTTGTGATTAAGGAGGGAGATTTCTTTATACTGCTGCGCAAGTCCAATGAAGACTGGTGGCAGGTGCGGAGGCTCGGTGACACAAAGAAGGTGAAACCCATCTTTGTACCAGCCACCTATGTTACAGAAGTATGTGGCAGCACTGCTGGATGCCAGAGTGCCACCCTCTCCTCCACCAACAGCAGGAAGCTGAACGAACGCACAGGTACTGCCTGACCCTAGAGAGCCACTTCATGCCCGATAGATTTTAGCACAGAATTTAACCCGTCCAGAGTCCCTGGGTGATCCTAATGCACATTTTCCTTTGCACCGTTCTCTCTCTCTCTGCCTGAGTTCTAATCAACAGCTCTATCACTGACTTCGTGTGACCCTGAGCAAGTCACTTTGAGGGCAGTAATTAAAGCAATTTTAATACGGGTAAACGTGTGTGCCATTTACAATTGTATTCTGATTATTGCATCTTTCCCCTGGCTCCCAACTGCACCCCTTGCACAAAGAAATGGGCCGAGACAGGTCGGAGAAGGCCAAGTATGCAGGATGGCAGTTTTTTAATCTACCTGCAAACGTTTCCAGCGCATGCTTTACACCTGCTTCACTTCAGATGCAAAGTCCACGGGGACTTACTTGGAGCGTGCATTTTGCACACTGGCAGGGTTTTCAAAGGAAACGGCACAAGGAGTTTCCCTTTGAAACTGGGCTTGCAGTTCTCCAGGGAGGCTCCTTATTACCACACTTCTAAGTGCCTGTTTACTCAATTATAATTTCACAAAAAATCACCACCACCAGTAGCATCGTTCTTTTTCCTCTCACCTCTTTGGAAGCCTTTGTGCAATTCAGACATAACACATTCTGCCTGGCCCTGCACCCCATAGTTTTTTGCATGACTTCTCTTGCCGTATTAATTTGTAAAGTGTACTGGGGGTTACCCCTTTGGGAGTAACCAGAAGGACTGTGACTTTATATAGTGAATAAGTAATTGTGGGTGGGTTTGTAGGCAACTTGAAGATGTACTTGAGTGAGTTGTTTTGGTATGATTTTGCTATTGCTGTATTGATTGGATGTCCATCTCTAGCAGTGCCCATCCCTAGTGAAAAATGGGGTGAGTTATGTTTTTTGGAATACTTTATATATTAGTGTATTGATATATTTGATTATTGTATTGCTGTTATTATGATGTATTTGGATCATTATGATTTATTTATTGTATTTTGTTGTAAACTACTTTGGGTTGTTCTTTTGTTCATGAAAGGCAGTCAATAAGTGTAAAATAACAGAATATAGCATAACAAAAATGCTAATACAACACCAATCAAGCTTATCAAGATTATTTTTTCTTCAGCAGGGCCCAAAGCATTTTCCCATTCACTTGAAGACTTGTCTCAGTACTCTCGCTTACCGACCTTGCTGGACTACCAATCCTGTTATGATCTGAATTTTCGTGATGTGCCTTCTGGGGATGCAGGGCTACAGCCTACCCAGGTCCCAAATGTGTTCCAGAGTAACAGTTCTAGCACCTTCTCTCGGAGCCCCATTTTGGATGCTACATACCCCATGTGCCAGCAGTGCCAGTCTGTTTCTCAACGGAACCTGCTGGCCCATCAGGTGAGTGAGTGCTCTGCCAATGTGGGCCACTCGGGAATTGCCAGCTGGCTCCATTTTTTCAATCTTGGTTTTGTCACATTACATGCAGGGGTAATTCTAATTTCCTAAATCAAGGTTTGTTGACTTTTATTTTATATAACTATATCTAAAATGGTTTGTTTTAGTTTGGGGGGTATCAGACCTTGACAACCTACCCAAAGTCTTTACAACATTTGACATGTCTAAGGCAGGAGAGCAAACATTTGACCTTTCAACCTGTATTTGTGATTGAGATTGAGGTACAAGCTGAACCAGGCTTGGTTTTACCTCTATTGCAATGGTAATCAAACCAGGACTGGCTCAGCCTGTCCCTGATGACCAGGAGCCATCTAGTAAATACTGCTACTAGTAGTAATTTCTATACTGCTGCAAGACATATGTAGTTCTGTATAGACTCATGTAAGAAATAGTCCCTGATTTTTGGAGCTTAGAATCTAGTCATGACAGACAGACAAGACAAATAAGAGCCTTTGCGTTAAAATCAATCTCTATCCTGATATTTTTATAGATATATAAATTTTCATCATCTGTTTGTTGGGAGTCATTCTATCTGTTACACTCAAAAATGCATATTTGCGCTGTCTTTGTGGGCTATTGATGCTTGATTCTGATTTCTTATGCTGTAATTAAGAATTTATTTACTAGCAGATGAATTTTCAAATGTTGTGTGTGTGAAAATTAGCACTTACACGCATAAAATGTTGTAAAGCACTCACCATTATCCACAAATCCATACACAACCAACTTCCTTTAGACCTTCAGTTCCCACTCAAACTATACACATCTGCAAGACCCATCAGAGCGGCACACAAAGGAACCCTCCAAGTCCCCCCAACTAAATCCTCTCGTCTAACCTCCACGAAAGAACGGGCATTCTCCACAGCTGGCCCCACCATCTGGAACAACCTGCCGACTGATCTAAGACTGGAACCCTGCCTGATTACCTTCCGAAAAAAATTCAAGACTTGGCTTTTCATCCAAGCCTTCCCTTAAGCCTAATAGTGCAACAGCTCTTTCATTTTAGCCCCATAGACTAAATGACCGACCCAGCCACTGTATTTTCATACGTTCTCATTCTCCAGTTCTTTCTGTCCTTTATTTCCTGGCTACCCTAGCCCCCAAGTTCATTCTCCCTGTTATTTGTATCTGTGCTTCAGCCTTCCTGTTACATGGTTATGTTCAGTTAATCCCTAAGTTTGATGTAAACCGGCCTGATATGAAGCTTGTCATGAAGTTCGGTATAGAAAAATGTTAAATAAATAAATAAAATAGCACATAAGTGAATACATGTCATATTCAAAACTGCAACTTACACACATAAATCGGGGTCTGCAAGTACCTTTGCACGTGTAAGAAAGGGGCGTGCCAGGGCGTTCTGGGCTGGGATTGACATTTGTGTTACACACCCCGTCCGCTCCCGGCCCATGCACGGGCCTGCTCACCTCTCTGGTTCCACGGCAGGTCCCGGGTCGGCCTTCCTGGCGGCAGCTGCAAACTCTTCCAGGCCTCAGCGTTCCGCGGCGGCGGTTGCCGGGCCTTCCACTGTGCACCAGGCCTCACGCCGGAGCTCGGCATCCTCGGTGGCATTGGCCATGCCCCTACGCGTGCGTGCGCGGACCGCCTAGCCTCTTGTAGGGCCAGGGGCGGGTCCTAGCTCCGCGGCACGCCCTGATTGATTCACTGATATAAGGAAGTCCCTGTCTGTACTTCCTTGCCTTGGCAATCAGGTTAGTGTCTTGCTAGATTGTCACTGCGTCTGAACCTTGTTCCAGTCTCGTTCCAGGATTCTTCTGTTCCAGTCTCGTTCCAGGATTCTTCTGTTCCAGTCTTGTTCCTGCCTCGTTCCTGCATCCTAGTTCTCCAGCAGCTTTCTGTTTCTGTTCGTCTGTCCACCTCCCCGGGTAGTATCTCCGGACTGTCTTACTGGTACTGACCTCAGCTTGCTCCTTGACCTGCCTGCCTGCTGCCTGCCTTCAGACTTCAGCCTGCTCCTTGACCTGCCTACCTGCTGCCTGCCTCCTGACCTCAGCCTGTTCCTTGACCTGCCTGTATGCTGCCTGCCTTCTGACCTTGGCCTGCCTGTGACCTTGTCTGACCTCCAGAACCTGACCCCTGCTTTGTTGACCACTTCTCGGACTGACTCTCGGATTCTGACCTCTGCCTGCTTGACCACATCTCCAGATTCTGGCTCTGTTCCTAGCCTTGTCATCACCTATGCTGTTCTGGTCCTCCCTGATCCATCTGACCTCCAGCCTCGAACCCGACCGCGCTCCCTTCCTGTCTGTGGGCACGCCTGTCTACCATCTCTCCAGGAGACCCTGCAAGGCCCACCTAAGTCCAAGCGGCCCGGGTCCCCACGGGCTCCTCCCGGGGGGACCTCGAGCTTCCAGTGGTGAAGCTCATCCTATCTGTCTCCTCCAGTGCTCCGCCCCCTGGGGGCAGGTGCTTCCTGGTCCCTACCAGGGAGCTGTTCTCCACTGCTTCAGGACAAGTGTCCACCCCCGAGCGCACCAGGTTGCCAAGGCCATGGACTTGGCGAAGTCTCCCGCCTCCAGGGCCCTACTGGGTTTGGCCGCCACAGTCAAACAACACCACCAAGCATTGGAATTGTTGGCTTCTTCGGTGGAAGAACTTCGTTCCCAGCTACAAGATACAGCATTGGCCAACCCTGTGGGCCTTTTGGCCTCCATGCTTCCAAAGCATCATTGGTACTTCCTGCACCTCCTCGATACAATGGGGATCCATGCTCCTGTCGTGGCTTCCTTAATCAGTGCTTCATGTAATTTGCACTGCAACCCTCTCTGTTCATGGAAGAAATCACCAAGGTGACCTTCATCCTGTCTCGCCTGGAAGGGAAGGCTCTTGCTTGGGCCTCTCCCTTATGGGAATACTCTGATCCCATACTTTCCAATGTATCTGAATTCATCGCTCTCTGCTGCCTGCCTCCTGACCTCAGCCTGTTCCTTGACCTGCCTGCCTGCTGCCTGCCTTCTGACCTCGGCCTGCCTGTGACCTCGTCTGACTTCCGGAACCTGACCCCTGCTTTGTTGACCACTCCTCAGACTGACTCCCGGATTCTGACCTCTGCCTGCTTGACCACATCTCCAGATTCTGGCTCTGTTCCTAGCCTTGTCGTCACCTACGCTGTTCTGGTCCTCCCTGCTCCATCTGACCTCCAGTCTCGAACCTGACCACGCTCCTTTCCTGTCTGTGGGCATGCCGGACTTCCATCTCTCCAGGAGACCCTGCAAGACCCACCTAAGTCCAAGCAGCCTAGGTCCCTACGGGCTCCTCCTGGGGGGCCTTGGGCTTCCAGTGGTGAAGCTTATCCTAGCCTCTGTCTCCTCCACTGCTCCGCTCCCTGGGGGTAGGTGCTTCCTGGTCCCTACCAGGGAGCCGTTCTCCACTGCTCCAGGACAAGGGTCCACCCCTGAGCATAACAATTTGCGTGCATAAGTTGCTATTTTAAATCTGCCAAAGTAGAGCATTTATGTCTTGCATATATTTACTTCTGCTCAATATCTGGTATAAATAATCATAAATATCGTTAAAGTGAAAAAATAACTGAGTCTGGGTGCAATGGGGGGACTTCAGGATGAAGAGCCAAGAGGGTCTTCATTAGCTGTAGATTTATTTATTTATTTGATTTATATTCTGCTTTTTGGCACTTCAAATATGGACTGGGCAAACTTTCGGCACTTCAATAGATGGACTGGGCGAATTGGTAGACTAAATAGTAAAACTGACCTATTTTATAACATGCTGCATGCATGTTATAAAATACCCTGATTTATGCATGTAAAAGCCAACTTATGGGGGTAAAAGTGTCAAATTAATGTGATAAAAATCTATATTAGTATCCTTGTAAAATTGGAAATACAAATATGCAGGTATATGAGTTGCGCACACTTATCTGGCTAATTTCCAACTTATTCAGCCGCTACTTACAGGGCCGGATTTACACATTTCTATGCTCTAAGCCAAAACACAATTCTGCGCCCCCTCCCCCTCAAAAGTTGATTTATAATTTTCAATTTAATATGTAATCCTTGCCAGTTATTCGAAAAGTATTTAAACTTGCGAAGAGTAAACCCAAAAGCAAAATGATATTCCTTCTGTGAACTCATGTTTCTTTGTAAAGAAGAGATCTTTGGATCCAATAGTAACTATCCCAGAAAACCTTACTGGTTTTCTGGAAGATTCAATCCTACAGGTTCTCGATAGAAATACTTTAATAGTATCATTTGTAACTACAGGGGATATTACTAAACTAATGAAGAGTTACTTCCAAAAGTTCCCGATTTCATATATGGGACAAGATGTAAAAATTTTTCCGGATCTTGCACCAACTACTCGTAGTAAACGAAGAGAATTTTTGGTATTAAAACCCAGAGTTATATCTTTGGGTTTTTCTTTTCTTCTGAAATACCCATGTAGATGTATAATTAAAAGGGGGAACGAGTCCTTTAGTTTCACCTTGGTGGAACAACTGACCCAATTCATTGTGGCTAGAGAACCAATTACCTCCTCCCCAGTAGTAACCTAGGTGTCAGGTAAATAAAATTATAACTGTGGAAGTGTACCTTATCCTTAGTAAAATATTTTCAGGTTAATTATCTCCATTTATCCTCCCTAATGATTCTCAGATGTAGTATTCATACTCCTGATGAAAAAATTTAATTTATAATGACGGTATCTCAACATAAGAATACTTGTTTATCTTGAAATGTTATTCTTTATTTGTTTATTTTATTATGTTGAAATGAGGAAATTGAATTTCAAATGTTATATTTGAAATGTATAATACATAAGTTACTATCTGAAAAAAACAATAAATAAATAGATTAAAAAAAAAAGCATAAATGTTTTATTTTGAAAATTTCTGAAAAATTTCAGTACAAAGATCATAAATGCTTTGTAATTATTTGAAAACTAATAAATATAAAATTAAAAAAAACAACAACTCTGAAATCAGAGGTAAAGGATAGCGATCCTTTATAGTAATTTCGTTGAGTCCTCTGTAGTCTATACATGGATGAAAAGATCCATCCTTTTTGCCAACAAAAAAGAATCCGGTTACGGCTGGTGACTTGGAAGGCTGGATAAAACCCTTTTCCAAATTTTCTTGAATATAGGCCGACATGGCCTCAGTCTCTGATAGAGAAAGTGAGTAGACCCTTCCTCTAGGGGGCTCTGAACCAGGCTTTAAATTAATCGCACAATCGAAGGACCTGTGTGGTGGCAATACATCCGCTGCTTGTTTTGAGAACACATCTTGAAATAATGAGTATTGTGACCGCAGACCAGGGAGAGAAGTAGAGGTAGACATGCAGGGTATAGGTGTTACTCTCTTCAGGCATCGGTTGTGACAGGCCGCTCCCCATTGTGAGAGTTCCAGGGTGCCCCAGTCAAACTGGGGTGTAAGGTCTTACAACCAGGGTAGGCCAAGCACTATGGGATGAATGGCTTTGTCAAGAACCAGAAATGAGATGGTCTCAGTATGAAGAGAACCTGTGCGCAGGTTTATAGGTTGTGTGGTGTAAGAAACTTCTCCTGGAAGAGGCTCACCGTGTAGGGGTGTGCATTCGTTTGCAACGTATTGGTAATCCGCAACGTATAGGGCCATATTCGTGTATTCGTGGGAAAGCGAAACGAATTGCGATTCCCCACTAATACAACAAATCTTCACCGAATTATTCGGCCATCTAAAGGAGCGAATTTAAACAAACCCCCCACCCTCCTGACCACCCCAAGACTTACCAAAACTCCCTGGTGGTCCAGCGGGGGGTCCGGGAGTCATCTCCTATACTCACGCTGTCGGCTGCCGGTATTCAAAATGGCGCCGAAAGCCTTTGACCTTACTATGTCACAGGGGCTACTGGTGCCATTGGTCGGCCCCTGTCACATGGTAGGAGCAATGGATGGTTGGCACCATCTTGTGCTCCTACCATGTGACAAGGGCTGAACAATGGCACCGGTAGCCCCTGTGACATAGTAAGGTCAGCTATTGGCGCCATTTTGAATACCGGCAGCTGACGGCGTGAGTGCAGGAGATGGTTCCCGGACCCCCTGCTGGACCACCAAGGAGTTTTGGTAAGTCTTGGGGGGGTCAGGAGAGTGGGGAGTTGTAGTTAATTAAATTTTAGCTGGGAAACGAATAAGAATGAACGCATGAATGTATCGGGGGGCCCCCCTTGCCGAATGCAATGTATCTGCCCCCCGACGAATACCGAATGCAACGTATGCGGTCCCTCTGCACATCCCTATCACCGTGTATAGAAGAAAGGAGCAGTGGAGTTGGTGTTGGGACGATAGGAATTCGAAGATGTTCTACAAGTCTCTTTAGAATAAAATTGCCACCTGCACCAGAATCAATGAGTGCTAGGGTCTGAAATTCGAGGGTTCCGGAGATAATTGAGATTGGGAGAATCAGTGGAGGAGATGGTGAAGTAAGACCTAGGAAGAGTCCTCCCGCGGATCCTAGGTCTGCATGTTTCCTGGACAGATGGGGCATGATTGAACTGCATGGCCAGGTTGTCCGCAGTACATACAGAGACCTAAGCACTTACGGTAGCATCTCTCTTTGGCAGTAAGGTGGCTGCGACCTAGTTGCATGGGTTCGTCTTCTTCAGTGACAGGCGGAGGCAGGTGTAGGTCGTGAGTGTATACTCCCTAATGAATGTTTCTTAGGACTCTTTACCTCAGCTGAATGCTCACACAAGCGATGATCAATTCTGCCAGCTAGGTCAATGAGTGAGTCCGAGGTATCAGGCAAATCACGTGCGGCCAATTCATCCTTGATACGGGAGTGAAGACCCTCTAGGAAAATTTCACGTAGACACCCCATGTCCCAATGAAGCTCTGAAGACAGGGTCTTAAATTCAAGAACATAGTCCGGAAGTGGCTTAGCCCCTTGTTGGAGGTGCAAAAGAGCAGACCCAGCAACCGTCTTGCGAGCTGGATCATCAAATACTGACTTAAAGAGAGCAAGAAACCCTGGCAAGTCACTGAGGATTGGATCATTGCATTCCCATATGGGTGAAGCCCAGGCCAGAGCTCTTCCGTCTAGAAGTGACAGGATATATGTGTGGTCTTGGCTAATGCAGTAGGGAAGTAAGATGGTTGTAGAGAGAAGTGCACACAGCACTGGTTGATGACGCTCCTACACAACAGGGAATCTCCTGAGAAGCGAGTGGGGGCTGGTAGAGGTATAGCAGTTCAAAAAGAAGCCACTTGCAACAAGGCATCTTTATCAGATATGGTAGAAGTATTCACTTGTGAACTCAACTGATTGAAAGCAGTTGTCAATGTCTCTAAGGTCCTCTGTTGTTCAGCAATACGATGGGCCAGGCCACGAATGGCCTGCAGGGCTGAGACCTGAGCCTGGTCCATGGAGTTAGCAATCTTTTATAATCTGGTGTGGTTGTGGACACTGGACCATAGTGAGAGTTGGTTCCACCCACAGGGAGGAGCCCTGTGGGGATTCACTGCGGTAGGCATGGCCTCAGTAGAGACAGTCACAGATGAGATAGGCTTTATTGTACTGGAATCGTGGGAAATACCCACAGCATGGAGAGAAGACACTGTCCAGAGTAGTAAAGCAGCTCAATGCAGATATCCCCGGTAGTGGCCTGCAGAGCGGGGTATGCCAGGGAAGTCTTCTCCTGTTGGTAACTCTCTGGAGGGATCCGGTAGTGGCCCGCAGTGTGGGGTATGCCAAGGATCAGCAGGTAGAAGTCCAGAGAGGTGCAGAAGGTCAGCAGAGCGAAGTTGATGATGGTACTTACTCCGGAGTGTAGAAGGGTAGCTGGAATGAGCATGATAGTGGCCCGAGGCATGGGGTACGCCGGCGGATCCTTCAGCTAGGAGGTAGAAGCAGAAGTAGAATTCAGTAGGCTGAACTCATGATGTCCTGAATCAGGAAAATAAGAATTTCCAGGCAGGAAGGCCCTCCGAGGAGCAGATAGCCAGAACGTAACAAGGCCCCCGAGGAGCGGGTACCTAAGGCGTTCTAGTTCAGGAAGTAGAGAAGCGAAGCGTCTCTGAATGGAGTGGAATAAGCAGGAAGGAAGTCCTTGCTAACTCGTAGGAAGCTTAGGCTGGCTAGGTTAAATACAACAAGCGGGTGACATCATGCGGAGGGGACGCCCCCGCCATGACGTGGATAAGAGAGGGCCTGGCACGTGTGTGCATGCCCTAAGAAATCCCCCACTCAAGAAGGTGGACGGAATTGCCCACGCCGTCCCGGGGACACCGAGGAAGGCGGCATTTGCAGGCTGAGGTTGCCACGGCCTTGAGAATCACTGTAGCAGGGAAAAGAGAGGTGAGCAGCAAAGGTCGCAGCCGTCTGTGACCGGGCGCAACACAAACATGCTATCTCTGATCGGTTGTGGCTTACATAGGCACTCATTAATGGTGCCTACTGTCACCCTCTTGTTTGCTCTAATAATCGAGTCTTTAGCTTGTCATATCAAAAACTGCTCTTTAATTAATGGGATCCCAGTAAGTGGGGTGAAATCAAAGCTAGCCCTCTATGTAGACAATGGTTTGCACTCTCTCTCTGATTTGAATGAGTCTTTGCTAGCTGTGATGAACAAACTGGGAGAGTTTGGTCAGCTATTGGGCTACAAGGTTAACTGATACAAATCAGAGATATCGAGTTTAAATGAGAAAGATGTGTGAGCTTGGGGGAATGGGGAAGACCAAGTCAGGACTCATTGAAATGGGTGGATAGGAAAATTAAATATCTGGGTATTTATATTTTTTCCTAAACTTTTACCCTTTGCTGATGATATTTTGGGAGGATATCTGGAAGGGGAATGTGCCTACATAAGTTGGTTGAGGGGAGCAAATGCATTAAGAATTAATTGGTTGCCTTGGGTCCTGTAATTGTTTAGTATGATTCCACTGAGAATTCCTGCCTTTTATTTTCTTACTTTAAATCAAATTATAGCAGAGTTACTATGGCAAGAAAAAAATGCGAGAGTTAGTCTGCGAACACTCTAGAGGGCTAAGGAGGGGGAAGGAATCAATATTTTAAATTTTCATACATATTATTTAGCCTCACTCTTTGGCCCAATGGACTAACCCCTCACCCAGTTGGCATTCAATCGAATCTCAAAGGGTGAAATTAGAAAGTGCTGGCGGATGGTTTCCAAGGGGTATGGTAAAGGTGGGAGGGAAGTCATTTGGTTCTACAGCTGCTAGCAAAAAATAGTGGATCTGCTGTCAAAAGTGGGGCTTGAGAAGAATATCACCCCTCACACCTTTACTGGTGTGTCCTGGGTTACTCCTGTTATGGCCCCCCCAGGCTTTGGGAGCTGGTCCGAAATTCATCATTAAAGACTTTCTCCCAATTGTTCCAGAAGCGTCTATGGTACCTAAAGACTGGAGGGTTGCCAATGTAACACCAATTTTTAAAAAAGGAACAAAGGGTGATCCAGGAAACTGCAGATCAGAGAGTCCGATGTCTGTGCAGGCAAAATGGTAGAAACTATCATAAAGAATAAAATTGTTGAACATATAGAAAGGCATAGTTTAATCTGACCAAGTCAACATGGATTTAGCCAAGGGAAGTCTTGCCTCACCAATCTGCTACATTTTTTTGAGGGTATAAGTAGAAGTGAATAAAGGTGAGCCGGTTGATATAGTGTTTCTGGATTTCCAGAAAGCATTTTACAAAGTCTCTCACGAGAGACTTCATAGGAAATTAAAAAGTCATGGGATAGGGGGCAGGGTCCTATTGTGGATTGCCAACTGGTGAAAAGATGGAAAATAGAGAGTAGGGATAAATGGTAAATTTCTCAATGAGAAAGATGAACAGTGGAGTTCTGCAGGGACCACTACTTTTTAATATATTTATACACAACCTGGAATGGGAATAATGAGTGAGGTGATCAAATTTGCTGATGATACATAATTATTCAAAGTAGGTAAATCACAAGAGGGTTGTGAGAAATTGCAAGTGGACCTTGCACAATTGGGGGACTGGGCAAGCAAATGGCAAATTAAATTTAATGTGGACAAGTGCAAAGTGATGCAGTTAGGGAAGAGTTACCCAAATTATAGCTACAAATGCAAGTTTCCACACTAGGAGTCACCACTAAGGAAAAAGGATCTAGGTGTCATCATTGATAATACATTGATATCTTCTGCTCAGTGTGCAGCAGCAGCCAAGAAAGCAAATAGAATGCTAGGAATATTTAGGAAAGGAATGGAGAATAAAACAGAGAATATCATAATGCCTCTGTATCATTCCATGATGCAACCTTATCTTGAGTATTGGGTGCAGTTCTGGTCACCACATCTCAAAAAAGATATCGTAGAATTAGAAAAGGTAGAGAGAAGGGCAATCACAATGACAAAGGGGATGGAACAATTCTCTTATGAGGAAAGGCTAAAGAGGTTAGGACTCTTCAGCTTGGAGAAGAGATGTCTGAAGGGAGATATGATAGAGGTCTATAAAACAATGAGTGGAGTGGAACAAGTAAACGTTAATTGGTCATTTACTCTTTCAAAGAATATCAAGACTAGGGGACACACAATGAAATTACTAGGTGATAATTTAAAACTAATCAGAGAAAATATTTTTTTTACTTAACGCATAATTAAGCTCTGGAATTCATTGTCAGAGGATGTGGTCAGGCTCAGCACCATTAGGTGTGCAAACTGTACAATTGACAGGGCGGGTGGTGTTGGGAGCAGGGGGAGGCCTCAGGCCAGTGTTGCTGCCAGTGGACCCGATCCCACTGGTGGTGGAAGAAGTGGAGGCCCATGGTGCTGCCGGTAGACCCGATCTTACCGGTGGCGGAAGAAACAGGAGACCCAAGGTGCCACCGGTGGGATTGGGTCCAAGGTGCCACCGGTGGACCCGATCCCACCGACGGCTTAAGAAGTGGAGGCCCGTAGTGCTGCTGGTGGGATCGGGTCCACCGGCAGCACAATAGGCCTCCTGCTTCTGCCGCCGGTGGACCCGATCCCACCAGCAGCAGAAGATACAGGAGGCCACAGCAGAAGAGGAAACCCATCCGGCAACTCCGCCTCATGTGCTGGCCCTGCGGTATTCAACACTCACGATGCTATACTTCCGGCTGCTTTCCACAAAAAAGAAGGTACAGGCTGGCAGCAGCAGCGGAGGAGAAATGACCTATCGACTCTGACTGCTTGGTCTGCATGTGTGTGTGAGTGAATGGGAGGCTGCCTGGGTTGGGTGGGTGTATGAATGGGAGCCTGCCTGGGTTGCATATGTGTATGTACGTGTCAGAATGGGAGCCTGCCTGGGTTGCACATGTGTATGTACGTGTCAGAATGGGAGCCTGCCTGGGATTTGGGTGGATGTGAATGGGAGCCTGCCTGGGATTTGGGTGGATTTAAATGGGAGCCTGCATGGAGTGTGTGGGTGTAAATGGGAGCTTGTCTAGGGTGTGTATGTGTGAGAGAGAATGGAAGCCTGCCTGGGTTGTGTGTGTGTGTGTGTGTGTGTGAGAGAGAGAGAGAGAGAATGGGTGCTGCAGGTGGATTCCCACCAGCCAGCAACTGAAATGAAGATGAGGGTCTGGGGCTGCTGGTAGATCCTAAACAAAGAAAAACTGTAGACACATGCGGGTTTGTCTGAGAGGGAGCATATGTGCGTATGAGCTTGTGTGTGAGCATATAAAAAAGAGAGGAGAAAGTTTGTGCTTCCCACTCCCACTAATCCACGACAATCTCAGGGTGACTGGAAATCAAAATTTCCCAGCATGGAGAACATGAATTTTTAAAATCCTTTTATGTTTAATTTTCAGGTGTTATTTGATGTGTCTGCTGTTTTGAAATATATTATTGGTGTTTGGGACATTTTAAAAAAAAGCTTGTATATGAGTTTTTAATTATTTGATCTTTTATTCATCAGCTTTTTTTTGAAATATTATTAGTAGTATGTTTTTAGTATTATGACTATGTATTTGTTTTATTTCTTGATTTTATTGTTTGAAGAATGGTGATGTTCTGGTTTTTTCATTGTTGCACTGCATAGAGTGTTTGGCTTCTTGTAGGTTCCAGTTCAGTTTTTTGTCTGTGCATTTCTATTTTTACGTTATGATTGCTCTATTCTGTATTTTGTGAGGATCTGTTTATGTGCATGTGTGACTGAGGTGAGGCATTCCCCTAATAGGAAATGTATTAGTGTAGTTGGACTTTCAGAGGGTCAAGCCCACACCCAACACAAATCACAATAGGCCTAGTACTATATTGATTCCAAGTGTCTTTTTTACAGGGATTTCTGGTTGGCATCACAGCAGTGCATATAAATATAATGTAAATTATATTTTTTTCCCTCAGAATACTGTATTTTGATATTTTTCATGTAAAATATAAATGCATAGCTCTTAAATATGTGTTTGGAGTGGATGGGGGCATTTCAAGGCTATAAGATTCGCCTAGGGCACCTAATACCCTTACACAAGCCATGAGTTTGGTGAGGGAGGGGGGTGGTGTCAGTTTTTATAGTTTGTATCACTGAAGAGAGCTTGGTGTATTTTTTGGTGGGCCTGGGAAAGAGAATGAATGAAAGAACTAGGATTGCCAACTGTCCAGAATTTTTCTGGATTGTACAGATTTTTTGGGTACTGTCCTGAAAAAAAGGAGGAGGGCTTAAATATTCCTGATTTTTAGCCCTCATGCTTCAGGTTAGCATCTGATGCTCCCCTTGAATTATACAATATAGTTAGGGACCTTCATTTTCAGTTTATCGCTGGGAATTTATCACTGTTTATTACAACCAACAAAAATTGAGAAAATCAGGGTTAAAAACAGGCTCGTTTTTTTCCACTGATTTTCTCCCTATTTTGTTTGTTGTAATAAACAGTGATAAATTCCCACGAAAAATGCAATAAAAACTGAAAACGAAGATCAATAAGTATAGTGTGTGCTTTGGTAGCTAAAAATATTCCATGTGTTGGAGATATTTATTTTGCAACGCTTACTTAGACTTCAGTCCATGATTTAATCAGAGGCCTAAAGAAAGTTACAGAACAATAATTTGGCCCCTGGGCTGGTAAACGCAAACCTTTTTCAGAATAAAGAAGTTCAAGAACTAGTGGCCATGATATGAGGCTCTGAAGGGGTAGAGTCAGGAATAACATAGGAAATTCTTTTTTCACAGGAAGGATGGTGGATGCATGGAATGACCACCCAGTCAAGGTGATAGAGGCAAAAACAATAACAATTAAAGAAAGCACAGGATCATTCATTGCAAAGAAGTGAGGGAAAAGCCAGAGATCAATTGGGGCCTAAGACATTGTAGCAGAAAATACTTGAGCAAACTACCTGTAGATTGGTCCTTATCTGCTATCAAATTATAGGTTTCTGTTGTTTTGTAACAGTGAAGAGTTGTAATAAAAGTTGCATGTGCGTAAACCCCATCAGTGAAGATCAGAGCCGGATTTAAGGTGAATGGCACCATGGGTGAAAAGCAACCCCTCTCAACCTCCCGTCCTCTCTTCAGCTGTGGTGGGATGGAATCTGCCGCAGCTATGCAATTTCAGTCTTCGATCACGGCCAGGTTGGGCCTGTCTTCAGCCGCGGCAGGATGGGATCCACCATGGCCATGCAATTTCTCTCTTTGCCCGTGGCGGGATGGGATTCACTGTGACCACGCTGGGCCTCTCCTACTCTGTCCGCATGGTACTCAGGGAACCCCTCAGCTGATGGTACCCTGGGCACAACTGCCCAACTCACCCACTCCAAAACCAGCCCTAGTGAAGATATTAAAGAGCATCTCCAAATGTTCAGAAATTTGACTGTTAAAAGTTGGCAGCCCTAGAATGAACAGCGGGGCAGCATAGTAATTGTTCGAACAGAGCAGCGGCCCTGGATGTGGTCAAACCTATTAGTATAGCTGCAATTAAAAAAGATTGGGCTAGTTCATGGAGGAAAAGTCCACAAACCATTACTAAGATGCAAATTTAGAAATTCACTGCTTATCCCTGGGGTAAGCAGCATGGAATCTACCTGCACCAGGTACTTGTGACTTGGGTTGGCCAGTGTTGGAAACAAGATACTGGGTTTGATGGAACTTTGATCTGACCCAGTATGACAAGTCTTATGTTCTTATGTTCTTATTTTGCACTTTGGATGCTTCCAGCAAGGGGTTTGGCTTACAGGATTTTCTATGGGGGTTCCTTCAGCTCAGGGTGTTTGTGTTGACCCCAGAGAACAGGCATATGCTTTTGGGCCAGGCCTCAAAGGTGGAAGGGGTGTTTTTACCTCTAAATGCAACAAGGGTAAGATAAGCAGATTTCCTGTGGCAGATTTTTCAAGATTCTGCGACAAAAGTTAGCAAATTCTGTGGCAGATTTTTCAAAATTCTGCAACATTATGTTGGAAATTTTTATAATTTTGCATAAAGTTTTATACTTCTGAGAATACAAAAGATGTCTTTCTTAAAATTGAAAACCATTCATATTGTTTGTTTTTAAACAATATTTAAACTATATATAAATAAAAATTGTACCAAGCACAAAATGTATAACAAACCTGTCTGCTAGGAGGCCTCCCTGCTAGCAGGGGTCCTCACTGAGTCACACTCACACCTGCTCTAACTGCCATCTTGAAGGCTGCATGACTCAGCAAGGCCACCCTGTAAGAACCTCCCTCACAGTTCCCTCAGGGCTTCATCATTGTCACCTCAGCTCCTTGCTTTGGCCAGCCTAGCGCTTATCCTTGTTTCTTATGTGGCCCTTTTGGCCTTCTTGTCTTGCCCCAACGCCAAGCTGGCTTCTTCGCGACACAGATTCCACCGCACCTGCACATATCCATAGGCGCAGGTACGCACGCTCTCATCTCTGATATGGGCCCCACGGTGAGAAACCTTCATCGGCATGCCTGGATGACATCATGGGAAGTTGGCTATTTAAACCCAGCTGTCCTGTTCACTAGTTCCTCAGCAACAGTTCTCCTGCTCCTGCAGTGCATGTTGCTTCTCTGTCTCTGTTTTGTCTTGTTCTTGCCTTGCCTTGTCTGTTCCCACTGTGTCCTGGGCCCGTGTCCATGTCTTGTTCATTTCTGCTTGACTTCTGGGATTGAACCTGGCTTCAGACCCTGACTGCTGTCCTGGATTGCTGCCTGCCCTGACCTCTGCCTGAACCTTGACACTGTTTGCTCGCTGCCTGCCCTGTTATTCAACTTCAACAGACCACTCCTTGCCTAAACTCTGCTGACCCCTGAAACCCAACGGCTCAACCTGTGGGGAACAGGACTGGTATAGGTGAAGCCCTAAACCCAGTCCTCATGAAAGCATGTCCACCAGTAGTCGGCATGGGCCTAGCAGGTTCGCCTACTAGGCTGCGTCAATCGCGTCACAACCCAAGGGCTCACATCCATGACACTTGCCTTGTTCCTGAGTGGCCTTAATGGCCCTCTTGCCATATCTGTGTTCCACAGTGGCCTTCAGGACCTTGTATTGTTCTGTCTTGTCCCTGTTGTTTGATTCTAGTTCCCAGTTGTGTTGCTGTTCTCTGTAGGCCCTGTGGCCCTTTTATTCCTTCCTGCAGCCCTTCTGGTCCTTGTTTTCCCCTTTGGTTCCTGAATGCCTGTGCCTGTGTGTGCCTTGCTTTGTTCTGGTTTTCCTGTTCTGTCCTTTTCTTGTCCTGTCTGGACCTTCCCTGGCTCTCCTGTTCCTTGTGGGCTTCTCTCGGAGTCTGGCCTATATTTACCTTGTTCCTGCCTGTGTGTATTTACCCTTTTCCTAGCCTTGTCTCTCCTTGTCCTATACTCTGTTCCGTCATGCCCTGTCTTGTGTCTACTTGTCTTCCCTGTCTAGCTCATGCACTCCTTGTTCTAGTTTGTATCCTGTTCCTGACTTGGTGCACCATCTCCAGAAGGCATGTCAGAGAGGTCCCACCAGCCTCCAGAATCTGCAGGCCCAACCCAAAGGAAAGGTGGCTAGTCAGATGAAGACCTTGCTTACCCTGACCAAGTCCTGCCATGTATTACTTCAAGAAAGCCCTGCCAGTCTCCAGAACCTATGGGCTCAACCCAAGGGGGAGGAGCTGGTTAGGAAGAAGACTGCCTGCCCTGCCTTGCCAGGGATCTCTGTATTGCTCCTACTGGGGGAATTCCCTTGTTCAGCCAGCTGAATCATGAAGCAAAAATAAACAATTTATCAAGTCAAAACAGATAAGGTATAAATTTGTAACCATGAAATATCACTTGTTTTGAATGGAAATATTGCAAACATCTTTTTCAGGGGCACTCCATGAAGTTAGTATGTGGCACATTTAAAACTAATCGGAGAAAGTTCTTTTTTACTCAACGCACAATTAAACTCTGGAATTTGCTGCCAGAGGATATGGTTAGTGCAGTTAGTATAGCTGTGTTTAAAAAAGAATTGGATAAGTTCTTGGAGGAGAAGTCCATTACCTGCTATTAATTAAGTTGACTTAGAAAATAGCCACCGCTATTACTAGCAATGGTAACATGGAATAGACTTAGTTTTGGGATACTTGCCAGTTACTTGTAGCCTGAATTGGCCACTGTTGGAAACAGGATGCTGGGCTTGATGGACCCTTGGTCTGACCCAGTATGGCATGTTCTTATGTTCTTATATTTCTTGGAGAAAGTCCTTGAATTTCTGAATATATGAGCTTTGGTATTCTGAAAATGTGCTAGGTATCAGCACTTTATCATGCTGTTAATTATACATTGTGGCTGTCACCATGTGCTCTATATTGGGCACATGGTGACAGACACAAAAAGAGGTTGAATTAGCTCAATCTGAAACTTGTGAGCAGTAGTCAGTCTTCATGTCTTCTATGAATTTGAATTAATGGCCCTCTTTGCTAGCTGTAAGACACCCAGCAGTTGCAAACTTCTGAAACACATCCAGGTCTGATTCTTGCACCTGCATGTGTAGTCAATCTTTGTAAAAAAAATGACCTCCTCCATCCAGGAATTATATCAAAATAATCTTTGGTTTGATAAGGATGCAAGCAAACCTTGAGGGATCAAACATTCTGACTGCTTTCTCTGTACACTCCAACTTCACCTCCCCAGCTTTACTTCAGGACAGGAGGTAAGTAGGGGGAGGGGGAAAAGCAGAGAGAGAAAGAGAGACAGACAGACAGACAGAGATAAAACTAAAGACAGGCAGGCACCCTGCAGCTGTGTTGAAAGGATTGAATTAACAGGTGTTGAAGCTTTCAAGAGTGTTGATTCTGTGGCAGATTGTAAAATATGTGGCAACAAGCTAATTTATGTGTGTTTTCTGCACAGTATGTGGGGTGTAGGGCAGGGGGAGGGAAGCTAGGGGCACTGAGGATAAAGCACATTTAGAATGCAGGCAGCTCTTGTGCTGAAGCACAGCCATTGGGAATTTCCGAAGCCTGAAGACCTGCAGGTGTGAACGTGAGTAGGCGCATAACCTGTGCTTTGCAATGTAGTCCAGTCTCTCTGCGGCCAACAGTTTGCGCACTCTGTTTTTTGCACGCACTTTTCACCGATGGGAGTTGTAGCGTAGGCGTATATTCAGTGTGAGCCTGAGAGAGACTGTGTGGGCTTGGGTCCTGGGGAAGGTCAAGGCAATGAGTCTATGCGTGGACCTGGCTTTTCAGCCCATTGTTAGACTAACCAGCACCCTGGACAGTCCAGGAGGGGGGCTCCCCTCCCTCTGAAATTCCTGCTGGCAGTGGAGAGCGAAGGGCCGCAGCCGCATGCTATTGGCTGCATAAGTAGTTAAAGGAGTTCCTGCTGCTGTGCTGCGGCATTTGGCACTGGTACCCCACCTCCTGACAGGGCACAGCGGTGCCACGAGTGGTCGTGCCCGCCTCTTCCGACGGCCCTGCCGCTTACAGTAGAAAGGACGCTGGTGCTGGATTCCCTACAGCTTTCTCTCTCCAGGCCTTCTTCAGAAAGGACCTTTCCCAGTCTGTGCCTATGGAAAATATCTTTAATGAGTTAAGGTCCTTTGCCTCTTGATTCCACTCTCCCATCCCTTCTCTCTTTCTATTTTGGTCATTTCTCTCTCTTTGTTTCCTTTTTTGTCCACTCTTTCTTTCCTCTGTTTCTCCTTCAGTCTGTCTTTTCCCCCTCCTTTATGGATTTCTCTTTTTGTCCGCCTGTCTCTCTCTCTCATCGGCAAGTAACCGGCCCCTGGCACAGCTGGGCGCAGACGGGCAGACAGCCTGATGGATGCTGCTCAGCTGAGAGTTGCTGTATAGCAGCAGCCTGCTTTTCTCCTGGCATTTCGAGTCAAAGGCAACCTCCTGCCCATGCCCCTTTCCTTGTAGAAGATGAATTAACTTGTCTCCTGGCATCCGAGAAAGCGGATTCTAAGGACCTGAATCGTGCCTTCCTTGGAGGCTGTCAGGATGTGTCAGCTGATGGTGCCCCGGCTCAGGGCACCACAAAAATAATAAGTCATTAAAGCGGTAAAAGGAAAGAATTCTAGAGCCCAGAAGAGGAATTGCAAAGACAATTCCTGGGTTCTGGTGATGTTCTGGATTGTCTCTGTGGTCAGATTACATTTCTGGCATGGTGGCGGCTGACGGCTGCTGTTTTTCCTTTGCCCCCCCCCCCCCCAACCCAGGATTGTACAGTTTTTCCAGGTCTTACTTTTGTGGGAAGTCTTTCATTTTCTCTATTTTGTGAAATGAACATCTCTGTTACTTTTGTAATTTGCACGTTGCCAGTTCTATGGGTCCCTTTTCCCTGCAGGATTTGCATCCGTTTTGAAAGTGAAAATAAGTGTGTACTTGTGCTGTGAAAACTGCCACAGATGCTCTTATTTGCGCTTGCTTTTTTTTTTGGTGTGGGTACGTTTGTCTCGTGGAAAGTAATGTACGTAGATTTGAAAATGCCACCCCCGCGTGTTTGTTTATTTATTTTAAAATCTTATATACCGCAGAATCAAAAAAATATATTTTTTTCACTGTGGTTTACATCGCATGCATAAAATATCTAATAACAGCTTAAAACATTGCATACAAAACCAATATTAAAAATAATTCAACTAAACACAAAAAGCTTAAATAAAGGATAATGCCTTCCCTCGTCCAGAACCTGCCCCCCAGAGGCTGCTAAATAATGCCTTCCCTCCTCCTGAGGCTGCTAAAAGTGTAGGCGCCTTGGAGCCCCTGATGCATACTTTAGCTGGGCACTTTCAGACAGCCCTGGCACCCAGGGCAGAGGTGGCTGAAAGCAGTCTGTTGCCTGAGGGGAGGGATGAGATGGTGCCCCGTCCCCTCCCTTTTTCACACAAACCCATACATGCATGCATACACACACACACACATACACTCTTTCACTTTATTTATTTATTTATTTAGAATTTTTATATACCGACATTCTTGATAAAAATATCAAATCATATCGGTTTCCATTGAAACAGAACAGTCACAGCTATGGCGTTACATTGAAACAAGTCATCAAATCATTAAATAACAGGTGAATATAGAAAAAAATAATTATAAATAAGCAATTATAAATAAAACCATTATAGATAACAGTTGATTATAAATAAACAGGTCGTCAAAAAAAAGAACGAATGACAAATATAATGGGGCAGCATAAACAGTGGAAAAAAGCGATACATAAAGTAAGGCGTCTAATATATATTGCTATGAGTAAGCGGAATAGAAAGGGCGTGGCGGGGCCCAGAGGAATCGGGTGGCCATGAGGAAGGAGGGGGTTGAGAAGCTCAGGCTGAAAGATGGATTGAGAAGATCAGGTTGAAGGATGGGGGAAAGGAAGAGCGAGGAGGGGGAGGGATGAGTGGCATTAAATCAGGATCGGGGGATATGCTAGAGAGGTTGAGTCTCTCTACGGATCGGGGGATATGCTAGAGAGGTTGAGTCTCTCTACGGTTCAGTTAAGTCCATTGACCAATGTCTCCCTAATGTCCTGTTATGTCCTTTGACCAGTGTCCGAAAGTTCTCGAGCCTCCGGGAAGGCTTGTCTGAAGAGCCAAGTTTTGAGGTGTTTTTTGAATGTTTGAAGACACGGTTCTTGTCTCAGCTCCGGAGGAAGCGAGTTCCAAAGGGTGGGCCCGGCTGTAGAAAAGGCACGTTTTCTTAAAGTGGTTTTGATCGGAGGTGCGTATAGAGATCCTTTGTAGGCGTTTCTGATTGGTCTGGTAGATGTGTGTGTGCGAAGTTGAAAGCTTAGCTTGAGAGGAGCAATGCCGTGAATGTCCTTCTGAATCATCATCAGTATTTTGAAGGTGATCCTGGATTTTAAAGGGAGCCAGTGCAGGCCTTGTAGTATGGGTGTAATGTGGGCTCTTTTGTTTGAGTTAGTGAGTAGTCTAGCCGCAGCATTCTGGACCATCTGAAGGGGTTTAATAGTTATTGCAGGGAGACCTAAGAGAAGAGAATTGCAATAATCTAATTTTGTAAGGATGATAGACTGTACTACTAGTCTGAAGTCGCTGAAATGCTGGAGATGTTTCAGATTTTTGAGAACTTGAAGTTTAAAGAAACATTCTTTAGTTGTGTTGAGGACGAACGATTTTAAATTGAATCTCTTCCTCTTCCATACACATATGATACATGCACACACCCCACCCACCCATACATATACCCTCACCACCCACACTCTCATATACACATACACACACCCTCACCCACTCTCTCACTCCTTCTGACCCTATGCAAACATGTGGAGCCAATGCAAGCACGCAATATAACACATAACCAAAACTGTATAGATTGACATCCGAACTACATTTATAAAGCCTACAATATCTATGTTAACCATCACAGGAACCGTTTGGAAACTCTGTTAAACATGGAAACTTTGTAAATCGTTGTGATGGCGAAACCAAATGACGGTATATAAAACTCGATAAATAAAAATAAATATATGCACGCACACACACACATTCATACACACACCCCCTCTCACACAGAGACCCATCCTCTCTTTCATACACACACTCCTTTTCATATGTACACAAATCCACTCGTACACACACTTACCTCCACACACCCTCTCATACAGACACACCCCCTCTCATAAAGACAGCCACCCACACCAACCACCCACACCAACCACCCTCTCATGCAACCACACACCCCCTCTCACCCACCCACATACACACCCCCTCACCCACTCTCATATATATATGCACACAGTCACCCTCTCATGCAAACACACACCCTCTCACACAGAGACCCATCCTCTCTTTCATACACACACTCCTTTTCATACGTACACAAATCCACTCGTACACACACTTACTCCCACTCTCCCTCTCATCCAGAAACCCCCTATTATAAAGACAGCCACTCACACCAAGCACCCTCTCATCCACCCACCCATACATACACACTCCCTCACCCACTCTCATATATATGCACACACTCAGCCTCTCATGCACACACCCTTTCATACAGAGACCCATCCACACCCATCCTCCATTTCATACACACACTCCTTTTTATATGTACACAAGCCCACTCATACACACACTTACCCCCCCACACATCCTCTCATAAAGACATCCACCCTCCCTCTCATTCACACCACCACCTTCTCATATGCATACATACACCCTCTCATACTCACTCAAAGCTGCATCCCCGCCCCCCCAAGCTAGCTGCCACACACACACACACAAATTGTACCTTTTCTTATTCTTCAGCCACTGCCAGCTTGGGATTCAGCAGCAGCCTGCGGTCTCTTTTTTTTTTTTTTTGGCCACCACCGACGACCCGTGGCTTCTTTTTCCTTTCTCTGCCACTGCCAGCCTGGGCTCTGGCGGTGGCGGCACGCGGCCTCTTTCTTGTTCGTTGGCCACTTCCGGGTCCAGCAGCAGCCTTTCTTTTGTTTCATTGGCTGACCCGTGCTCTTCTTTTAATTTTTTGGCTGCCGGCAACCTGAGCGCTGGAGGTGGCCGGCTGCCTCCTCTTTTTTTTTCTTTTTCTGCTGCTGCTGATCTGGGATCCGGCAGCGGTCCACGGTCTCCTTTCCCTTTCTTTGGCCACTACTGGCCTGGGCTCTTTTTCTTGGCTGCTGGCAGCCTGTGATCTATCTCTCTTCTCTTTGTCTCCACGCCGCCAGCTCTGCAGGTTTTCCTGCCTTCAGAGTCGTTTGCCTGAATGAAGGGTGAGGCGGCTGTGGCAGGAAGGTTTCCGGGGGCAATTTTGCCCCCTGAAAATCTTGCCACTTGAAGCAGCCGCCTCACCCTGCCTCATTATAGAACCGCCCCGGACCCAGGGAGTTTGGCACTTAACTGGAGAAGCAGCTTTTGTAAATTGATCTCTATAGGAGAAATGCATTGCTGTTTCTTTTTCTCCAGTGCTGTCTGCAGAGCCTGGTTTCTTGGGGGTTTTACTTCAGTTTTTGCCTGCATCGTTCTATTTCTAATTTGTGGCCCTTTATTCTGCATTTGCTGAAGGTCTGTGCTTTATGTGCTAGCATGTAGTTTCTGTAGTAGTTCAGGTTGTTATATATTTTCCAGTCCATATTTCCCTATAGGAGGTGTAAATGTGTGTTAGGGTCCATTGTGATATGCTTCTTGCTGCCATTTCATAGGTGGGGTTGTAACTGTCTGAGTCCTGGCAGTTAGTGCTATTACAGCATGGTTGGTTTGCTATGTATGTGCTGCACGTGTTTTTCATGGGGTTTTACCATCTGTAAAGCCCCCCCTTCGTCGAGGATCACCTTTGGCAGCTGCAGGGGGGATGAGCGACCCTTCTGCAGCCTCAAACACCAGGATTCGGTGCAGTGAGGCCCAGCAAAATCTGGGAGGCCTAAGGGGAGACTTGCACTAACCAGGAAAACAAAACAGGTCCACACCCAATGGTTGTTCCAAAGCAAAAACGGAATTATTAGAAGGTCCAAAAATCCTCAAAATTCAAATGAGAAAACACTGCAAAACGTCAGCACACAGTCCAAGCAGAGAAAAAAAAACCAAAACAAAAAGGCAACACTTACAGCCTCTAAATAGATTTGAGTTCTGTAGCATCCTTATTCAAATCTACTCTCCCTCTCTTTTTTTTTTTGTTAACCCAAGGACTTTGGGCTAAAACGCACAGATCATCTTCTACTTTGCAACAACCCTCTCAGCTTTCCAAATGTTCTTGAGAGAGAGAACTAATAAAGACAAACACGATGACTATATACACACCACAGTAAGAGCACACTTTCAACTCAGGGTGGGTGGGTTGGGCAGGGTTTCATTGGTCTGCCTGATGAATTGATGATTAATATTAAATATTGAAACTGATTATATTGATTGAATAATAGTGATGAATTGGTGATTAAGACAATGATTATGAATATATGAATGATAATTAATGATGGTGATAAATGGCTGCTCCCCCCCCCCCCCCCCCCCGCAAATCTTGAGAAATCTCAGGGTGAGCAGGGTTCAAAAGTTCCCAGGTATGCAAAATTTTGAATCCTTAGCCAAGAATCACAGACACCTCCTCTTTCTCTTGTTTCTTCTCTGTCACTCCCTGGTAAAGGCTGGTGTAAGCATATTTATTTAGCGCCCTAGGCAAACCTTGGGTCATTCAACTCCTTCCCCCAGCTTAACTACTGGTGGCAATGACTCTAGCACAGCACTCCCTTCTTTGACAGTACTGGCGCTGGTACAACACCCCTGTAGATCTCACAATGGGAGGATTGTACCTCCCCTCCCAAAATCTTGGCGCTGTAGGCAACTGCCAAGTTTTCCTAATGGAAGATCCAGCCCCGTCCCTGGTGCATGTGGAAACCCAAAAAGCACATCCCCTGAGATGGCATACACCTCCGATCAGCTAAGAAAGTTTGTCTTCTCTTCATTGAACTTTTTCATGACCTTCCTGTAATGGAGGAATCTACACCTTGACAAAACTCCTTTCTAGTGAACCCCGGGCAGGGTCGCATGTCTCTTTACAAAATACCTGTTAGTGGAGGGAATCTGAGTAGTAAAAGGAACATATTAGTTCTGCTCTGCCCAAAATATTATTACAATCTGGAATTAGTGCACCATCTGGTGGAAAACAAAAGAATGTTGAATTAGCAAAAGTCTGAAACCTGGGAGCAGTAATAACAAACCTCAGATCTGCCCTGCAGCCCCCTCTCCAGATACTCAGTACTGAGGCATTTATACCCTCTCCCAAATAACTCTGGTAATGCACCTCATTCCTGCCCTACAGCATACCTTGCTGTTCCAGAACTGAGACCCACAGAGTTCTAGTAATGTACCTTAATCCTGCCCTGCAGCACCCTGACATGCCTCTGCTGAGATCCCCCCGTGAAGAGCTTCTCCAGTGCACTTCAATCCTGCAGCGTAGCACCATCTACTGTTTCACCGTTAACTGCCCCTACATATAATTTTTTTGTTCATTTTGTTCTTACAATGAAAGCTCCCCTTCGAGTGAGGAAGTTCTTTTTTTTGTTGTTGTTACAGTCGAGAACAGGATGTGGAGAGCTCAGATGCTGTAAGAGAGGGAGTGGTGAGCCTCTGTGTTGTAAAGAGTGCAGACCATTCCTACGCGCCGCGGCCGATGAGCAGAAACGCTGAAGTCAGGTGCAAGGCATGGACCGGAGCTCTAGCTGAGGGGGTGTTTCTCCTCCAGGCTGGTCCGACTGGCAGAATTTCATATTTCTGTGGCAGAATCAGCTGGGGGAGTGGCTGGGTGAGGGGCAGTGGTTTTGGTTTCATTCAGAAGGAGATCTTACCTTTTTGGGATCTCTGCGGCCTCATGCAGGCAAGAGGAAGCAGATGCCAGTGGGAGGTATGTTCTGGCAGTGGCGACGCCGAGGCTGTGATGTTTGTGCCATTGGGTCCAAATGGGACCCTTTCCCAGGTAGGTGTGAAAGTCCATTCCAGGTGGCTGATAACCTTTATTTTGCCTCTTTTCCTTCCCTGCATGGTCTCTGTCCTTGTGGCTCTCATCAGGAAGCCACCACGAGTGGCCACTCTACCTCTGCCTTCTCATCCAGTTCTTATTAGGAGTTGTCATACTGGCCTATCTCTTTTCTCCTTATCTGGAAGAGCTGTCGAGAGTCCCAGTTTCACCATGACATCTTCTGGGCTAGTCCTGGTTTGTGAAACTACATTGCAGTGCTTGGTGATTATTGGTAGTTCCTGCTTCTTCTATTTTGATATCAATACTGCAAGTACCAGAATGCATCAAAGGGTGGGGGTGGGTGGGGGGTGTTTGTCAGAAAGTCAAGCCTGGCCTAAACTCTTCCTCCAGAAACCAGATCGCTTGGGTAGCTCTGCCCAGTGACTTCCTGTATGATCATAGGCAAGTCACTTCCTAATTTACTTTTCAAATGTCTGCGCTGTGTTCAAGCCTTACATGTGTCAGTGTGATTCCTGCATGGAGTTCTGATGAAGATCCAACCTTCAGCTGCCCGTGCTGTATTCCTGCTTGACACCTGCTGACAAGTCAGCACAACCCAACGCTTATGCTGGGTGTGACTCAGCAGAAGGAGCTTTCAAGGTCTTTAAACACTAATATAACCTCAGCAGTGAAATAAAAACCAGAACAGAAGAGGCCTCTTGTCTAGTTTTATTATTTTTTTGTATTGCATTATCTGTAATGATTATTTTTCCTCTGGTCTGCTGTTTTTAGTTGTCGCCATATTCTTTTCTAAGTTTTCGTCTGACTTCATTTAAGAACATAACCTAAGAGCAGTCCTGGGTTTGCCCCCTTGCAGGCATGAAGTAGTTCAGTGGTCCTCATGCAGCACAAGTCAGTCAGACTTTCAGGATCTCCACAGTGAATATGCATGAGATGCGCATGCATGGAAATGCATTGCATTAATATTCAATGTGAACACCTTGATTAACGCCAACCACCTTGCAGCACTCGGGGACCGGAGTTGCCTACCCCCTTGGAGGAGTTGGTTCTGATTTTCCTAGAGCAAAGAAGGAGAGCTATAAGTCCATGTGTGCTGTGGGGTTAAAACCAGGACTGGTTTAGCCTTTTCCGGAAAAATAAACGGAGCCGCTTAGTAATTCCTATTCCTTTTCCTCAGTTGCCATCCCATGAGACCACCCTGGAGTCTTCCATGCCAGAGCATCCAATCTACAGTAACCTGGAGGACTTGAGGAAGATGAAGGTAGAGCCCCCTAGCCCTACCTGTGCCCCAGTCCAGGTGCTAGAGGCTTGGGAACAGTATCTGGACCCCAACACTGGACGCATCTACTATGTCAACAGCACGACCAGAGAGAAGACCTGGAAGCCCCCAAGAAGACACAGAATCAGGACATCTGGAAGGGTATTACGAAGGGCCGCCAATTCTCTCCGGCTAGGCAGGGCTTCTCCCATCCAGTCAGTCTTCGTACATTGCATACACTGGAGACTTGGTATAGCTTGTGCATATTCATGATAGATGTCCTGAAGATCTGATTGGCTGCGGGTCCTCAGGACAGGTTTGGGTAAGCCAAGGGTTAGGGCGATTAGGTAAGTTCATGTCAAAAAGGACAGGGCCAGCACTGGGTGTTACCCCATCAACATGGCGCATAAATCAGCGCATTTGCGTAAAAGGCAAGAGTCCCTAAAGTTAAGCTCGTATTTTATAAACTGTGTAGCTGGGGCCACGTACCTCTGCCCTGAAAGAACATGCGTATATGTTAGGACGCACGCAAGTTAGTAAGGGAGCTGTATATAGAGTTTCAGCAAATATTTTATGAAACTACATATATACAGTAAACGACCGCAGATAATGTCCCCCCCTGGCCTGCTCAGCTGAGATTCTTCCAGTCTGGGTAGGTGAGCACCTAAGCTTTCCCTTCCACCAACCAGCACCAGATCTCCTCCATCCCATGTCTTCCACTCCACCTCTCAGTTCCCCGCTCAGCACTGGCCTCCATATTTGTCTCAAACATGTGCAAAGTACGCCTCCTCTACTAGTAAGCCACAATAATTGTAAGATATGCCTCTAATAACCACCAATTTCAGCAGGGGAGGCAAGTATTTGATAAAGTTGTAGGCACGTATCTTGCTTATGAGACTACTTGCTTGTGTGTGTGCTTTCTAGCACCAGTTCAACGAGACCTCCATCGGTTGCCCCAGACCTTGACTAGTTCCCCCTCGCCCTCCAGCACTTGCACCAAAACCTCTCATGCCCAAAACCGACAGAGGAAAGAGAAGTCAGATTTAATACCCATAGCTTGCTTATCAGGTGTAAAAGCATGCGTGCATGTTTTATATATGCATGTCTTCTGTTTGGAAATATGTGCATATTTATATATTTTATAAAGGCAGACTATAAGTGTAAAAAAAATTAATTACATTTAATTAACCCCCCCTCCTTTTGTACGTGCATACTTTTCCGCATGGCAGTGAGCGTACGTGCATGTGCTCCCAACCTGCTGAAAATTTGCTTGCCGTGCATGGAGGCTGCTTACGGGCGTATATACCGACTTTACACACATGACTCCAGTGTAAGTCTTTGAAAATCCACCCCATAGTTCTGATTGCCCTAAGGAAAGTAGGAATCCCCATCTCCCTGTATGTAATAGGGGTACAGCCAGGACTGGCTTGGCCTGTCTCTTTTGATGTGGAGTTAAATGATCACCCTAGCACAGTTGGTCTCTCAGTGCATAGACTGGTTACCAGATGGTCTGGGCAGGCTGAGCCAGTTCTGGTTCTGACCCATGGTATGCATGGATGTGTGCTCTTGAATTTCTGTAATTTAAAGCAAAAACTATAATTCTGTACTTGCCATGGGACAAAAACAGCAGTGGCTCAGTCTCTCCCAATGATTCAGGACCAATTGTCACATCCTAGTTCCTGCTTAAATTTCTCTTCCATACAGCTGTATGAAATAAGATTAGACTCAGACTGAAATATGTCCAAGTACTGAGAGTGCTAGGGCAGGGTTTCCAAAACTTATTCTCTTAATTCTGCAGCCAGTTGAGTTTTCCCAATATCCACAATAAAAATGTGTGAATAAATTTGCATATATTTGCATACATTGGAGACCCAGTATATCGCAGGCATATTTACCTGAGGATACCTTGAAAACTCTACTGGCTGAGAGGGTCAGGAAGAAAGACTTGGGGACCACTGTCCTAAGGTCATTAGGGACAAGCTAAGTTAGTCATGGTTTTGCCCCATTGTATTATGGGACATGTAGTTCAAACTGCTACAAAGAAATAAGAAAATTATTACTCACCTGATAATTTTCGTTCCTGTAGTACCACAGATCAGTCCAGACAGTGGGTTATGTCCCCCTTCCAGCAGATGGAGTCACAGCAAAAACTGTAAGGACAGCCCCTAATAGGTTGGAGCGCTCTCTGCATCCCTTCAGTATAGAGAATATCAAAGCCAGAAAATACATGGTATGGATCAGCAAATATGAACTTTTGAGTTATAAACACCCTTGAAGAGTAAATAACTCGTATCAGAACTCGTGCAAACTTGCAAAAAGAACTGTTATACAGACTGATAAAGCAGAAACCGAGCTGGGCTCAATCAAGACAGGGAGGGAGTCTGGACTGATCCGTGGTACTACAGGAACGAAAATTACCAAGTGAGTAATAATTTTCTTTTCCCTGTACATACCCAGATCAGTCCAGACAGTGGGATGTACCAAAGCTTCCCTACGTAGGGTGGGCCGAGAACAGCCCAGCACGAAGAATTTGAGCACCAAAAGAGCCAAACTCCGGAGATGGAACATGCAACGATTTCCAGGTAGCTGCTCTACATATCTCCTGAGCAGAAACCGATTGGCGTTCCGCCCAAGAGGAAGCCTGAGAGAGCAAGGAATGCGCCTTGATACCCGCAGGAGGCGTACGTCCCGAACCAATGTAAGCGGAAGAAATTGCATCCTTTAACCACCAAGCAATGGTGGCTTTGGAAACCTTATGGCTCCTGTTGGGACCACCCCAAAGAACAAAAAGATGATCCGTAAGACGAAATGGATTAGTAGCTTCTAAATAGTGGATGAGAACCCGTTTCACATCAAGTCGCTTAAGGTCTCTAGGACTGTCGTCCAGGAATGAAGGAAGTTCCACAAACTGGTTGAGATGGAAAGCGGAAACAACCTTGGGTAAGAAAGCAGGTACCGTGCGTAACGAGACTCCCGAGTCGGAAAAACGGAGGGAAGGTTCCCTGCATAACAAGACTTGGAGTTCTGAAATCCATTGAGCCGAGCAAATCGCTACCAGGAAGACAGTCTTTAGAGTGAGATCCTTGAGGGAAGCTCTGGACAGAGGTTCGAACGGTGGGCCACACAGAACTCGGAGAACCAGATTCAGATTCCAGGCCGGACATAGGGAGTGGACCGGTGGGCAGACGTGTTTTACCCCTTGCAAGAATCGAATAACGTCAGGATAGGACGATAAGCGAAGGCCATCTGATCGACCAAGCAGAGCTCTGAGGGCCGCCACTTGGACCTTCAGAGAATTGTAGGCCAGGCCCTTCTCCAAGCCTGCCTGGAGGAAGGAGAGGACGTTTGGAACGGTCGCCTGCCGAGGCAAGACCTGAAGATTGACACACCAAGACTCAAAAACTTTCCAGACCCTGACATAAGCAAAGGACGTAGACGGCTTGCGTGCTTGGAGGAGAGTGGAAATAACTTCATCCGGATACCCGCGCCTCCTCAACCTTCGCCATTTAAAAGCCAGGCCGCAAGACAGAAGTGATCTACCCGGTCAAAAAATACCGGACCTTGGTGGAGGAGGCGTGGAAGGTATCCCAGTCTCAAGGGACCGTCCACTGCCAGGTTGATGAGATCTGCGAACCATGGTCTTTGAGCCCATTCCGGAGCTACCAGGATTACTGGGCCGCGATGGAGTCCTATCCTTCGCAGTACTTTCCCCCACCAGCGGCCAGGGGGGAAACACATAGAGAAGAAGGTCCCATGGCCATGGGAGGACCAGAGCATCTACTCCCTCCGCGCCGTGTTCCCTTCTGCGGCTGAAGAAGCGCGGGGCTTTCGCATTCTGCTGGGTTGCCATCAGATCTAGATGGGGAGGCCCCCAGCGCCACACTAGGAGTTGCATGGCTTCGTCGGAGAGTTCCCACTCCCCGGGATCTAAGCGTTGGTGACTTAAGAAGTCTGCTTGAACACTGTCCACCTCCGCAATGTGAGAGGCCGCCAGACGGGACAGGTGGAGTTCCGCTCACTCCATCAATTGGTCTGTCTCTACGGAGACGTGTCGACTTCTCGTGCCTCCCTGGCGGTTGATGTACGCTACCGTAGTGGCGTTGTCGGAGAGAATGCGCACTGCTTGGCCTCGGACTAAGGGAAGGAAATGATGCAGGGCCAGCCAGACCGCCCTGGTCTCCAGCCGATTGATGGGCCATGTCGACTGGAGGGGGGTCCATTGTCCCTGAGTCGATTGCAACTCGCACACCACTCCCCAGCCGGAGAGGCTGGCATCCGTGGTGAAGATCACCCACTGTGGAATATCCAGATCCACTCCCTGCAACAGGTGATCCAGGCTGGTCCACCAGCGTAGGCTGTGTCTGGCCCGATCCAGGAGTGGAAGAGGAGCCTGAAAGTCTCAGGACACCGGCTTCCAGTGAGAGAGTAACGCCTGTTGCAATGTACGCATATGGGCGAAAGCTCACGGCACTAAGTCTATAATGGAAGCCATGGATCCCAGAACCTGAAGATAGTCCCAGGTCATGGGAATGGGGAGATCCTGGAAGTGCAGGATCTGAATTATGAGAGCATCTGCCCGATCCTTGCGGAGGAAAACTTTCCCTTGCCTGGTGTTAAAGTGAGCTCCCAAGAAATTGATCATCTGTGAGGGTGTGAGATGGCTCTTGGCAAGGTTAACAACCCAACCCAAGGAGCGCAGGAGGTGTAGAACCCTGTTGACAGCCTATTGGCACAGTACTCTGGACTTCGCCCAGAGGAGCCAGTCGTCCAGATAGGGGTGAACTAGGATTCCCTCCTTTCGGAGAGCGGCGGCTACTACTATCATGACCTTGGTAAACGTTCTTGGCGCGGTCGCCAGACCAAATGGCAGAGCCTGAAATTAAAAATGCTGGCTGAGAATCTTGAAGTGAGGAAAGTGTTGATGTGCTTGACATATAGGAATATGTAGATAAGCCTTCGTCAAGTCCAGCGAGGCCAGAAACTCCCCTGAGTAAACTGCCGTGATCACCGAACGCAACGTTTCCATGCAGAAATGCGGTATCTTGAGGGCTCTGTTGACCACCTTGAGGCCGTGGATCGGGCAGAAGGAGCCCTCCTTCTTGGGAACCATGAAATAGATGGCCTGACCCTTGTTTCAGCAAGGGCACCGGAAGGATGGCCCCCAAGTTCAGAAGACGATCTAGCGTCTGCCTTACAATGACTTGTTTCCTTAACGGCCCACAGGGGGAGAAGACAAACCCGTCTCTTAGGTGCCAAGCAAATTCTAACACATAGCCGCGATTTATGATGTCCAAGACCCACTGGTCTGAGGTGATCTTGACCCACTCTTCGTAGAAGAGGGCTAGGTGACCCCCTATCTTGGGAGTTGAAGAGTGGGTCAGCAATATTTCATTGTGTGGATTTGGAAGTCCCTTGGCCAGGGTTATCCCTGGATTGTCGTCTGCCACGAAAGGAATGGGACCAGGACTGCGATCGAGAAGAAGCTGGTCTCTGGGGAACTGACCTGGTCTGATGAAAACGACGCTGACCCCTGAAGCGGGTGCGTGTGGAGCTGAAGGTCCTGTAACTCTGAGGTTTATCTTCGGGCAACTTATGCACCTTATTTTCTCCAAGGGACTGGATGAGCTGTTCCAATTCTTCACCAAAAAGTAACTTGCCCTTGAAGGGCAAGGATCCGAGTCGAGCTTTGGATGAAGAGTCTGCCGACCAATTGCGAAGCCAAAGAAGGCGTCTTGCTGAGACGGCGGAGACCATGGATCTGGCCAGGACGCGGAGGAGATCATACAGAGCATCCTCCCCATATGCAATTGCTGCCTCCAGGTGGTCTGCCTGCGTGCTTCGTCAGGGGGCAGCTCTTGAGCCTCTAGTAATTGCTGCATCCAACGCAGTCCCGCTCATTGCATGAGAAAGCTACAGATGGCTGCTCGAACCCCCAGAGCAGAAACCTCGAAGATTCTTTTCAAATACACTTCTAGTATATGATCCTGGATGTCTTTTAACGCGGTACCGCCAGTAACCAGGATAGTAGTCCTCTTGGTGACTGCAGACACAGAAGAATCAACGCTGGGTACCTTGAGGAATTCCAAAGATTCTTCCGGAAGTGGATAAAGCTTGTCCATGGCTCTGCCGACCTTAAGAGAACCATCAGGAGCATCCCACTCTCTGGACAACAGTTGGAGCAGTCTGTGATGAAATGGAAAAGTTTTCGCCAGCGGACGGAGACCCTCCAGGACAGGATACCCCTTCCTACCAGTCGTATTGGACACAGTAGGCTTTTGCGGAGCCTCAAAGTCTAATCCCTCGAGGACCTGGGGGATGAGAAGGTCCAATTCCTCCCTCTGAAAAAGTCGTAAGACACGGGGATCATCCCCCTCCAGTAGTGGGGTCGGTTCGTCCAGGTCCACGACAGGATTCTGAGGGGGTGGAGAGTCTGGATTGGGTGAGTGTGAGGCCACCCGTACCCTAGAGGCGCCAGTTGTCGGCAATTGAGAGACCCCCTGCCCCTGGAATTGCAGGAGATGCAGGAACTGGAATGAGGTCCAGAGAACCCCACCCCTTCAATCCTGGGGATTTTGGGTGGGGGCGGGAGACCTGCTGCATCTTGAGAGAGGCGAGCTAGATAGGCGTTATGTATCAGTAAAATAAACTCCGGGGGGGGGGGGGGGGCGCGGGGGGGTCACATTCAACTGTCCCGATGTTGAAAGGGCCTCCGGTGGGACCACCGGAGTTAAAATCGGTGGGGGGAGAAGAATTGGAGCCAGCAGAGAGATCAGGAGGCAAAGCAGCAGGCAGCTGTAAATCCAAGATGGCTGCTGTTCCCGCCTCCGACGGGAACAGGGCCGATCTCCCAGCGGGTGGGCACGCTGAAGCGCGCGAAACTGAATGTCTCCCTTGCCTCGGAGCCCTTCCCACCGGGGAGGCATCGGAGACATAGGCCCTCGTGGGAGAGTCGGGACCCGGACTCCCCGCAGGCCGAACATTTATTTAGCATTTTTTTCTATACCGACCTTCATGGTTAAATACCATATCAGATCGGTTTACATCGAACAAGGGTAGATAACAGAAGGAACAACTTTTTTATAATCAAGAAACAAAACAAAACAAAAGTTACATTTAACGAGGACTGTAAACTTGGAAGCTTAGGCAGCTGGAAGAAAAGGCCCGAAGAGGGTATTAAATTAGATTAAATACAAGAGAGACATAACATAAACCGGTCTAGTGATAATCCACTTATCTGAAGACGAACTAGTGCGAATGCGGTATTTAGAGGGTTGGTGAGGTTTCATTGCTCTTGAGCGGGATCATCTAATGTGTGATGGTCGCGGCATGGGAGAGGTAAACTATCTCTAACACTCTCCCGAAAGCTGTCAGCAGCCAGAGACAGGGGACAGAGGAATGGCGCTTCTCTGACCCAGCTGCCCCAAGGAAACGACTTCTTAGGGCGGGCTGCAGGGGGGGGGAGAGGTCAGATCCATCAACATACACCCCAGGACAGCCAGGTAAGCTAAACTGAAAAGGAAAAATACAAAATAACTTACTCCCAAAGGAGAAACAAGTAAACAACTGTCCCTAACAGTTCAGCCTGCAAGCTCAAATGTGAGCAAAGAAACAAAACTTTTTTTTCTTTTTTAAATTGATCCATACCAAAGAAGACAAAGATAAAAATAGAGAAGGAGAGGAAAACCCAACCCCTTATCCAAAATATAGTGAGGAACTGCAGGTGCCACCTTTCATCTGCTGGAGTCAGAGTAATACTGAAGGGACGCAGAGGGCGCTCCAACCTATTAGGGGCTGTCCTTAGTTTTTGCTCTGACTCCATCTGCTGGAAGGGGGACATAACCCACTGTCTGGACTGATCCGGGTACATACAGGGATCAGGAGACTTCGCTTCCTGCAATGGGGCAAAACCAGGCCTGACTCAGTCTGCATCTGATAACCTGGAGCCTTCTGGTAACTTTTTGTTTGAAAAAGCTATAGCCTTTTAACTTCTCAAATCCTGAAAGATAAATGGCTTTTTGACAATTCTTCTCTGTTCTTTAAAAATGTGGCTATCATTATTTTGACTTTCAAAAAATATGCAGGAAACATTATATGTACACCTGTGGTGAATTCCCCAAGCTGTCCAGACCTTTCAACATGAAGGGAAAATATAACTTTGCTTTTAGCTACATCTCAGTTTCCTTTATCCTATTGCTGTAAAACTAGCAGTACTTCCGCTTGTACAAAGGTACAACTGCCACCCCCCCAACCCTTGATTAACTGAAGAAAAGGGGAAGTGAATTGTGTGTGAGATGTATAGTTTGACTGCATAGTAAAGTTAGAAAAAGGGTAGGCAGCTCCGGTCCTGGAGTATCACAAACAGGTCTGGTTTTCAGGATATCCATAATGAATATGCATGAGGTGTATTTGCATATGATTGCAGATGTCCTGAAAATCAAACCTGTTTGCGGCATTCCAGGACTGGAGCTGCCTACTCCTGTTTTAGACGCACAGACTGTGGGGTGGGTAGGGCGGAGGGAGTGGAGATAGCGACTATTCTAGGGAATGTCAGTTGGAATTTCTTGAATCACAGGTGTGGACTGCATGGATTCTAATCCAAACTCTACCATTGACTGCAGAGCAGCTGAGTGACCCAGTTATCAGAGGAAGACTTTGGACCACACCAGGTTTTTGCCACTTGCATCCCTCAGTGCATTGTGGTATTTGTAGTACCGCCTTCTTCCATTTAGAAATCAGCCCTGGACTGTTCTAGAGTCCCATCTGTGTCATAGGATAGTTCAATAAAAAGGCATCACCTACAAATGTTTGCTGACCCATCTTTATAAGTGGACTCACTGGCTGGCTCCATTTTAGCAGGGACAGGTAGATCCAGTCCTAGTTTTACCCCATTGCATGCAGGGGTAAAATGCCCTGTTTTTTTGGAGAAATCAGATCTACAAATTCCTGCATGCACTGGGAAGCCAGAGTCAGCCGGCCACTCTAGATCTAGCCTCATGCAGAATTCCTCGAAGGAAGGAAATGAAAGAAGTGGGAATAAAGCTGGCAGGATCTTCATGTATTTTGTTTAACTGTGATTTAGCAGCAGTGTTCTCTCGGAGAGAGGGGCTGTTTGGGAAGATCTCGCTGCTTTAAACTGTATGGTGCTGCTTCTTTTTGACAGCCTCACACGCCAACTGGAAGCTCTGACACGGAGCAGCAGGAGGAGAGTTTCAGTTCTGCGGTGCAGTGCAAGGACGGAGAACCTGGAGAGGTAATGAAAAAAACATGGAGTTTTATTTTGACTTTAACCTCCTCCACTAGAAAATCTAAATTAAAATAATCATAATTTAACCTATCTGCCAGATCCTTCAAGATTCAGACTCGCTTTCAAGGCAACCCTCCCCCCCCCCCCCCCCCGAATCACCTGGATCTCCCCTCAGGTCACCTTGCTTTCTTCATAGGCCAGAGCCCCAACAGCCCCCAATCTCCCCCCCCCCCCTTTTTTTGAACGCGTCCTTACATTCTAGAGCAGAAGTTCCCAAATCTGTCCTAGAGGACCCCCAGCCAGCCAGGTTTTCAGGATATCTACAATGAATATGTATGCGATAAATTTGCATGCAGCGGTGCACGCAAATCTCTCTCATGCATATTCATTGTGAGTATGCTGAAAATCTGACTGGCTGAGGGTCCTGAAGGACAGATTTGGGAACCACTGTTCTAGAGCATTCCCAGATTCACCAGCAGGGACACTCCACGCCATCAAATGATGCCACGTTGTGGTGTTCATCAGTATTACATCAGGGCTTCATGTTGTGAGGGTGGGGACGAGACCTCTGGATGGAGAGTCAGGACTTCATGTTGGGAGGGAGTCCAACCTTAATGGGGGCAGTTAGGGTGAAATTTGCTCTGCTAACCAGTCCTTTCACGTCAGGGTGATGTGCATGGGGGATTTTAAGATGCAGCATGTCTTGATCTGAAGAAGGTGTTAACTTTTAGGCCTTAGAGAAGGCACCCATGAATTAGCCGGTGGAGAACAGCATACCACACTATTTCACACGTGTGCTAAAGCCTCATCTGTATGTGATGTAAGGTAACTTGCTTATGGGAACACACTGATTTTAGTGCGTACCAGCTGACATTGGTTGGGACTGGATTAGCATGCATGCTAAGCCATTAGCGTGCTGCATGCCGAGTGTTCGTGTATAGCCCCCCCCCCCCCCCAAAGTGACTTCTCCCAAGATCAGGCACAGACTCCTGTGGCAGAGCAAGGGATTAGAATCTGAGGGCACTGAGAAATGTCCCCAGGTCAGGCAGAGCCAGTGGCAGAAGGCAGCCTTCAACTCCTGTCCCAGGCATTCTCTTGAATCACAGCAGGACTCCTTCCTGTTAAAGTTAAACCACCACACATGCATACACTGCCCCTCACACATACACAGTGATGCAGACATACACAGACATTTATTTATTTATAAACTTTTCTAGACCGGTATTCGTGGGTACATCATATAGGTTTACAGAGAACTCAATGAAATACATGGAACAGGGAGGAGAAACTGGAGCAACAAGAGGAACAAAACGGGTGGGGATGTACAGGGGAATCTTAAGAAGGGCAACAGAAATGTAGAATATAGTAAATAGGGGAGTAATTAATATACACAAGAGCACAGGATAACAAGAGAAAAAAACTCTTAAGGTACGAGGAGGATTAAAAATTATACAAGGTAATGGGGGATGCTATATGAAGTAGTACTATGCATAATACAAGTATTATACGAGGAGTATTATACAATATACAAGGTCACGGGGGATACTATATGTGGTATTATACATTATGCAAAGAACGAGGTGTACTGGGCAGTACACGGGTTAAAGAGCAAATGGGAAGTGGAAAAGTACAAGATTCAGTAGGGAGGAAGAGCAAATAACGGAAAACAGGGGTAAGACATACGCTAGCAGTGACAATCAGGGATCCCCTCAAAGTGATACACACAGACCCATTCCCAGGTCAGTATTCAGCCAGACAGTGAGCGGGAACGTTTATCCAAGGTAACTTTTACCTGGATATTCAGCGGAGGATACCTGGATAAGTGTTCCACTAGATATATCTGGATACAGTTACCTGGGTAACTATAGGACTGATATTTTTCCAACCAGACTTGCCCCCACAAAGTTTAGCTGTTTAACACTGAATATCGGTGCTCACTGGCTAAAATTTAGCTCTGCCCCAGTACGTTCCCATCATCGCCTCTTTTTTTTTTTTTTTTTTATCTGACTGCATATTGTGTAGGTAATGAAATACCCGGAAGAAAGTTAGCTGGGTAGCGAGGCAGAAAATATTCCCATCTTGGGCTTTGTCCAGGTAACTCGAAATGTTATCTGGGCATACCCATTGACCTCTTGGGGGGGGGGGGGGAGGGCAAGTTATTCAAAGTTCCACTGAGCAGCAGCATTTAATCAATTAACTGTGGATATTCAGCCACAACGAGCTGAAAAGCCAGTCACATCTGACCACACACAACCCCTGCAAAGAGGTTTAGGGCAGTCATTTGCGTGACGGTAGGTGAACAGCATGCTAGTAGCCAGCATTTATTTCGGTGTGCTTCCTCATTCTCCACGGCAGCCTTCCTCCCCCGCCCCCCATCCGGTGCCGAAGCTCGTCGAGAAGTGCTTGCTGCTTCCTCCACGGCCATGCAGAAACTCCCAGCAGAGGGGGAGCCTGCAGAGCAGGGCGCAGGCTGGGCCGCACCTGGCCCTGCGCTGAGGGAGCCGGGAAGGCCCGTGCCTCCCTTGGAACTTGTAAGTGCTGCTCTGCAGAGGCTTCCGTGCGAGGGGGGGGTGAGAGTGCCATTCACACTCGTGGCCTGATGGCTTGGGAATGAAGGAAGGAAGGAAGAGATGGGCAGAGAACAATGTAAAGAACGAGACCGTGAACAGGAAACGCACAGAGCAGACCAAGACAGCGAGAGTGTGGGGAGAAAAAGAGAGAGCTTAACAGCCAGAGAGAAAAGTACAGAGGGATGGGAAAAGAGAGGGAGAGAAAAACAGAACAAGTGAATGAAATGGATTTTGTTTTCCAGTGCTCAAAAACAGTGAAAAATGCAGTGTTTTCTCTGGGCATCAAAGTAATTTAAAAAGTAATAACACGTTTATAAATAGGGTCTGTTTGTGTGGTTTTTTGTTGTTTTTTTTTTTAACTAAGAAGTGAAATGGCAGCACTGTAAAAGGGAAGTGGCAGGAATAGCAGAAACAGATTCAGGAAACTTTATTGGCATGACAGTTTAGACATGTGTTGCCAAAGCAAAGCATAAAGGCGTTAAATTCTGTAATAGAGCGCAGAAGTTAAGCCAGCAAATACGCGCACAGATTACAACATTTTTCATACCGGACTTGCACTTTTAAATCCGCATTGAAAATTATCCCACCAGATTTACCCCCACATGCTTACACCCACTATTTGATGCAGCTAAACTAAAAAAAAAAAAAAATCCCAAAAGTATGAGCGCAAGCCCTAGCTTTGTCCCTAAGAATGCTTGCGCACAGTCCGGGTATGCACAGACTTTACTGCTATGCTGTTTGAAGCAGACCCTCCCTCGTAGCAGGAGAATCACAGGGGGATCAAGACCAATTTCTTGTGCTGCAGAGTTCCAGTAATGTCACCAGTCTCTGGGGAAGCGGGATTCTCTGCAGGCCGTGCCACCTTTCATTGCACCAATATCAGAATTAGCCACTAATGATCAGTTACTGAGACCACACAGGTCATTTCTTCACTTGGAATTTGAATCTTGCAAACTGTTTTTGCTAGAATTTCTTTGTTTTAGCGCTAGGGGTCGTTCTGCTTGCCTCTCCCTCACACGCGGTTTAGCGGGAAAGGAGAGGGAAATCTCATCTTCCTTCTGCAAAGACAGAGAGGGCCGATGCCTGATCCGAAGCACAGAGCACGAAGTGGAAACGAAGCGGACTAGCGCATTTTAGAGGGGAAAAAGAGAATGTGGAAAAATCAGAATATTGCAAAGAAGGGGCCAGTACTGAGTACCTGCCATGAATGATTTCAAATTTGATTCCCAAGCCTGCTCCCCAGGTCAGCCTGGGCAGGGCATGCTGTAGAGGCAGCACTCACAGCTCCTGTTAAGAAAGGAGTTTAAGCCATTATCCAGTGGTGGCCAGATTCGGTGCATGCATACCAACTTCTGGAGGGAGCCATAGTCTATGATTCTTGGCTGAGAAGTGATGCTGCTCATGGCTGAGCTAGATGGGCAAAAGGGGGCAGGGGAAGAAAAAAGTTTCAAAATAGGAGAGGAACACTGGGTAGTTGGAAATTGAAGCTCTTGGGTACCATATTCCAGTTCTGGTTCCAGCTGAGGAAAGTGCTGGGCCAAAACCAAAAATAGATTGATCTGCACATTGCTTACTACCTCAGCATGTAAAGATGAAAAAAAAAATAAACATGGTGAAGAATTCTGAGCTTTCCTGAATTTACAAGTTTCTTGCCTCTAAGTTTTTCAGTAGCCCTGGTTAAAATTGCTCTTTCCCAAGGAATCGTAATGACTCTTTTTTTTTACCTCATTCTTATGATTCTATTTAGGTCTTGGATGTATTGGAAGGGCAGAGCCCATTATGTCACAAGTGCTCCATTTCCAGTGATCACCTAGTTCGGCAGGAAGCCTCTGCCTCTCCCAGAGATGTGCATCTGGATATGGAGAGCTCAACTCGTCCCCTGCAAAGGCTCACCTACACTAAATCCATGGTTGTTGGTGAAACCCGAGCATCCAAGGTAAAGCTGGGAGGGCGGCAAGAGGCTCAGGATTCAGAATGAGAAGGGGAAGAGGAGTATAATCAAAATAATCAGTTCACATGGTGCTGCAGGCATACACAAGAAAAAATACTTGCTTACCAGATCCCAAAAAGTTTCCAGTTGTGACTGTGAACGCAGGGGGTGGGATGCAAGGGAGGTTGTTAAACAATATACAGTTAAGAGTTGGTGCAAGAAGTGGGATCAGAAATTTGGTCTGATGCTTTCACAGCTCTGTGCTGTATCGGTGCTACCAGCTTGAAAATACTCGTACATTTGGGCATTTCAGTTTCTGGGTGCGCAGTGCAGTAGAAACAGTGATAGATATAACTGACCAGCAAAAATCAAAATAGAGGGCTAGGGAAAGACGGAGTGATCAAAGCTCAGGTAAGACAAAACATTTTTAAGGGTAGGGGCAATTTCAGTCCCTGCAGGTAGTTGCACATGTGGTAAAGTACTGTATGGAGCCCACCCTAACACTGCTCATGATACCACACCCTTTTTCCTGTGTACAGCGCATGTAATTTTCCCTGCATATACAAGTGGAGAAACATTGGTCCCTCAAACATACTCGTTTCACACTCCTTACTGGCAGATGATGCACACACCCTTCATTCTGTAAGTGTAACAACTGACTCAGAGAGTATTGTACAAGCTTTTCCATCAAACAGAGGGGGCCCATCTCATGTAAAGCTTTAAAGTCACGGTCCTGACATGGTTTCAGTATTTCCTCAACAACAGAGCCCAAAACACATCCTGGGCAAACAAAACATCCCCATCCGTAGCCCTTGCCTGCAGAGTGCCCCAGAGTTCATTCCTTTCCTCGTCCCTCTTCAGCATTTATATTCCATCTGATCTATAACCTCATCCAATCCTTCATGCTGACAACATGCAGCTCTCTATAAAAAAAAAACAGGATCAGACCAACCACTGTCTTCCAGAAGTAGCACAATGGCTCCAAACTCTAACTTAATCCATCCAAATCTGATTTAAACCAAGGATACCCATTTATCCCCGCCTTCTCTATCCGATACTCTTTTACAACCGGGGATGATAACCTTCAAACAAGCGCCCGAGCTTTCATACAAGCGCATATGGGCGTGCGAACGACTCATACATCTTAATTTGAAATCATGCGCGCAAGTATGCGTGCATGATTTAAAATATGCCTACTGCGCGTATGTGTGCTCCTAATTTTAAGTGGTTACTCAAGCAAACATATTCACGCATCTTCTTTAGGACTTTGTCGGCTTTAATGCGTGTGGGTAAGCAGATTTTAAAATATGCTCGCGTGAAGGACATTCCCAGTTTCACCCAGTGGTCCACCAGTTTGCCCAGTTTGTCTCAAGGTCATCCAGGCCCCTCTGGTTCTTTAGCCTGCATTCCCCGGGCCCCTCACCCAGTTTTTTAGGTCTAAAAAGTGATTTCTGCAGACCTGCACCTCATGAAGAACAGAAGTAAATGTACACGGCTAACGGGCCTCTGCGCGTTGCGGTCGTTGGATTTAAAATACAGATTTATGCGCGGAAATGTTGGCTCCACCCCCTTTTTTTTTTACTTGCGCATGCATATATATGCACGTAATTTGCGGCTTCTGAAATACGTATTGCTCACGCACGACCGATATACTTTCAGTTATGGGCCTTTTAATGCAAACAGCGCTTTTAAAATTCACCCCTAAGGATTCAGTAAGAAGCTTGTGAGTTCACCTTGATCATAACCTTACAATGGAAACTCATATAGCAAAAGTAGTAAGGGCCTCTTTTGAGCATCTGCACCAGATCCAAATCGGATTTGAACTAATGACTGGAAGGGGGACAATATGTAAAATTACAGCTCTAACACTAAATTTTTAAAAGGGAAACTTTGATAAAATGAAGAGAATAGTTAGAAAAAAAACCTGAAAGGTGCAGCTGCAAATGTTAAAAGTGTACAACAGGCATGGAAATTGTTTAAAAATAAAATCTTAGAAGCACAGTCCAGATGTATTCCACACAAGAAAGGTGGAAGGAAGGCCAAATGATTACCAGCATGGTTAAAAAGTGAGGAGAAGGAGGCTATTTTAGCCCAAAAATGCATTCCCATACGTACCCGGATCAGTCCAGACCGCTGGGTTATGCCTCCCTTCCAGCAGATGGAGTCAGAGAAAAAGCTGAAAAGGCACCCCTCTTAGCCCGGTGTGCCACCTGCGATCCTTCAGTATTTCTCTGATTCCAGTAGATGAAGGTGGCAGAACCTGCGGTTCTGATCCTTTAAAAAAAAACAAAAACAGGGGTCTTGGTACCTCTCTTTACCTTTGGCTAGATCAATTACTTATTTATTTATTTATTTATTTATTTTTAACTTTTATATATCGACATTCTTGCATTAAATGCAAATCATGCCGGTTTACAGTGAAACAGAAAAAGCAGGAAAAAATTCCTTAGTTGAATACAATGAAACAGCTTAGTTAACAAAGGAAACATAAAAATAAATTTTTACATATACACAAAGGTTTGCACGAAGGGGATGCCCGGCGCGCGACGCCTGGTGTTGAGGCTGTCTTAACTGTCCGATGTTAGTGATGTCATGGGGGGGCGGGTCTAATGATCGCAGCACTTACATCGATAAAGATAGGGTAGTTTAAAAAAAAAACAAAACAAAAAATTGTTTTTTGTACAGCAGCACAGGCACGGCTGGGGTTCTTACCCCAGGAGCCCTTTTTACCCAGAGCCTGCTTTCACTACCCGGTGAGTAGGGGCGATTTACCGGTGGGCCGGTCCCTCCCCCTAACAGCCCAGAGAAGATTTCATTCCTCTGGTGGCAGCACAGCCCAGAGAAGTTTCATTCCTCTGGTGGAGCCTTGTAGCTTGGACCCAGGGACGATTTCTTTCTTTCCCCTGGTTGATTAGAAGCTATATATTTAAAAAAAAATAAAAAAAGTGCTTTTTTCGCCTCCCGAGTTTCCGGAGATATTTACAGCTGATTACCTTGCTGCAATGCGGCATGGATCGCAGTGTTCAGCCTGTGGGAAGCCGGCAGCAAGGCTCTCCCACGATGGCCTTTGCTCCCGATGTATTCCCGAGGTTGAAGGCCTGTCGATGTCTGCCGACAGCAAGGGAGCGTCCCTCACGCGTTCGCGTGGTGCAGGGAAAAGTTGGCTGGCTCGGAGCTCTCGGCCTGCCCAGTTCCCGATTAGCGCGGGAACGGTGGCCATTTTACCTGCTCTGATTTACCTCGGGGGGAGGGGAATTCCCTCCTCAGCTATCGCTGCCGAATTTGAGCCCTGAGAGGCATCGGGATCTGGTGCCTGACTCCCCCCCCCACCCCCCCTCCTGGGTTTCCCCAGGGGGGGTCTTAAAGAGACAGCACCCTTTTCCCTCCCAATTTGTGCTTTTGCTACACAAAGCCTATATGGAGGCAGAAGCAGACTTAGATTTACAGGAGCCTTCTCCAGCAAAGGTCCCTAGGCCTGATGAAGGTCAGGACACTCCTAGAGTGCGGGTGGTTCGTGCTCCGGACGCAGCGTTAGTCGCTCTTGCTGATCACCCGGATCACGCTTCTCAGGATCCTCCCAACACGGATGCCTCGGATGATTTTGACAAATCCGTGCCGGTTGAAGGGGATGATCTGCGGTTGCTCAGATTATTTCGCAGAGAGGAGCTGGACCCTCTAATTCCTCATGAGCTGTCGGAGCTGGATATTCAGGCTCCACAGCCAGTGGCTGAGCCTTCTACGGGGGATCCTGTTCTGTTGGGTCTTTGGGCTCCCCCTAAGACCTTCCCTTTTCATCTGATGTTATTACAACTTATGACCCGGGAATGGGTCGCACCGGAGGCCAGTCTGCGGGTATCCGCTTCCGGAGGAGTCGTTAGATCTCCTTAAGATTCCTAAGGTGGACATGGCTGTTTCAGCAATCGCCAAGCGCACGACGATTCCGGTTACAGGTGCGGCTGCGCTTAAAGATATCCAGGATATGAAACTGGAGTTTCTTCTCAAAAGGATTTTTGTGGTGTCAGCGCTCGGCGTTCAAGCAGCTGTCTGCAGTAGTCTCATGCAGAGGGCAATCCTTAGATGGGTACAGCAGTTGCTCACGGCTCAGGAACTTCCTCCGGCAGAGGCGGAGCAGGTGGGGCATATGGAGGCAGCAGTGGCTTATACCGCAGACGCTTATACCGCAGACGCTTTATATGATCTCCTCCGTACCTCATCGCGAACTAAGCCTTCGGCGGTGTCAGCCAGAAGGCTTCTTTGGCTCCGCAATTGGTCCACTGATGTCTCCTCCAAATCTCAGTTGGGTTCTTTCCCATTCAAAGGAAAGCTTTTATTTGGCAATGATCTGGAACATCTCATTAAGTCCTTAGGGAACAATAAAGTGTACAAGCTTCCGGAGGACAAGCCTAGACCCTCTAGGACCTGCGGTTCATCTCGGGGTCATTTTCGGGGGCAGCGACATTATCGTTCTGGGCAGAGCTCCATCCTTTGCTCCTCAGCAGCCATCGACGAGGTCTCAGGCTTGGGCTCATTCCTTTCGCAGCCAACGGTTGGCTTGTGACGGCGCCTCCCAAGGATTCTCTGGCAATAAGTCTACCCAATGAAGGTGCGCCGGCCCACTCCTCCGTTCCGGAGATAGGAGGACGTCTCTCTCTATTTCGTGAGGAATGGGCCAAGATCACCTCGGATCAGTGGGTTCTAGACATCATAGAACACAGTTAAGCTTTAGATTTTGCTCGTTCGCACCGAGGCCTCTTTTTGGTGTCTCCCTGTGGGTCTCGGGCAAAACAACACGTGGTAAAGCAAACTCTGTGTCGCTTAAAAGCTCTGGGAGCGATTGTTCCAGTTCCACCGATCGAATGCCGGACAGGCCGGTACTTCATTTATTTTGTAGTCCCCAAGAAGGAGGGATCCTTCCGTCCAATATTAGACTTGAAGAAAGTCAACAGGGAGCTTCGGATTCCTTGCTTTCGCATTCCTTGCTTTCACATGGAGACTTTGAGATCCGTCATTGCGGCCATCCACAAAGGAGAATTTTTGGCCTTGGATCTGAAAGAGGCTTATCTTCACATAGGAATCCGATATTATCAGAGGTTTCTGAGGTTCATGGTCTTGGGCGAGCATTATCAGTTCCAAGCGCTTCCTTTTGGTTTGGCGACGGCTCCCCACTTCTTCACCAAGGTGATGGTAGTAGTGGCAGCGGCTTTCAGGAAGGAGGGGATCTTGGTTCATCCCTATTTGGACGACTGGCTTATTCAGGCGAAGTCAGAAGAGCTTTGCAAGAGGGCAGTTCAATCGGTCTTGCATCGCCTTCACTCACTCGGATGGGTCGTCAATTTCTCCAAGAACCAGTTGGACCCGGCCCAAATGTTAAATTTCTTGGGAGCACGATTCAATATGGCTGTGGGTGAGTGGATAGACAAACCTGCGATGCAAGTTCGCCGGCTGATGGCCCTCCCAATGCCCAAGTTATGGGACTACTTACAAGTTCTTGGGTCTATAGCATCTACTCTGGAGTTGGTCCCCTGGGCCTTCGCTCATATGAGGCCTTTGCAGAGGGCATTACTTTCCCATTGGGATCCTAAGTTGGAAGAGTTCCAGTTATCATTACCACTCCTGGATCCCACCAGATCCAGTCTCGAATGGTGGTTAGTTCTGGATCATTTGCAACGCGGTGTGGACCTCAAAGAGCCTCAGTGGGTGATTGTGACAATGGATGCCAGCCTCTCCGGTTGGAGGACATTTTGCCAATTGCATTCGGCACAAGGTCAGTGGATGTTTCAGGAGGCAAAGTGGTCCATAAATCACTTGGAAATGAGAGCGGTTCATCTAGCTCTTCGCAGTTTTCTTCCTCTCGTCTGGAATCGTGCGGTCCGGATTCTTTCAATCAACACGACGACGGTGGCGTATATCAATCGTCAAGGGGGAATAAGAAGTCAGCCGATAGCTGGGGAGATGGACAAGCTAATGGTCTGGGCCGAATGCAACCTGACCCAACTGGCAGCTTCACACATAGCCGGAGTGGACAACGTGCAGGCAGATTTTCTCAGTCGCCAACAGTTGGACCCCGGAGAGTAGGAGCTGTCCGAAGCAATGCAGCTCTTGACTTGCCGGTGGGGAATGCCCTGTCTGGTTCTGATGGCGACTCAGCGGAACATGAAGGTGGCTCATTTCTTCAGTCGCAGAAGGGAGCACAGGGCGGAAGGAGTAGATGCCCTGGTCCTTCCATGGCCCCGCGACATTCTCCTCTATGTTTTTCCCCCCTGGCCGTTAGTGGGCAAAATCCTAAGAAGGATAGAGGTCCACTCAGGGTCGGTCATTCTCATCACTCCAGAATGGCCAGGGAGACTGTGGTTCACAGACCTGATCAACTTGGCGGTGGACGGTCCTATACATCTCGGTCATCTCCCGAATCTTCTTCGGCAGGGTCCAGTATTTTTCGATCAGGCGGCTTGCTTTTGTCTAGCAGCTTGGCTTATGAAAGGAGGCAGTTGAGAAAGAAGGGTTATCCAGATTCAGTCATCTCTACCCTCCTACGGACTCGTAAGACTTCTACTTCGTTCACCTATGTTCGGGTTTGGAAGTTTTTTGATTCATGGTGTAGCGGGTTACAAATTTCTCCGCGACATTCCATTATCGTGCATATTCTTGCCTTCTTACAGGAAAGTTTGAAGAAGGGCTTGGCGTGCAACTCGTTCCGGGTTCAAGTCTGCCGCTCTCGGCTGTTTAAGGGGAAAGGTTGATGGAACATCACTTGCCGTGCATCCTGATGTGGCACGTTTTCTGAAGGGTGCTAAGTTTCTCAATCCCTTGGTTCGTCCGGTATGTCCTTCTTGGAGTTTGAATCTGGTTCTCCGGGGATTGTGCGGTCTTCCTTTTGAACCTCTCAAATGAGCTACGTTAAAGACTTAATGCTTAAGACTGTTTTCCTTGTGGCTATCTGTTTGGCCAGGTGAATATCTGAGATTCAAGCATTATCCTACCGGGAACTGTTTCTGCGGATTTCGGAATCCGGGGAGTGTCTCCGAATGGTACCTTCTTTTCTGCCAAAAGTAGTGTCAACTTTTCACTTGAATCAGTCAGTGGAATTGCTGGCTTTCTCAGACTTAGATCTTGATTCCCCTCAGACTCGCGACTTGAGGAAATTGGATGTCAGGTGTGTTCTCCTACAGTATTTGGAGGTGACTAATGATTTTCGGTTGTCGGATCATCTTTTTGTCTTATGGGAGCGGTCCTAAGAAGGGGCAGAAGGCATCAAAAGCTACCATTGCCCGATGGCTGAAAGAAACTATTGCTTCGGCATACATATGTCACGGGCGGCCGATACTGGATGGTCTGAAAGCTCATTCGATCAGATCCCAAGCGGCACCTTGGGCAGAAAGCCAGTGTGTGTCGCCGCAGGAGATTTGCCGAGCAGCCACTTGGAAATTCTCACGCACTTTTGCCAAGCATTACCATTTGGACGTCCGAGCTCCGGACGTCGATTGTTTTGGCAGCAGTGTACTTCAAGCGGGACTCTCCAGGTCCCACCCCATTTAGGGCAGCTTGGGTACATCCCAGCGGTCTGGATTGATCCGGGTACAAACAGGGAAAGGAAAATTGGTTTTTACCTGCTAATTTTCGTTCCTGTAGTACCACTGATCAGTCCAGACGCCTGCCCCGGGGTATTCTGTTCTGGAGAGTCCACTCGGTTTTTTGTTATATTTCTGCAGAGTGTATCGAAGAATACGAAGATTTTGAAAAATGTTCAACTCGAAATGTCCAACTCAGTATTCCTTTCATGTGCATAGTTTTAAAGTTTATTGTTCAAATAAGTTTTTGGTCTGGCCATTGGTTGTTAAATTTTCTTCATTCTGCTTTGATATTGATTAACCTGAAGGATCACAGGTGGCACACCGGGCTAAGAGGGGTGCCTTTTCAGCTTTTTCTCTGACTCCCATCTGCTGGAAGAGAGGCATAACCCAGCAGTCGGGACTGATCTGTGGTACTACAGGAACAAAAATTAGCAGGTAAGAACCAATTTTCCTATGTTAGCTCTTTGATTATTGAGACATTGCAGAATTCTGGCTCTCTCAATGGGCCTGGCTATTTCTCTGATATTAAGAGAGATAATGTGTAGATCCAACAGCCATGAGCTACATTTACACATACAAAGTGGACATTGGACAAGAAAATCTTTGTCAGTAAATTATAAACAGTGTTTGCATGTCTTCCTTTTTTTTTTTTTTTTTTTTAATAACCTGTGAACCTCAGAACATGTAACAACCCCAAACTATCTTTCTCCCCCCACCCACCAGAACTTTTAAACATGCCAGTATATAGAAAATAATTCAAGGTAACTTAAATCTTTATACTCTCAAATCCCCACCCTCTCAGTACGCCACATCTCCCAATGCAAGCTAGTGCTCTGGAGTCACTTATCACATACTAGCAAAAAGTGCCCAGCATTGTTAAGGTAGTCTGATACAACAGCTTGTGTGTGTGTGTGTGTATGTGTGCACCTTTGCCGGTGTGTGTGTTTTTCGGGAGGCTGTATGTGTCTGCTTGTGTGTGTGCTTGAGTGCGTGTGTATATGCGTGTGCAAGCCAGTATGCCAGCTTGTGTACACTTGTGCGAGTGTGTGTGTGCCTATATCTGCCTGTGGGTGCGAGAGAGATAGTTTCACAGACAGAGCTTGGGTTTTTTGGTCAGTAACAACCTGTGTGTGTGCACGAGAGTGCTTTACAGACAGAGCATATTGTCTACACCGTTCCAGGCACCACCTGGTAGACACAAACCGACACGATAGTGTGACCAGTTGACCAGCACAGGCCTTTTATATTTAGCATATAGATAACAATGCAGGCACCAGTTGTACTATGCAGAAAAGAGTACCAAAAACCATCATCCAGATGTATGTGATCATTGCCTGAGTGTTAACTCCTGTCACCAGAGCACATGCAGGAGGATTTTTAAAATTTGGAAAAAAAATGGGTATAATTAAATGAACAATGAAGACCAGAACTAAAAAAACAAAACAACCCCCCCCCCCCGCCATAGTTTCCACATTTAGAATTTTGAAAAAGTTCTGTGCACTAAGGCTTACTAAATATTAAAGAAAAGAGAAAACCCTCACAGGCCCAGCAGCGGCCTAATCCCCCTTCCCCTGCTCTCCCCTCCCTTCGCTATCCTCCCTACCTACAGTACCTGAAAGTAATCTCTTTTGAAGTGTCTGAAAGGCTGAATATAATTCAAATAAATAAAATGTAAGGACTATAGTGACTCCATCCCTCCTATCCTGTTTACAAAAGTGGGACACCACTCGTCTCCCCCCCCCTCCAAAAAAAAATCCCTCAAAGTCTTCCATTATTCCTACTGGAGAAGAAGCATTTACTCCTCTGTTAAAACAAGTGTTAGGCCGAGGGGAGCTGCCAGGCCCCCAGCATCCTGGGGGCCTGGCAGCTCCCCTCCCCCCCCCTGCTTGGGGGGGGGGGGTGTTTGCGCCCCACATCCCTCTCCCGCATGCCAGAATCCACAATCACGTGCTGCGGCAACAAACCTCTTCCACCAACTTGAAATGAGAATTATTGGCGGCTTGCCACCCCTCCTGATCTCCTTCCCCTTTCCCCCTCTAAGTCTCCAGAAGTCCCAAATGAAAAGGATAGAAGGTTTAGCTGGGAGGACACAAACTTCATTCTCCTGACTAAGTGCCCTGTGTTACTCTGACAGCAGTGCTTCTAGCATACGCCATCGGCATTGCTGTCTGGAGCCTGCCTTCAGAATGCCACCGTGCTGCCTCTCTCTTTTATCCGGACAAGTTTTAACTTACCTGGACAACAGAGGGAGTTATTTAAAACCCAAGGTTTCTCCAGCTAAATCCACACATAGCAGGACAAACCCTTTTGAATATGCACGTCCTAGTGTTTAACATCGCTACCTTCAATGTTAAACTGGTAGACTTTTTTTTTTTTATATAGGAAACATTGTTCTAGTCTCATGACAATAAACGCAGAGAGACATGGAGGAGTAGTCTAGGGCAGCGATTCTCAACCGGTGTGTCGCCAAACACTGGCAGGTGTGTCGCAAGCTACCGGTCTCCCGCTGCTCTTCCCTCCTCTTCCTCCACTGAGCGAGAGATGGACAATCTTCCACTGCTGCCGTTGCCGCCCAGGGTGTCAGCACGTTCAAGCCCAGTGGGAACAGCAGCAGTGTTAGTGGAGGCTGGCAACTGTGGCTGGGCCTTTTCTTCTTCACGCACCTGCCTCCGTGGCCCATAACAGGAAGTGATGTTCAGTGGGGGTGCGCGGGAAGAAGAAAGAGCCATGCTACATGGAAAAGTAGCGGTGGCAGCATCAGCCCCAAGCAGTAGCGTGGGTCCGGAGCAAAATCCAAAGCAACTGGCAATCGGCAAAGGAGACAGCATCATTAGCTTCTGCGGCCAATGGGATTAATGGGATTCTTCTTTTTTGGCCTGCGGGGGCTGGAGGAGGAGGCTGCTGCAGCTACCATTTGTGCTCTTTTTTTTGGGGGGGGGGGCAGGAAGTGAGAGAGAGAGAGACAGTCAGCCAGCCTGTGTGTAAGTGAGAGAATGTATTTAGTTGAGAGCATGTGTGTAAGCGTGTGAGAGAGAGCATGTGTGTGATTGAGAGAAACTGGTCAGAGAGGTGATGTGTGTGTGTGTGTATGTGAGAGACAATAAAAGTGACTGGTCTGGGAGATGACTAGAGTGTGTGTATGAGTGAGTGAGAGAATGGTCAGGGAGGTGATTGATGTGTCTCTGTGTGTGTGTGTGTGAGAGAGAGAGAGAAAGCAAGGAAGTGAGAAACCTGGATATATGAGAAATCATGAAAGTAAGAAGCCTGGTGTGAGGGTGTATATGTGAGAGAGAGCATGGGAGTGGGAAGCCTGTGTGTGTGCATGCATGAGAGAGAGAGGCTAATTGGTAAGGTGATGGTGTGTGTGAGAGAGAGAGACTGGTATGTGTATGTGAGAGAAAGAAAGTGATTAAGGGAATGAGAAGCCTGTGCATGGGAGTGAGAGAGAGAAAATGATTATGGGAATGAGAAGCCTGTGCATGTGGAGAGAGTGAGCATGGGAGTGAGAAACCTTAGTGTGTGGGGATGTGTGAGACACAGCATGGGAGTGAGAAGCCCATATATATAAGAACACGGAGTGGGAAGCCTGTGTGTGTGTGTGTGTGTTTGAGAGAGAGAAACTGTTCAGGAAGGTGACTGGTGTTTGTGTCAAAGGCTGGTCAGGAGATGATTGGTGTGTGAGAGACAGAAACTGGTATGTGTGTGTGTTAGAGACAGAGAGACTGGTCATGGGTCCTAAGGAAGAGGATCCATGACTGCTGTTTCTGGTGTGTGCTACGGCCTACATGGAAGATGAGTAGGAGAGCTGCTGGAGGAAGTAAGTATAGGTGGCATTTTAAGTTAATTTTTCTTGATTGACTTCCATTTTAATTATTTAATATTATATGATGTTTTGAAATATTTTATTGGTGTTTGGAAAATTTTTAATTGTTTTTATGAGTTTTTAATTGTTGGATGTTAGTCTGTTCATAGCTGTTTTGAAACATTTATTCTGCTTATTAGTATAGTTTTACAGTTATTTCTGTGTGGGGATCTATAGCTGCTTGGCTAGTTCTGTTTTTGTAATAGGAGGTGTATTGGTATTTAGGGCCTGATTTAATATTTGTAGTGTCGTCTTTTCATAGATAGAGTTGTTACTGTTTGAGTGCATTCCATAATACAGGTGTAACTGTGTGCATTATTACAGATCCTGGGAGTATGTTATGTTGGTTCTGTGTATGTGACAGAGGTGAGGTATTTTACTAGTATGTAAGCGTTTGTATCAGTCTTATTTGTTGTGTTTTCTCAAGAGGACATGCATTGGTAGTAACTTGCTGTCTTTTCATAAGTAGGGCTACTGAGCCTGTTAGTAGAAGGAGTTTGTATTGCTATTATTGAGATGATACCAGAACCAGAATATCTTTATTTTGTAGGGTGAGTTGTATGAGGAATGTCGTAATTCTGCTTTACATCCATTATTGTGGATCAGGGGGGTTCCTGTGGATGCAAACTGTACTTTTACATCTAGCCCATGTGTTCAGTGTGTTATGCATGTGAGAACCATCTGTCAGGTGTGTCCCGACAGAAAAAGGTTGAGAACCACTGGTCTAGTGGTTAGAGCAGCAGCCTGAGAGCCAGGGAAGCTAGGATTTAAATCGTGCGACCTTGGGCAGCTCCTTTCACCCTCCAATGCCTCAGGTACAGACTTAAGAGTGGAAGTCGTCTGGGGACAGGGAAATACTTACAGTGCCTGAATATAACTCACTTGAGCTACCAATGAAAAAAGCATGAAGTAAATCTTAATATAAAGAGTGTTCCCCTCTTCCTTGGTATGTCTTTCCCTTTCTCTTTATCATATCCTCTCTTTCCCATTAAGACTCTAATGAAATCATTCCGTCTCCTCGTTCTTTCAAGGATACATCTATCTTTTCCATCAAGGTAATTTATATTTATAATAGCAAAATTTAAAATAAACAACCAATCCAATAAAAATTTAAATCTCACCTATAGTCAATTATGTTGTGCTTCATTCTCAACAATAACAAATAACATATCAATTCCCGAAGATATTCAACTGATCATCTACTGTTGATCAGGGTAGCCAACTCCAGTCCTCGAGAGCCACAAACAGGCCAGGTTTTCAGAATATCTGCAATGACTATACATGAGAGAGTTTTGCATGAACGCCCTACATTGAATGCAAATCTCTCTCATGCATATTCATTGCAGATATCCTGAAAACCTAGTATATAAAAACAGACCTATTTGTTTGTAGAAACAGACCGCTAAGGTCTGTTTCTACAAACTGCAAGTCCTTAGAAAGCTGAAACCACTACTTCACTTCAACAGTTTCCTTATGGTACTACAATCCATCATCCTATCCAAAATCGACTATTGCAACTCCCTCCTGCTTGGGCTCCCGGCCAGCACCATCAAACCCCTTCAGATGGTTCAGAACTCCGCAGCCAGAATTCTTACCAACACCAACAAAAGAGAACACATCACCCCCGTCCTTAAGAACCTCTACTGGCTGCCTATTATATATATAGAAACATAGAAATGACGGCAGAAGAAGACCAAACGGCCCATCCAGTCTGCCCAGCAAGCTTCACACTTTTTTTTCTTTTCATACTTATCTGTTTCTCTTGGCTCTTAGTAACCTTTTGGTTCTATTTCCCTTCCACCTACACCATTAATGTAGAGAGCAGTATTGGAACTGCATCTAAGTGAAATATCTAGCTTAATTAGTTAGAGGTAGAAACCGCCGCAATAAGCAAGCTACACCCATGCTTATTTGTTTACCCAGACTATGTAATTCAGTCCTTGTTGGTTGGATCCTCTTTAAAGTTCTCACAATTATCCATAAAGCCACTCACAACATTTCCCCGCTCCACCTAAGCTCCCAGCTGCATCCCCAAACATCATCTAGACCTATCAGAGGAGCATACAAAGGCACACTCTATGCCCCCCCCAGCAAAATCTTCCCTAAGGAAACGCGCCTTATCGACAGCAGGCCCTACACAGTGGAACGCGCTCCCTCCAGACATCTGACAAGAACTTTGCCACTCGACTTTCAGAAAGAAACTCAAAACTTGGCTTTTCTGCCAAGCTTTTCCAGGAACATAAGCCCCTGGTTCGCATCCAGCTTGCTCATTCTTCTTCTTATTCTCACTTTCACTTACTGAACTATTTAAGGTCGTTCCGAGGATGATGTTACCTACTAGCATTCACTGTTGTAGGTTACTGATTGTTACCCACACAAGCTGTATTTTCCATCTACTCCCCATCATTATTGTACAGATTACTTTTTATAGTTAACTGCTTGTTTGGTTTTCCGGACCAATCCATATCTCAGCTAGAATAGTTTCCCCGATCCCAGTTTCTTGTACTCCTTGTTCCATGCACCGCCTCCGGGCGAATCTCTTTGTTCTTTGTTCCAATTGTTTCAGTGTAAACCGGTATATAAAAATTAAAAATAAATAAATAAATAAAATAAATATAAAAAGGATAGTTTTACCATATTTCAGTCCAAAACAAAAGTAACATTTCACCATTAAGGACCTGATTTACTAAGGCATTTCTCCCACTCTGCATTAATGGGAAAAATGCTTAGTAAATGAGGACCTTCATTTGTAACTTACTGTATATATTTATTTGATAAATAGTTGATTTTTGTACACAGTGAATTTTGGTATTTGTATATAGTTTAAATGTTTAAAAACAATGTAAAAGGCTTTCAATAAAATTTTGATTCTTTTTGCATAGGGAGGGCTGTGAAATTATGCAAAATTGCCACACAATTTCTGCAGAATTAAAAAACTGCCACAGAATTTGCTAATTCTTGCTGCAGAATCTTGAAAAGTCTATCGCAGGAAACAGGGGGGGTTGGGGCTAATCATTTATAGTTCACTGGTTATTTTTTACCTTTTTTTTTTGGACAGTTAACACATCGCCGGAATCGGTCTGACCATAAGTTTGAAGACTTTGTCGACGCAAACTCATCCTCCGTACCCCCCGAGGAAGCTATCACTAGGATCCTGGATGTACCCCATGTGAGTTCTGATTTCTCTGGGGGCGGGCAATGTGTCGGATGCAAAAGTCAGACTTGCTGGCACACGTGGAACTTGAGACTGCTTTACTACTGAGAGAACTGTCAGCCTTGCCATTCCACATGGCGTGGCGGTGCTTCCACCCTTCGTTTGGTCTTCTGGATGTTTAACATCTCCTGGGTTTTTAAAGGCACCAGGGAAGACAGCAATAATTTATGAGGGGGGGAAGGTAGCGTCACCCCTCTCACTATTAAAGTCACTTTAAGACCCAATTTTCTTCCCTCTCATATTTTTTATTATTGTTTTTCAACTCTTAAGTTGGAAAAGTATTTCTGTGGTGCTGGTGTCCATCCGCCTGTCTGCTTGGAGACACGATAACTTCCTTTACAGAGGAGCGATCAGGATAAAATTAGGGGTGAAGGCCAACCTGGGACTGGAATTTTTAATTGAACATGACCTCGGCTTGAAGAGGTTCAGCTCTTTTTCAGTAGGATGCAATTAAAAGCATTGGAAAATTCTTGTCTATACATGATTTTCACTTCCTTCCTTGTTTGTTTTATGTTTTTTAGGAGGTGGAGAAGGCAGGTCAGCTGAAGAAGACTAAAATAGCAGAAGGTGGTAGAAAGCTCAGGTACTGTAAGGGTACTGAGGCCAAGGGTGTGGCTGCCACTTACGGAGGGTTTCCTGATAAAGTGACCCGCAGGTGACAAAAAGCAGAACAACAAAAAGAGAGAGCATGATATTTACAATTTGGTAACTGCTAATGCCTTGAGGCACTAAGAGATGTATATGTTACTACATACATAATAAAATTAACATAATAAATATATATTTGTACAAACAAAGAACACCCAAACATTAAAAAAAACAAACTATCATAAATATTTCTTTTACAGCAAAACTGGGCTCCCAATAGAATATTTAACCAATCTTATTACAAATAAAATAACTTAAATAGATGTGTTTTTAATAGTTTGAATGTTTTAGGATATGTTGCTAGACATAGTATCTCTGGAAAAGAATTCCAGAGGATTGGTGCTGTGGCAGAGAAGGCGCAGCTGCGCATATCACTGAAACGAGCCTGTTTGACTGAGGGAATATTTGGATCCAATACGTACCCAGATCAGTCCAGACTCCTGGGTTTTGTACCCCTGCCAGCAGATGGAGACAGATACAAGTTTTATTGACACTGCTATATTACCTAGTGTCACCTGCAGTCCCTCAGTATTTTTCTGTCTCCAGCAGATGGCAGATGGTGCAAAATCTGCAGTCTGAGGGGGAGAAAAAAAAAAAAAAGAGGGTTTTCAAACTAAGAAGATAGAAGGATCATTTCTAGTGGAGTCCTCCCAAGGAGTTGTGAGGTCCTGCTGGGGCTATCCTCCCTGGTCAAGGCGGATGAGCAGGGGGTTGATTACCCTTTTTAGCTCAGTCCAGAATACTGTAGGGCAGACATCTGGTGGTCCAGATCCCTCAGCCCACAAGGGACAGCATTGTGACTTGCCTGAGATCCTGTTCACGCAACAAAGGAAGCAGGGAAGTATTTTGTTAATTTGGCTTGTTTTGTAAAGTTGCTCCAAAAAAAAAAAATAAATAAAGAGGCTCTCTTATTTATTTATTTTTTTCAGTCAGAGAGTTGCTGAAAGCTCAGGGATCTAGGGCTGGTGACTGAGGGTATTTACAGAGCAGCAGGCAGGTCTCTCTGAGAGGAAAAATCATGGCGCTGAAACTTTGAGGCACAGGGAAGCTAGCAGCGCTAACTGCGTGGTCAGTGCTATGCCGCGGGCTGCAGTTTGTTGGGCTGGCAGGGGATCACGTTCGCGTCTTAACAGGCAAAATCTCTGCACTGGGTGTGCTTCTGATGGGGAGGGCGCTTTGTCAGGGCCCTCCCCTCGTGATTGCTCTGTATCTTCGGCATGACGTGCTAGGCTTGCTCCCGGGGCCTCTCTTCCTAGAACAAGTGTGATGGTGGCCAACTTGGATGCTACCACACAGTGGCCAGTGGACTCAGGAGCGCCTGATACTTCTCCACTGCACCTATCTCCAACTGGGGCGGGTTTTGGAATTGATCAGGAGGATTTTGAAGGGGAGGATTTTCCCCTGGATGCAGGGCCCATGGGGGTTGGATTCTCACAGGACTGGGATTCGGATGACTCTCAGATCTTTTCTTTGCAGTTTGTTCTTCTGATGCATAAGGCATTTCTGGCTAGGAAAGCCTCAGGGGGTCATGGAGACTCCCAACTTCATTCCGTGGGGAGATTCAAAACGTGAGAAGAGTCCAGTCCCCTAAGTGAAAGCGCACTGATGGGCTACAGCATGTTTTGGGCTTGGCCTCTGAATCTGGTGATCCACATAGTGACTCAGATGATTCTGAGGATCTGCAGGAGGTCTCAGGGGAGGCGCCAGACTTGTTCCAGGACCCACAGGAGGTTCCTGTTGCTGAAGGGGGATGATACCAAGGTGGTTCATCTCTTTCGCAGAGAGGAGCTGAGGCTGTTGATTCTGCAGGTTCTCCAGGAGCTCGGAATCAAGGTGACACAGGAAGAATCTGACTTAGAGGGATCAGACCCAGTGCTGGATGGCCTGAGGGAGCTGGTGGAGGCGTTCCCTTTTCATAAGTCAGTGAAGAAGCTGGTAGTCAGGGAGTGGGATACTCCTGAATCTGGGCTGAGAGTTGGAAGAGCTTTGGCAAAGTTCTATTCATTACTGGAAGACACCTTGGAGTTGTTGGCTCTACTCAAGATGGATTCTTCGGTGTCGTCCATCACCAAGATAACACCTACTCTGGTAGCAGGCTTAGCTGCATTATGAAATGTGCAATAATTGGACATTGGGAGCTTGATCTCAAGGATTTTTATGTTTCCCCTCTGGCCATAAGTGTTGTGTGCAGCAGTCTGGTGCAGAGAGCTTGTCTGCGGTGGGTCCAACAGTTGTAGGAGTCGCAGGCTTTGGGGTGGAGCTGCGGCCCAGCAGGCTGATTATCTGGAGGCTTATGGAGCTTATTCCTTTTATGATCTTGTCAGGACCTCTTCATGGATTATGATGTCAGCAGTATCCGCAAGGCATCTGCTGTGGTTTGAGGAATTGGTCGGCGGATGTTTGGTCCAAGTTGCAGCTTGGTGCACTTCCCTTTAAAGAAAAGCTGTTTGGAGAAGACTTGGAGCAGATAAGGAAGTATGTGGGGGAATCCAAGAGGCACAAATTGCTGGAGGACAAGTCTAAAGGGCAGAGATTTTGTGCCTGTGCAAGCTAGGTTTCGGGACAACAGGAGATTTCGTCAGTCCAATAGTTCTGGAGGTCCGCAGTGGCAAGTCCCCGCCAGGGCTTCGTCCTTTGGGACAATCTTTTCAGTGGGGGGGCAGAAGGCCCTTCAAGGACAATTCCGGTACCAGCTTGGGCGGTACTAAGCCCTCATATGATGCGAGGCCGGCCCACTCTTCAGTTCCGGCTGTCGGAGGGTGTTAATTGCTTTTTTTTCGAGGAGCGGGTCAAGAGTACCAGGGACCAGTGGATCCTTGAGGTGGTAAGAGATGGCTGTGTTTTAGATTTTGTTCATCCCATCAGGGATGTCTTTGTCATTTCCCCTTCTGGTCCACTTGCAAAGCAGATAGTGGTACAAGGGACAATGGATCGATTGAAGTATCTGGGGGGCAGTAGTGCCAGTTCTGTTATAGTTGCTGTTCCTCTATTTCGAGGTGCCAAAGAAGGAGGGGTGTTTTTAGGCTCATTTTGTATTTAAAGAGAGTAAATGTGGTCTTCAGAGTTCCGCAGTTTCATACATACATAGAAATGATGGCAGAAAAAGACCAAACGGCCCATCTAGTCTGCCCAGCAAGTTCCCACACTTATTTTCCCGTACTTATCTGTTTCACCGACCACCAAGTTCAGGGTCCCTGTTGGTAATTGCTTGATTCAAATTTCCTGCCACCCCCTGCCATTGATGCAGAGAGCAATGTTGGAGTTGCATCAAAGGTGAATTGTAAAGTTAATGGTTAAGGGTAGTTAACCCGCTGCATCAAGCAAGTTACCCCGATGCTTGTTTTACCCCGACTGCACAGATGTTGGATGTTGGATGTTGTCTGAATGTTTCGCATGGAGAATTTAAGCCTGACAGGCTTATTTGCACATAACCATCAGGCAGGAGCACCAGAGGTTTCTGTGGTTCATGATACTCAGGGAACATCTTCAGTTTCGAGCCCTTCCCTTTGGTCTAGCGACAACGTCACATACATTCATCAAGGTAGTGGTGGCGGTGGCGACGTTGTTAAGAAGGGAAGGATTGCTAGTGCATCCGTATCTGGGTGACTGGCTCATAAGGGCATATCTGAGGGTCTCTGTTGGCAGTTGGTGCAGAAGGTGCTGCACCGGTTGCAGTTGCTAGGCTGGGTGGTGAATTTTCTGAAGAGCCAGATCGATCCCACTCAGTCCCTGGAGTATCTGGGCCAACAAAGCAGGAGGGTAGGCTATCTAAGAAAGCCGTGAGGACAACAAAGTGGATTAGATGCCAAACAATGTCCGATTAGAAATTTTTATTAATGGAGACTTATTCTTTGTAAGGTGAGCCCGACCCAGGCCGAGTTTCGCCCCCAGTTGTGGTCACCAATTTTTAATCAAGTTGTATCCAAATTCTAATCAAGTTCTTCAATAATATGTCCACAATAGCTTTTGAAGAGAATACTGAATGGCTGAGGTCACTGCAGGGGTATATCTAGGGTGACATCAACTTTGAAACTTGACTTTTGTCTCCATCTGCTAACAGGGGAGCACATAACCCATTAGTCCTGAGTCCATCTGTCTACACTAAGGCAAACAAAATTATCAGGTAAGTAATTTCTCCATTCTAAATTGAAGGAAAATTGAGCCCCATTCTCCTGCAATGATACCTTAATTTCCCTCCCCTAGTTGAGAATTCCTATGGCGATTTCCAAGATCCCTCAGAGGTGTGCCTTTGTCCAGTAGCCGATTCCCAGCTTGGATTTTGCTGCTTAAGCAGCTGAAAGGCAGCAGGTGCAGGAAGCCGAGCACGGCAGTGATGGCCAAAATGCTCTAGTGCTCTTCCCTTGCAGCCGGAGACTCTCTGTACTCAGCTGGTAAGCACTGAACCCAGGTAAGTTTAAAAAAAAAAAAAAGGAAGATTACTACCCAATTCAGAGACAATCAGAGGGAGTTTCGGTAGGTCTCCCCTCAATCTCCATGCTTGGCGAGCTGTACCGACGTTGTGCCCACTTCTGTTGGGGATAAGGGGAATTGGGCTTCGGAGCGGATTGAGCAGCCCCCAGTGGGCTAGATCCCGCTATTGGCTTGATCGGCACACTACATGGCAGGCTGCGATAGCACCATCTTGCGTGCATGTATGTGCATGCCGTATTGCCCTCCATAGGATGTCAGTATGCATAGTGTGTTGGCTTTGCGCACGCGTTGTGTGCATAATGTCGAGTGCGTCCCTACGAGCACAACTTGAAAGTGCACAAGATAGGAAGAGCTGTGCGCATGGGTTATGCATGTGCATCGCCACGCCATGCCTGGATGCTCGGAATTGTATGCATACATTTTTAAGCGTGAGCAGCAGGAGCGTACATCTATCGTTGCCAATGGCACCGCCAACCAAGAAAATTAAACGCCTTGCTCTCTGCCGGGCTTGCCATATTAGAGCCTCTCAGTTTGACCTAGACTCCAACTTATGTTGGCGCTGCGAGGAAACCCAAGCAGAATTGACATCTTTGGAATTTGTTAAGCCAGGCTCCTCCCATTAGGATGATGGGTTAGTCAATGCCTTAACTGCAAGTACGCCAGACCTTAATATCCCCTTGACGGGTTCATCTATGGGAGAGGGAAATTCAGCTGGTCCCACCCCAGTACCTCCTGATTAGGCATGGATCCAGCTGCCTTTTCCTGAATGGAGTTTTTCCAAAGGCTACAAGCCTTGGTTTAGGCGCAGTCTACTGCCCCTCTCGCCCCTGTCCGGACGGAACCTCAGCTGGTGGCCCCTCCCTCTTCCATTCCTACTGGCAAGCCCGAGGTATGCCTCACCTTACCAAGGGTATCTCTGGCAGGGACCCAGACAGCCGGACGAAGAGGAGGATATAGATTCCTTGGAAGATGGGGAAATTCCCCCAGGTTAGAACCATATCAGATCATGTTATGCTGACCCTGATGCTGGGAGTCCCTGGGACGGACTCTGACTGAACTGAAGAAGAATCCCATTCTGATTTTCCTGCGGAAGGCCTCTTGCTACTTTCCAGTGATGGATGCCATCCAGGAGTTGATTGATCTGGAATGGGATGTCCCAGAAGCAACTTTTAAAGGGGGCCGAATGTTGGAAGCTCTATACCCTCTGGACCAGTGCATCCATTTTCCTAAAGTGGATGCACTGGTCTGTTCCAACTCTAAATGAACAATTATCCCAGTGGAAGGAGGAGCAGACTTAAATGATGCACATGATAGACGGATTGAGTCTATCCTTAAATAAGCCTTTGATGCTGTAGCAATAACCTTACAAATTGCTTCTTGTTGTGTTCTGGTGGCTCGTTTGTGTCTGCTTCTCTCTCAGAAGATTGATGACTCCGGAGAATTCCAGAGAGGTTATGGAACCCGCTGCCACCTTTTTAGCAGACACAGGCTCTGATTTAATCCGTACTTTTTGCTTGTGAATATTGAAGTGCTGAAAAAGAGGGTTAACCATCACTTGCAAGTAACTAATTTTCGCATGGAAACCTTACTCGTTGTGATAAATGCTGTAGAACCGGGAGAGTTCCTAACCTCCCTGGATCTATCCAAGGCATACCTACATATTCCAATTTGACAGGAACACCAATATTTCCTACACTTTGTGGTGCTGGGTTGTCATTATCAGTTTCAAGCATTACCTTTTGGCTTCAACACTGACCCCAGAACCTTCATTTTGGAACCCAATGTCTCAAGACTGTTCGGTTCGTCTCCACCTACCGATGGGAGTCTGCTGTCACCTCCAGTGGTGGTTACAGGAAGCTCACCTGAACAGGGGTGTGTCTCTGTTCTCCCCGGACAGGTTTGTTCTCATGACAGATGTGGGTCTCCTGGGCTGGGGAGCTCAATGTCAGGAGCTGACAGCCCAGGGACAGTGGACAGAAGAAGAGGTCGTCTGGAACATCAATCGCGTGGAGGCCCGGGCAAACAGATTGGCATGTTTACGATTCGGCCACAGACTACAGGGCCAGGTGGACCGCGTGATGTCTGACAACATGTTGATGGTAGCCTATTTCAACCATCAGAGAGGAACCAAGAGCCAACAAGTGTCACAGGAGACAGACATCCTGATGGAGTGGGCGGAAGTACATCTAGAGATGATCTCAGCCTTCCACATTGCAGGAAAAGACGTCAGAGCAGACTTTCTAAGCAGGGAGAGTCTGGATCCAGGAGAGTGGGGATTGTTGGCCAAAGCGTTTCAACTGATAGTAGATCGTTGGGGCCTCCCGTCAATCGACCTACTGGCCACATCCCACAATGTGAAGATTCCTCAATTCTTCAGTTGCAGAAGAGATCCATGGTCCCTGGGAATCAATGCCCTCGACCAGACCTGGCCGGACGATGAGTTGCTATATGCCTTCCCTCCATGGCCTCTGCTGGGCAGGGTCATTTGCAGAATTGAATGCCACAGGGGACTAATCCTGCTGGTAGCTCTGGAGTGGCCCAGACGTCCATGGTATGTGGACATGCAGAGGCTTCTGGTGGAGAATCCCCTGCACCTCCGACCACATAGGGACCTGTTACAGCAGGGACTGGTCCTTCACGAGGATCCGACTCGCTTCTGTCTTACGGTCTGGCCCTTGAGAGGGCTCACCTTACTCCATGCTTGGAAGTTCTCCACATCCCTAGCGTACATGCGGGTCTGGAGGGTATTTGAGACCTGGTGTGAGCAGTGCAGTGTCAACCCTCAGGCAGTCAAAGTCCCACTTATTCTGGAATTTTTGCAGGACGGTTTGAATAAAGGTTTGGCCCTTAACTCCTTGAAGGGGCAAGTAGTGGCTCTTTCCTGTTTCAAAGGTAAGGTTGAATGGGGCCTCCCTGTCGGCCCACCCTGCCATAGCCCATTTTCTGATGGGAGTGAAGCACCGTCGATCTCCCTTACAGTTACTGATCCCCTTGTGGAATTTCAATTTAGTACTGGAATTCTTGGCAGGTCCTTCATTTCAGCTGCTGCGAAGTCTTTCCTTGCGCTTATTGACTTTGAAGATGGTGTTTCTGGATGCTATTTGCTTGGCACGTCGCATCTCTGAACTGCAGGCATTGTCGTGCCAGGAGCCATTCCTCTGGATGACTCCAGGGGCATTGCAGCTACGTACTGTCCCATCCTTCTTGCCCAAAGTAATCTCTGAGTTTCATTTGAATCAGTCCATTTCATTGCCATCCCTAGATAAACTCAAGGATGCGGAGAAATATCATCTCCTTTGTCATTTGGATGTCAAGAGACTTTTAGTGCAGTATCTGGAAGTCTCAGAACTGGTCCGAAAGACAGATGCCTGTTTGTCCTTCATGGAGCAAGGAAACAGGGCGAACCAGCTTTGCAAGCTACCATAGCTCGCTGGATTAAGGAGGTGGTCTCGGGAGACTATGTGGAGGCTGGAAAGCCATTACCATCTCAGATGAGAGCTCATTCCACTCGGGCTCAGGCAGTCTCATGGGCGGATGTTAGACTGCTGTCTCCCATTTGACATCTGCTGAGAGGTAACGTGGTCCTCCTTGCACACCTTCTCTGGGTTTTATGACCTGGACATACAGGACTGAGAGGATGTGGCCTTTGTATGGGTGGCGTTGACCAGACTGCGGGCAGCCTCCTGCCCCAATTGGGAGTAGCTTTTGTACATCCCATTGGTCCTGAGTCCATCTTGCTACATGCTAGGAAATGGAGAAATTATTTACCTGATAATTCCGTTTCCTTAATGTAGGCAGATGGAGTCAGCATCCCGCCCTCGGCTGTCCAAGAACTCCTGTGGAGTGGGCCTTGAACCCAAGAGATAACGGGTAAGTATTCATCCAGTTCTAAAGGCTAGAGGATGGAAATGAAGAAAAGTGTGCATGGGGGTAACTCACTGGTCTAGCGATTTACTACCCTTAACCAATAAGTCTTCATACTGTTGATGCAACTCCATTATTGCTCTCTGCTTTCACGGCAGGGGGAAAAGAGGAAAAGGGGAATTTAGATTCAGACAGCAACCAACAAGGACATTTGGATTTTACGGTCTGTGAAAACAAATTAGCATGGGGGTAACTTGCTGGTGTGGTGGTTACTATCCTTAACCAATAAGCCTGATATTTTGGATGAAACTCCAACATTGTTCTCTGCTTCAACTTCAAGAGGTAACATGGAATTGGACTCAGACAGCAACCAATAAGGGCCCTGACTTTAACGGTTTTGGAAACTAAGTAAGGGGGTGACTTATATGGTGCAGCAGATGCTACCATAAGCTTGCTGGGCAGACTGGATGGACCGTTTGGTCCTTTTCTGCTGTCATTTTCTATGTTTTTGTATTCTTATTGAAGTTCAGTGTTTATGATTGGTTGAGTACAGTTACGGTTGTCTGTTTTAATCATATTTTTAGTCAAGTCTTTTCACTAGTATGTCCTCAGTGGCTTTTGAAGAGAATACTGGAGAGCTGAGGTCACTGCAGGGCTATATGTACTGTGACATCAGCTTTGCAACCTGACTCTGTCTCCATCTGCTGGCAGGAGAGCATAACCCATTGGTCCTGAGTCCATCTGTCTACATTAAGGAAAGCAAAATTATCAGGTAAGTAATATCTGCATTTTTGTCTGACTTTCTGACTACCTATTTAATACAAAACACACAAACAAACTAAATAATATACCCCAATAGTTTACTTCTCCCCAATACTTTTAAATTTTACAAATTTGTCCGAGCAGTACTTACCGATTCTTTTCAGCCACCAGCAAGGTGATCCTCTCCTCTCAGTGCTACCACTGAATTGGAGTTCAGCATCTCACATTGCTGGGGTGGACAATGTGCAGGTGGACTTCCTGAGTTGCAAGACGTTGGACCCAGGAGAGTGGGAGCTGTCTGAGGCAGCAATGTCTCTCATTTGCAAGATATGGGGTGCTTCATATGAACCTAATGGCGACCAGAACAAACGCAAATGCGCTTTGGTTTTTCAGCTGAAGAAAAGAGTACTGTGCAGAGGGCATTGACGCTCTGGTTCTGCTGTGGCCTCTCGTCGTGCTTCCCCCCCATGGCCTCTGGTGGGCAAGATGATATGGTGGATAGAGAGGCATCTGGGAGACATGATTCTAGTGGCTCTGGCGTGGCCTCGCCGTTCTTGGTTCATGGATCTTGTCAATATGACCATAGACAGGCCTCTGAGGTTCAACCATCTGGAGAATCTTCTCCATCAGGGCCCCATATTTTTGGCCCAGGCGGATCACTTTTGTCTTGCAGCCTGGCTTTTGAGAGGCAACTGCTAAAACAGCGGGGTTATTACAACCTTGCTTGTCTTTATCTTATGTGCGAGTTTGGAAGGTTATCTAGTCCTGGTGTATGATTAGTGATGTGCAGGCATTGCAAGCTACAGTGTTGCATATTTTGACCTTCCTGCAGAGGGTTTGGTCAAAGGTCTGGCCTTTAATTCTCTGAGGGTACAGGTAGCGACTCTCAGCTGTCTCCATGGTAAAGTACAGGGTTATTCCCTGTCAGCATATCCGGATGTTATGCATTTTCTTCGAAGGGCAAAGAACTTTCTGCTGCCGGTGAGGAAGTCCTTCCCATTTTGGAATCTGAATCTGGTTCTTACAGCTTTATGTGCAGCTCCTTTTGAACCACTTAGGAGAGTAACCTTGAAGGATTTAACTCTTAAGGGGTTTTTCTGGTGGCCATGTGCTCGGCAAGGAAAATTTCATAGCTACAGGTTTTGTCGTGCCGGGATCTGTTTGCAGATTTCGGAGGCAGAGGGGTCGTTGCGCACAGTGCTCTCCTTTCTGCCAGAGGTAGTGTTGGGGTTCTCTGTTAATCAGACAGTGGAAATACTGGCCTTTCCGGACCTGGATTCCTTCGCTCCTCATGCATGGGAGCTGAGGTGCCTGGATGTCTGGCCTGCATTGTCACGATACTTGAAAGTCACTAATGATTTTCGCATTTTGTATCACCTTTTTGTTCTCTGGAAAGGTCCAAGGAAGGGACATCAAGTTTCCAAAGCTATGATTGCATGTTGGCTCAAGCAAGCGATTGGTTCGGCATATATTTCTAAGGGTCAGCAGGTGCCTTAAGGTTTGAGGGTTCATTCAATGCGTTCGCAGGCAGCCTCTGGGGCCAAAGCCCAGCAAGTGTTGCCACAGATTTTCAGGGCAGTGACTTGGAAGTCTCTGCACACTTTTGCCAGACACTATTGCTTGGATGTCAGGGCTCCGACTGCGGCAGGTTTTGATGAGAGTGTTCTGCGAGCGGGATTCTCCAGGCCCCACCCAGTTTAGTGGGCTTAGGTACATCTCAGGAGTCTGGACTGATTTGAGTACATACTGGAAAGGAAAATTGTTCTTACCTGCTAATTTTCGTTCCTGCAGTACCACAGATCAGTCCAGAGGCCCGCCCATGGTATGAAGGGGGAGAGTCGTTTGCTCGGTTTTGTTTTTCATTCATTGTTGTTGGCAGGTCTCGGTGCTGTTTCTTGTACTCTGAGATGGGCGTATCTTTCCCAAGAGGTTGAAGCGTCATCATCCCCCTTGTTTGTTGGGGATAGAGAGAGCTGTTGTTGATTGGTTTGCATCTTGGCTTGGATACAGATCTATACTGAAGGACTGCAGGTGGCACATTAAGTTAAAACTTTATCTGTCTCCATCTGCTGGCAGGGGTACAAACCCCAGTAGCCTGGACTGATCTGTGGTAGTACAGGAATGGAAATTAACAGGTAAGAACCAATTTTACTTAATCTTCATTGGGATGATCTCAGTGATCTGGTGGGCCGATACATTTTTAGTAAAGCATTTGCCCAAGGTGTTTCATTCAAGTTGATCAATTTGAAGACTATAGTGCTGATCTTGTATTGCATATGTTGCTGGATGGACAGCAAATGCAAATTTATAAGCGCCGGAGTAATGTTGTCTCTTTGGCTTATTCCTGAAATAAGTTGAGCCGTGGCATTTATCAATAACTGAAGTGATCTCAGTGTGGTTCCTGCTAGGTCAAGATAGATGGAATTACCGTTGTCAACTAAGGCTAGAATAGAAGCCTGAGCTACGGTGCAGAAGTCAGATACTTTAAGCAGAAGTTTCATTCCAGATAGGACACGTAGTTTGTAAAAGCCTGCTCTTATAACAGATTTAATGTGTGGGCAAAAGGTAGGTCAAAGTCTATCCAAATCCCAAGGCTCTTTTTACAAGTATGAACTGGGAATAAAATGTCCTCAATTGAGATGGAATTTGTTTTAGATGGAGTCTCTGAATTAAGATAAATTCGGTTTTTGCCACGTTCAGGGCTAACTTATTGTGGAATAGCCATAGTAAGCATATATATTTTAAGCAATTCTTCAGTGACAGACCAGCTGGATTGAACTTGAATAAACAACTGGACATCATCAGCATAGATTTTATATCCCTCGCAAAGGCTGGCAATGACGTGGCATATAGGGCTAGATAGATGTTGAATAAGAGCGAGGATTTTATATATTTATTTTATTTATTTATAAAATTCTTATATACCGTCGTTCAGATTGGCCATCACAACTGTTTCCAAATATAAAATTCAAATAAAAGAACAGTTCAGTTCACATAAACCCAACTACTAAATTATTATATAAAAACAGATAAACTAAACACAGATAAAAATAGTTGGATAGTATAAAAACACCCCTTTAAAATAGATTAAATTAAGCAAAAATAAAACACAATAAAATGCGTTCATACTATAAAACAATACAAAGCAATCTAAAAATCATAGTAGTTAAGTAATTCTATGTCTCTTACTCTCAGCTGTAAAAAAAATAGCTGCTTAGTAAATATATAAAACAAGCCGTAAAGCCCGTTAAAACGGGCTACATCCCTCTGTCTCTCACCTCCCCCTCATTCTCTCTCCCCTCACTCTTCACCACCCCCCTCCCCCACCCACTCCTCTCTCTCCTCTCACTCAGTCCCCCCTCTCCCTCACTCCCACTCACTCAGTCCCCCTCTCCCTCCCTTCACCCACCTCCATTTCCTCCCGGCGCCGTAAGCGCGACTTCCCGCAACCCTCACCCGGCTCCATTAACTCCTCCCGCTCCTGCCGGCAGATCTGGGGAGGAGAAGTAGCGGCACCGCGCGCGCGCGGTGCTGCTACTTCTCCTCCCGCTCCTGCCGGCAGATCTCGGTGGGGGGGGCGCGGGAGTGACACCCCCCCCCCCCCCCGAGATCTGCCGGCAGATCTCGGTGGGGAGGGCGCGGGAGTGACACCCCCCCCCCCCGAGATCTGCCGGCAGATCTGGGGAGGAGAAGCAGCGGCACCGCGCGCGCGCGCGGCGCCGCTGCTTCTCCTCCCGCTCCTGCGGCCCCACCGCCATTTTTTTTTTCTGATAGACATCCTTGCCCGCACATGCGCAGTAGAGCTGCGCTCTACTGCGCATTTGCGGGCCGTCGGTCACAGGCCATTTATAAGGTAGATAAGATAATTTAAGCAGTTCTCAATCAGTCACTTTAAACTATAGTAATAAAAGAGTTCTCAATCAGTCCTGGTTGGACACCTGCATTTCTCTGTTCAGTACATGAATGGTGCCCCCACCTCTCTTCACAGGAAGAACTGGGCCATGTCCTGGGTAGTCCTTGCTGGGAACAGCCTGATCTTCTTCAAGGAGCCCAAAGTCCAAGCCCCAGGGGGTTGGGTAAGTACCGGCAACGCCTCTAAACTGAACCTAGGATCGAGGGAGACTGAAATCCCATTTACTCATGCAAGTTGACCCAATGCCACCTTGAATATTAGGATCTTTTTTTTTTGTCTTCATAATCCAGCCTCCATTTTCCATCTGCTTTCCCTAATGCATTAAGAGGGCAATTTTCAAAGCCCACCCTGCATGTGGTTAAAAGTCTACACAAAGTTCCACAATACATACACGCAAAAATGTGCCCGTTTTGTAGTGGAAATGTCCCCAGGGCAGGCTTAAGTCGGGAAGAAAACAATGTGCACGCTTTTGGATTTTCAAATGTATGCACGTTGTTTTGATTGAAAAAAGTATCTGCAGATAAAGCAGGAGGAAATCTCTGAGGATACATTTTTTTTTTTTTTTTTTAGGCAGTTTCCAAAGTGAATGTATTGCATGAACTCTCACTTTGAAAACTGGTGCAAAGTTCATGAACAAAACAGTACCTGCAAATTTTGCAGCAATGTGAGTAGTATGAAAGTTGCTCCCCTCCCCCCACCTCAGTGGGACTACCAGCACCAGGCTTCACTGGGATGGGTCATTGGAGAGCCAGTTGCAAACTTGCAGTTTGTGATGACTTGGCTTGGTGATGCCTGAGATTTCCTCCTTTCAATCTTCTCTTTCCCAGAGATCTTCCAGTAACAAGCCAGAGAGCAGCATGGACCTGCGAGGTGCTGTTCTGGATTGGGCACGAGACATGTCAAGCAGGAAGAATGTGATTCACGTGAGTCATCGTGGGAGGGGAAGAGAAGGAAGCCTGAAATGTTGACTAGAGCAAGACCTTAGATTCTGCGGGACGAGAGCTGCAATGTGATTGGCCAGTGAGATTGGGTTTATGATTCCATGGTTGCACTGTCTGGATGGAAACGCATGACATCACAGAGTTATAAGTTTTGTTGGCCAATCGCATTGCAGTTTTCATCCGTCGATATCTTTAAGAATCAATGAAAATCAGGACATATGAATGCAAATGGTTTACCAGGGAATTAAGCTGAGGCTATGTAAGATCATGTCTTCTGTGGACATTCAATACACTTGTCCAGTGCTTACTTGTTACTGTTAGTTATGGACTTAAGGTCTCACTGAGTCAAAGTGTGCGTGTGCTTTTATCTGCACGATTCACACCAGTTTTCAAGTGAAAGTATGCATACGCTTTTGCTTTGATACATGTCGTGGGGACAAAGTGCACACAGCCATTTGAACCTGCTTTTTCTGCAGGTAGAAGTTTTCTGGAAAAGAGCAAAGATTTGAAAATGCATTCTGCCTCTCTCCCCCAACTACACACAAACACACACACACACCTACCTACACACACATACACCTACACATACACCTACCACACACCTACCTACCTACACACACACACACACACACACACACCTACACACCTTAATTGTGCGTTGAGTGAAAAAGAATTATCTCCAATTAGTTTTAAATGTGCTACTTGCTAACGTCATGGAGTGCCCCCTAGTCCTTCTATTATCCAAAAGAGCAAATAACAGATTCACATTTACCTGTTCTAGACCCTATCATATTCCCCCTCAGCCGTCTCTTCTCTAGGCTGAACAGCCCTAACCTCTTTAGCCTTTCCTCATAGGGGAGCTGTTCCATCCCTTTTATCATTTTAGTTGCCCTCCTCTGTACCTTCTCCAGTGCAACTATATCTTTCTTCAGATGCGGTGACCAGAATTGTACACAGTATTCAAGGTGCAGTCTCACCATGGAGCAATACAGAGGCATTATGACATTTTCCATTTTATTAACCATTCCCTTCCTAATAATTCCTAACATTCTGTTTGCTTTTTTGACTGCTGCAGCACACTGAGCTGACTATTTCAATGTATTATCCACTATGACGCCTAGAACATTTTCCTGGGTGGTAACTCCTAATATGGAACCTAACATTGTGTAACTACAGCAAGGGTTATTTTTCCTAAATGCATCATCTTGCACTTGTCCATACTAAATTTCATCTGAATTATAAGTCCTTGCTTATTGATATTGCTCTATATCTATCACAGCTCCGTATGGTGACTGGGAATGAGTTCCTCTTACAGTCCGACAGTGACGCAGTCATTCAGGACTGGTACCAGATCCTCCAGAATGTCATTGAGAGACTGGTAAGGACTGTTGCATAATTCTAAAACATTTACTGTGGATTACAGTAAAACAACAGGGGTTAGAATATTTTGAGCCAAAGATTCAAGAACCTGTGGCAATCAGGTAGCATATTTCTATATTTTTGCATTGAATGGTATAAGCAAACGCCACATTTTTATTGAAAATGTGTTATAAAAATTTTCCTTTAAAATAAAATGTTTTTCTAAGCTGTTGCGTGCATCTGAATTATTTTTATTTCCTTTTCCAATTCAGTTCTCCCCTTCTGTGGGTTTTACCTTTTCTTTCTTTTTTCTTTCTCCACCTTCTTTTCTTCTCTTTCCATCTCTTCTGACCTCCCAATACCCTCCATCCAGCCTGGTTCTCCTCCTCACAAAGTTATTTCTTTTCTGCTATTCTGTCTCTTCTTTTCTTCCTTCCTTCCTATTTTTTCTCCTTTCCTTTCTCAGTCCCTTCTTCTTCCTTCTTTCCAATCTTTCATCTCTTGCCCCTCTCACTTTTTCATCCACTCTCATCTCTACATGCCTCTCTTCCTCATTTATTCTCCACTCCCTCCTTTCCCCTCTCTCATCCTTCCATTCTCTTGCCCCTCTTTACCTTCCTTACGATCACAGTAGTATCACACATCCACCTTCATTCCAAACTTTGTCTCCTGTTCCAACTCACCAAATCCGCCTCCTCAACATTGCAGCTGAAACCACTGTTTGTCCATCCCTCCCCACATCTCTGGTTTTCTCTTCCTCCCACTCCCAACAGCTTGATCCCTGGTCCTCTTCTCTTCCTTTCTTTCCTTCCCTCATCCTGGGTCCTTTTTCCCTCCTCTTCTCTTCCTTTCTCCCTCTTGATCCGACCCCCTTACCTCCATTCTCCTCCTAAATCCCCTTTTTGTCTTTCTCCCCTCCCTCCCCTCCCTCCTCTCCCATTTCTTCTTTCTTTCTTCTCTCTCCCGTCACTTCCTTTTCATTCTGGGTCCTCCCCTCCTCTTAACTTTTTTCTCCTCTGCCAGCACCAACCTCTCACTTCTCCCCCTCCCACCAAGCTCACTGGCAACACCAACCAGCCTCTATTTCTTCCTTTGCCTCCACCCGCCCATCTGCTATTCTCTGGGGCTGTGAGTCTGTGTTTACTGTCAGGTGTGTAGTTCCAGTTCTCCGAGCACAAGTAGGATGGAAGTCCTCACACATGGGTGATATCAGATGGAGCACGATACGGAAAACTTATGTCAAAGTTTCTGGAAACTTTGACTAGGCATACTGAGCATGCATAGCATTTCTTATACCACGCGTCTATGCAGGGTCCCTCTTCATTCCCTTTTTTGATGCGGATCTCTGAGCCTCGCAATTTGATTGAGCTATATAAACATGGTTTTTTGCCTTCTGGAAAACTTCTTCGATCCGTTGCCAGGCCCCTCTCGGTGCCTCCCTGCATTGTCCCCAGTCAGGGTTTTCGGCGTTTTAGGTAAGTTTCTTTTCACGGTTGGTCCCCCCTGTGGTGGTGGTGCCTGCTGGCTGTTGACGCCTACCGCCATTGTTCCATCCTTCTAACCTTTTATTTCGCCCTGTCATGGCCTCTTCTAGCTTGATGACCATGTTGATCACTGATCCTCATGAAGTTTGCATTCTTTGCCTGGGGGCATCGCACGGCAACTGGGGTTGCCACCTGTGCGCCCAAATGATCCTGAATGAACGTTTGCTTCGACTTGACAAGATGGATCAGCTCTTTGGGCCAAAGAAGCATGAGGCATCAGAATCAAAGGACCTCTGAACCACACCGATGGATACCTCATCATTGACATCGGCAGGACCATCAGTTCCATCGAGGTCGCCGGTGGATGGGGGCACCAGAGACCGACCATTGTCAAACTCCTCCAAACTGAGGATGCTGGGTTCATCGTCCTCGACCTCAGTACCGGGAAAGGACCGGGCTGAACATCGGAAGCCTAAGAAGCATTGGCACTGGTCCCCATCAATGCACAGTGCCGGGCACAGGGATGCACCAGCTTTTTCTGCGATGCCCCTGAAGCGACCCCATGGTGAGTAGCACCCACATTCCATTGATGCCTGGGATCTGCGATAGTCTCCACTGGTCCTGGTGCCAGTTGCCAATCCCCTTTGCTGGTCTGAGGAAGATATGGCCATCCCTCCTTCCTCCCAGTGAGTGTTGGCATTGGCAACATTCGAGGAGGAGCTGGAGCATCGAGTCCAGCTGGCAGTGGAGTGGGTGCGGCAAGGCTTCGGTCCTGTGGTACCGACGGCACTGGAGCTGGTACTGCTCGTCCTCATAGCGCTTCTGCAGAAGCTCAATGTGCTTATTGGTGCGTTACCGACTCAGCTAGCATCAGTTCCCGGGATGGCACCAGTGCCCGACAGGGCACCGAGGCCTCCCCCTTACCAATAAGGTGGTCATCACCGGTTCCTCCTCCGAGGAAGCTCCACTGAGGCCGGTGAAGACGCCAAGGCCTATAGTCCCCTGTCCAGTTCTATCGGTGCCTGCACCTCTGAACCTAGGCCAAGCACCTAGGGCCCCATCCCCTGAGGTATACAGTGAAGAGTAGGGTCCCTATGACCCTTGGGGGGGTGATCAGACCCCTGTCCTCCAGATGAGTGAAGGAAGTTTCCGCCTGAGGACCTCACCTTGTGAAAGTGATGGAGGAGGCCATCCCACTCCAGCGTTTGATGGAGGAGGATGCCAGGCACAAAATGCTTGAGATCCTCCAGTTTATGGAGCCTCCTAAGAAGATTGTGCAGACCTGGAGCTCAAGATCCTTAAGGATTTGCTGCTGAGGATTTGGGAACATCCCCTTACAGTGCCTCCCATTGATAAGAAGGTGGACAAGATTTACCTCGTCCAAAAGGCTGTCAGATTCGATAAGCATCAGCTGCCTCACCAGTCATTGTGGTGGTCAAATCCGCTCTCAAGAGGGGCAAGCACTCTTGGATGCATTCCTTGGTACCCCCGGGGAAGGACCACAGAGCAATGGACCTTTTGGGAGGAAGGTGTTCCAAGGCACCAGGCTTATTGCTTGCATCGCTGCCAACCAGCTCTACATGAGCCAATACTCGCGGGACATCTGGAAGCAAGTGCAGGAGGTGGCTGAGCAGCTGCCTCAATAGCAACAAGACACCCTTATGTTGCTTGTGAACAAGGGTCTGGAGTGCGGGAAAAACGAGGTCAGTGCGACCTACAATATTTTCAAGACGGCATCGAGGGTCTCTGCAACAAGAATCGGCGCCCGCAGAATGGCATGGCTGCAGTCCTTGGATCTCCGACCAGAGGTACAGGAACAACTCGCTAACGTGCTGTGTACTGGAGAGAATCTCTTTGGGGAGAGGGTGAGGGATGTGGTGGCCCAACTCTAGGACCATCATGAAATCCACTGTTGGGTTTGAGGCATAGTGTGAACTGTTAGTCGCAGTGGTGATGACTCCTCCCACGGGGAGGGCCCCGTGGGGAACCACAGCGATAGGCTAGACTCAGAGAGCAGACACTGGAGATGGAAAGCTTTATTGTACTGCTGTAGATAGATGGTAATTGTGCAGGAAGAAATGGCACTGAAGTCCAACAAGGTGCCAATACGCTCAGACAGTCTCAGATGTAGAAGTCTCCCAGATGTACAAGGTTGGTAGAGTTCCGCAGAGCGGGATAAGCCGAACCTGGTGGGTAGAAATAGAGAGCTGGATCGTAGAGGTAGTCACTGAAGAGTAGTGCAGGAATCCTCCTGGTAGATGATGATGGTGGGACCTGAGGTCCGTGGTGCAGGATTCTCTGAGCTGGAAAGGCCCTCGAGGAGCAAGTACCTGGAAGCGCAGATAATCCTGAAAAAGAGAAGAGAGACCCCTAAGGAGTGGTTGTCTGTGCTAGTTGAAGAAACCCCGAAGAGAGGTTGGAAGCGAGAAGCCCCCGAGAAGCGGGTGCCCAGAGCTTCTTCAGGAGTGAGATACCCCGGAGGGAAGCAAGGAATCTAAGCATACAGCCTAGAAGCGGTCAGAGTAGCTAAACCAAAGTCCTTGATAGCTCGTTCATTAGGACCAAAGCGGAGGCTTAAATACCCAGAAGTATTGACGTCATGCGGTGAGGATGCCCCCGAGGTTCCCACCATGACATGTAGATAAGCGTAGGCAGCTTGCGCGCGCGCACACAGCCCTAGGAGGCCACGGGAAGGAGCATGGCAGACGTGGACACCCATGCTGAGTTGGAGACGCCGAGGGATTTGGCACTCGGCACTGGAGGCAGCCATCTTACCCATGGAGGAGGAGAAAGGTAAAAGAGAGGCGAGGCAGAGCAGTCGCAGCCATCTGTGGCTGACGGTGCAACATCCACAAGCAACTCTATGCGCGTACACTGGACCTATCCTCCTCTAGAAAGCCATTGAGGCTGGGACCAAGGAAGTCTTTCTTCCGCCAAAGGAGGTACTATTTTCCACTTCCTCGATCCTGTCCACACCATCAGAGCTCCCACGGCCATCCAGGCAGCAAAGAGCTCCCAAGCCCCAGCCAGTTCATCAGTCAACTCCGGGGACGGGGTTTTGACTGGGCCATAGGGAACGTAAGCCAGTTACATGTAACCGGGACAATGGACCCTCCGGTTGGGAGCAGGCTGCGGTTCTTTACGAACCAGTGGCCCAGTATAACCTCAGACCAGTGGGTTTTGTCCATCATCAACTAGGGGTACCAATTAAATCTAGTGGGTGTCCGCCAAATTGCTGTCTGTGCCCATTTTGGTGGCCAGTAGCACATCAGAAGGTACTACAAGCAGAGCTCTCCTCCCTGTTAACTGCCAGAGCGATCGAAACCGTACCACCAGGGCAAAGAGGGTGGGGTTTCTACACCAGGTACTTCCTGACTCAAAGAGAACAAGAAGACTAATCCCATCCAAGATCTGAGGGCCTTGAACAAGTTTTTAAAAAAAGAAAAGTTCAAGATGATTTCCCTGGGATCCTTGATTCCCCCCCCCCCCCCCCCCCTTTTTGCAAGAATGTGTTTGGATATGCTCTCTCTACCTAAAAGACACATACTTCCTGTAACCGGGGAAGATCTCGATATGGGTGTATCTCAGATTTGTGGTGGGAAAACCGCACTTCTATTACTGGGTATTGCCATCCAGACTCGCGTCTGCCCCACGGGTCTTCTCAAAGTGTCTGGCCTTGATGGCAGCAGTCCATGTTTTCCCATATCTGGACGATTGGCTGGTCAAGAGCACATTTCAGGAAAGGGCCTCCAGGTCCATGCAATTGACCATTTGGTTGTTAGAGTCACTAGGGTTCATGACGTGTAGATAAGCGTAGGCTTATCTACACATCATCATTTCAATTGGACTTCAATTGGACTTCATCGGAGCCCTGCTAGACACGGCTCAGGCCAAGGCCTTTTTGCTGTGCTAGATGCGTCCATTGTGGCAGAAGTTCACCAGAAGCAGCAGGTATCAGTCTGTTATTGTTTGTACGGTTTTGGGTGGACCCTTGGACACTGAGGCAGCTGACCACGCCCACGGGGGGAAGTCCCGTGTGGGGCCACAGGTCAAGCTCAGCCTTGGGACACACAACACAGAGTTATATCTTTAATTAGACAGAGTTGAGAAGCCACTAGAGATAGCAGTAGTGAGTAGAGATGAAGCCCGGCTGGGCTAGGGTTCCTCAGGATACTGGAACAGCAATTCCCTCTATGGCTGTGCTGTAGTGGAAAAAACTGAGATAGTGAGTACAGTGGAGCATACACCGAGTTCTGGTATAGAGCCTCGTTGGTAAAGTTACTCACACAGCGGTTTCTCCCGGAAGGTGACACAGAAGTTGGAATAGAGGCAGGCCCTCGAGGAGCGAGTACCTGGTTCCAGGGAACAGCTCTGAGGAAAAGTTGGTAACTCACTGATGATGTAGGCAGTGGTTTCTTCCAAGCAGAAGAGATAAGTCCAGGCAGTGAGTCAGGGAACATGGGCCCTCGAGGAGCGAGTACCGGTTCCTGATAGCGACCTGAAAGAAATGAGAGAGGCCCCCGAGGAGTGGGTACCCCGTTAGGATAAAGTCCAAAAGTTGGAGAGGCAGAGTAGCTAGGTACAGAGAGCGAATCCCATCCATAAGGAGTTCCCTTGCTAACTCGATTAGCTAGCAAAAAGTGTAGGCTTTTGTATCTGGGATGCGTGACATCATCACAGGGGGACGCCCTTGAGGTTCGCGCCAAAGAGAGAATAAGAAGCAGGGCTGCGCGGCGCGCACGCCCTATGGTACCTGGACAACATGGCGGGATGCAGTGCCCAAGCCGGACCAGGGATGCCGGAGAGGACGGCAGGCAGACACCACGGCAGCCAGACGTCCATCAACCGCAGGAGGAGTCGCAAAAAAGGTAAGGTGGGCGGAGTGGAGACGTCGGGCAGCGACAGTCGTAATACAGCCTGACACATGTTGAGGCTGTTGGACCACATAGCTGTGACTGTCCATGTCACTCCCTTGGCATGTTTACACATGCGCAAAACCCAATGGACCCTGAGGTCACAGTGGTGCCAAGCCGCTCAGAGCCTCCAGGTTTGCATTCAAGTCATACCATCCCTCAGGATCTTCATGTCCTGGTGGCGAGTACTTTCCAATCAGGAACATGGGTTTTCCTTTCAGAGTCTCCCTACTCAAATTGTACTAACCATGGATGCATCCACCTTGGGGTGGGGAGCTCATGGATGGGCTTGGTTCCCAGGGTCTGTGGTCTACTCAGTGACATTCTTGTCAAATCAACTTTTTGGAGCACCAGGTGATCAGGTATGCTCCATGGGCTTTCAGAGATCTGCTGTCTAACAAAGTTGTCCTGATTCAGACCGACAAACAAGTAGCCATGTGGTATGTCAGCAAGCAGGGAGGCACGGGATTGTACCTCCTGTGTTAGGAAGTGGTCCAGATCTGGTTGTGGGCCCTGTCTCACGGGATGGTGCTCAGGGCCATGTACCTGGCCGGGTTAGAGAATGTGGTAGCAGGCAGGCTGAATAGAGCCTTCAGACCACATGAGTGGACTCTGGACCAGGGGGGTAGCGAATCAGATATTCCACCTCTAAGGGAGCCCATATGTAGATCTAGTCACGTCCCCCTGCAACAGGAAGGTACTTTGATTCTACTCCCTGTCCAGGTCAAATGGCAAACCAGCCTCAGATGCCCTGGCCCATCATTAGGGCAAGGGTCTTCTGTATGCATACCCTCCCTTAGTGGCAAAGACTCTCTTGAAGCTTTGCAAGGACAAGAGGGACTGTGAGTCTCATAGCCCCTCATTTGCCGAGATAGGTCTGGTTTCTACTCCTGCCGAAGTTGTCCATCTGAAACTGATCCGTTTGGGGACCTCCCAGATCTCATCACGGAAGATCAGGGCAGGCTGTGGCATTCCAACCTTGAGGCCCTGCCCTCACAGCCTGGATATTGAGAGGTTAATACTGCAGCTGCTTGATCTTTTTGAGGATGTGTCTTGGGAACTGGTGGCCTCTAAAAAGCCTTCCACTAGAAAGTCTTACGGACTGAAGTGGAGGAGGTTTTCCATGTGGTGTGAGCAGAAGACCCTAAATCCGTTTTCCTGCCCCCCACAAAAATTGCTGGATTACCTTCTACACCTTTCGGAGGCTTAAAAACCAACTCCGTCAGAGTTCATCTTAGTGCAGTTGGCACATACCACCACAGTTTAGATGGTATGCCCATCTCTGTACAGCCTATAGTTGTACGTTTCATGCAGGACCAGCTTCAGTTGAAGCCTCCTCTAAGGCCCCTCGCTGTGTCTTGGGACCTCAACATGGTGTTAGCTCAGCTGATGAAAGCTCCTTTTGAGACACTGTACACCTGTGACCTGAAGAACCTGACCTGACTGCATCTTGGGGGTCATGTCAAGGCTCATTTTGTCAGAGCCATGGCAGTATCTGTGGCCCACTTACGAGCAGTTCCCATGGAGAAGATCTGCAAGGCTGCGATGTGGAGTTCTCTCCATACATTCACATCCCATTATTGTCTAGAGAGGGATGGCTGACACAACAGTAGGTTCGGCCAGTCTGTCTTCTGGAACCTGTTTGAGGTGTAGAACCCAACTCTCCGTACCTAGGGATCATTGTTTGGGTTCAGGCTGTCTCCCCCTCTTTATGAACAGCACCTGTGTTATTGTGCCCGTTGGTTCCTGGTTGGGTGTCTGTTGGTTCCCTATTGTGTTGGGGAACATCCTGTAGCTAGGGGTTCACCCATGTATGAGGACTACCATCCTGCTTGTCCTCTGAGAAAGCAGAGTTGCTTACCTATAATAGGTGTTCTCCGAGGACAGCAAGATGTTAGTTCTCAAGAAACCTGCTCGCCACCCTGTGGAGTGGGTTTCTCCTAATGTTTTATTTTTATTGTAATTCTTTGTTACAAGACTGAAGAGGGACCCCACTTGATAGCATGGTATAGGGCATGCTGGGCATTTATTTATTTTATTTATTTAGTCAGTTTACTATACCGATGTTTGGTGTTTACCTTCACTATGGTTTACAAATTCATTATAAAATCAAAAGTTAAAAGAAAATAAAAGCCTTAATTTAACTAAAAATTAACATACAGTAATAAATTAAATCTAACAATGCATAAAATTTGTGCATGCTCAGTGTGCCTAGTTTTCCATATTGGGCTCCATCTGATGATGTCACCCTTGTGTGAGGACTAACATCCTGCTGTCCTCGGAGAACATCTGTTACAGGTAAGCAACTCTGCTTTGAACTATTATGAAATCCCACAGAATTATGGAAAATTGTCCTGCTTTGAATTACTGGAGGCAAAAAATAAACAGATACAAGATGGGACACATGCAGGTAGCAGAGAGGAAAGAATATGCAAGCAGATGTCTGAATTATGAATGAGAGGGACTGAGAAAGAGCCCAGGGTTTTGCTTGATTATCAGCAAGCTGTGCCAGATTTACCATCAACATAATCCTTCCTTCTCAGGATCTGCATGAGTAGAAGAAGCAAATTTGACATCCTGTTTCTATGACTTTTAGGATCGGGAAAACCCATTGGATGAGCTCCAGTTGTATTCACTTAGACGAATGGGCAGCTCAGAGGCGCTGGATGCCAGTGGAGATGAAGAAGAGAGCATCCTGAAGCCAAAAGATAGCTTTAAATTACTGTGTACGTAACAGCAGCATAGGACAAAAACTAAATGGAGACAAACACAGAAATAACCGTCAGCCTGCTCCCTCCTATCGTTCCTCACCCTATGTTCTCTACACCCCCAATAATAAAATTCAACCTGCCCCCTCTTATTGTTCCTTACCCCATGTCCCCTACACCCATAGTAACTATCACCATGCTCCTTCCTATCATTCCTTACCTTAGGCCCCCTACATTCACAGTAATACCCATCAACCTGTCCCCTCCTATCATTCCACACCTCATATACATATACAGTTACCCCTACTATTTTGTGGTGTCAGGAGCTCACACGGGATATATTAGTGGCACCTTTTAACCAATCCCTGTCTGTGATGGGGAATCCCCTAAAGAACTCTTATTTGGTTAGAGACGAAGGTGAGGCGTCACTGGGAGAGTTCTCCATTCACCACGGTCCCTTCTTTTATCGCCATGAATTATAGAACAAGCAAAGCTCAATACAACTCAAAACCAACACGCTTGTTTGGTTTTCTCAAAAGTATAACCCTTAAAGTTCTAGCAAGTTTTGAATTCGTCAGAACAACGGTGCCCATCCTAACTTTCCAAACTACAACTTGAACCTCTTCCACAAGAAGGTGCTCTCACCATTTTTACAATTTAAACTGTTTTCTTGCTAATTTCTTTTCTATCCAGTGTCTCGAACAAGTTCCAATTCTGAAAATTCGGACAAGAAAAGGGTGAGGAGCAGGCTGAAAAAATTCATCGTGAGGAGGCCACCGCTGCAGGCCCTGCAGGAGAAGGGTCTGATCAGAGGTAGAAACAAAACTGACACGTCTCAAGGGCAAAGTAAAATAGAAGAACAGTGATCAGAATTAAAAAGAGCCATTGTATGGGCAAAAATTCTTTACGAGGACAAATTTCAAACTGATTTACGTGATTCAAAAGCATTTTATATGCATAAACAAATCATCTGAAAATTGCTCTCCTTCAATGCCATTAGAAGTCCGCATTTTTCCACAAAATGCATGTACTTTTAGTCGCTTTGAGGAGGCGTGCCCACTTCCCCAAGGTGTGCTTAGGTCGATGGAGGGAAATGGTATGCCTAAATTGCATCTTCAACTCTACGCAGGTTATTTTCCATGGAAAAAGGTACCCCCCCGCAGAGAAAATGGCGGTTATTGTGTTTCTACCATGTGTTTCAAAGTGAGATTGGTGCAGAAGTCGCCAGGTACTCATGGACTTTTACCGCAATGTGGACAGTTTGAAAATTGCCCCCTTGTTAGGGCAACTTTAAAAAACTGCCATGAGGTTGCAGGCCCCTGGGCACAAAGGCCTGCAGAATTTCCCTATAATAAAATCCGCTGTTCTGCCCGTGCTGTGGGAATCTCTTGCCCTCACATACTTTGCAGGTGCAAGGCAGACAAGCTAAAGCACGTGCTGAGATTCTGACATGAAATCCCGGCATGTGGTTTAGCCAGTTCTCCTCCCAGCCCCTTTCCCTGCAGTGGGCAGGGCAGTTTTTAAAGGAAGTTGTTCCATGAGTAAACACTTCCTCGCCCGCAGAAATCCCTTTGAAGTTTGCCTCCTATAATAGGAAAATATATACAAGTAAGAAGAAAAAGAGACCATGCAATTTACTAAAGAGGTAGTTGAAAAAGATAAGGTCAAAAAATATTAGCATTGAAAAATCACCCAGGATTTCAGAAAAGACGAGCACAGGGAAAATATCTAGAAAAGCTGAGAGAAGCAGGGAAGGTAGTCAGCATAGCAAAGGGGCAAGCGAAAATAAAAATGAATTCCCAATTCAAAAAAAAAAAAATGAATTCCCTGTACGTACCCGGATCAGTCCAGACACCTGGGTTTTGCCTCCCCTCCAGCAGGAGACAGAGAAGTTTTTTCAAAACAACCCTAACATATATACCAAGGTGCCACCCACAGACCCTCAGTCTTTCTCTGTCTCCAGCAGATAGCGGAGGTGCAAAACCCACAGTCTCTTCTGATTACCTGATTACAAACAGTTAGTAGAGTCAGGGTTGTAGTCAGGGCTTAAGTTGGCAATTTAGGGGGATTCTGTTCCTTTAATTTTTTTTTAATCGGTTTGAAAAAAAAAAAAGACAGTAAGCTAGTCCCTCACCGTCAGTGGTTCTGTGTGTCTCTCAGGGGGTTGCTAGGTGCTGAGGGGACCATCCCTCCTGGTTGAGACTGCTGCTACTAAGGGTCGAGGACCCTGCACTTGTTTGTCAGCAGCATCGGGGTGATACCGGGGAGCCCGGCTCACTCACCCCCACAGGAGCAGGACCTGTTCCAGAACCCGAGACAGCGATCGGGCAAGTGTCTGTTTTTACTTGTATAAAAAAAAAAGTGGCTGTTTGATTTTAAGCGTGCCGACTCTCCGATACTTTTCCTGGCTAATGTAATAAAACAATATGACAGGACTTTCTCAGATGTGTGGGTGAAAAGAGAACATGCAGAGGTGGGATTGAAAGACTGGGAGGAGAAAGGGTGAAATGCGTGGAGGGTGACAAGGAGAAAGCGTAATACTGAACACATATTACATATCTGGTTAAGTTGTCAGATGGATAAGTAGTGGGCGGGATATGGGCATTTTTGGGAGGAGCTGCTTATCTGGCTTTGGATAAGTAACATTCCTGTTCATACCTCAGATCAGTCCAGACAAGTGGCTTTTGCATACCTTCCAGCAGGTGGAGGCAGAGAACAAAAATTTTGAGGCACTGCTACATAACCGAGAATGCCACCTGCGGTCCTTCAGTATTTCTTTGTCTCCAAAAGATGGTAGAGGTGAAAACCTGCAGTCTGGTTAGAGTAGTTAAAAAAAAAAAAAACCAAAACAAAACAACTTTAGAGACAGAATCATCTTCTGGAGCTTCCCTAGGTATTACGAACCTTTGTGGACCATCCCTCAGGTGGAGCCGGGTGAGCGGGGGATTAGTGATCCATGGACTGCTCTTGCCCGCATCATCCTGGAGGTTTGATAGCCAGGGGTCCTGGCTCCCTCTTTCCCTTTAAGAACTTCTTCCCCTTTTGGTGGCCAGCAAAAGGAAAGTATTTGGTTTTACTTTTCCTTCCTTTGTTGGTGGCTCCTTTGAAAAAAAAAAAAAGATCGGGAGTTGGCTGAGCCATTGCGAGCAGAGTAGCTGCATGGCTCCTATTGTGTGGGGAAAGAGCACTACTTGCCCAAAGTCGAAGGTGGTTCTGCAGTGAGTCAGAGAAGCCTGTCGGATCCGTTGTGAGAATATCCTCAAGCGTGCCTGAAATGCGGCGGCCACATGGTAGGCCCGATGGCATCTGTGGCACGTGGTGGCAACAGCTCAATTCAGCAGTGCTAAGCTGGGATTGTGCCTCAGGAGGTGAAGGAACCTTCCTGGAGGCTGCGGGTGCCCGGAGGATCATTCATTCATCGGGACCAGCACCGGTTCCTCCCATGGGGGCTAAAGATGCAGCTTTGGTCAGAGAGGCACATGGCAGACAAGCAGCGGCTGCTGAAGGGCCCAGGGCTTTCTTTCCTCCTCTTTCCCGTTGGGAATGCCCCTTGGGATGGTGGGGGTGAGGGGAATCTGGAGGTGGATTTCTCTACAGATTTCATACTGCTCCTCCACAGGGCCTACTTGTCCAGACAGGGAGCTCTGAGGGGAAGCGGCCCCTGGATGGGAAGCCACATAGTCTCTTAAAAATGTTCAAGGGGGCCCCGCCTGGAGGGTCGGGATCCTTCAGCATTTTTGGATTGGCATTTCCCTCAGGGGAGGGAGAGAATGGAGAGGACGATGACGCAGTTGGTCAAGATCCAGATGACCCATTTGTGGTTGGAGGCGATCCAACAGATGATCCGGGGGATAACCTTGCAGTAGGCAGCCAAGCTAATGACACAGGGGTGTTTAAGGATGGGGTAGACCTGGATAAAGCACCAGTGACAGAAGGGGATGACCCTAGGGTCATGCAGCTGTTCCAGAAAGACGAATTAAGACCCCTCATTCCCCAGGTTTTGGGGTAGCTAGGTATCAAGGTTACCCAAGAAGATTCAGATAATGAGGGGGTGGATCCAGTGCTGGATGACCTATAGGGACCACCGAAAGGATTTCCTTTGCTCAAAAAATTAAGAAGCTGGTAAACTGAGAGTGGGATACTCCAGAGGCCGGCTTGAAGGTCAACATAGTGATGGCAAAGTTGTACCCACTAACGGAAGAGGCCTTGGAGTTACTGAGGCTTCCTAAGGCGGATGCGGCTGTCTCAGCACTTACCAAGAAGACCACTATTCTAGTGGCAGGGTCTACTGCTTTGAAACATGTGCAGGATTGCAAATTGGAGATCCAGTTGGAAAGAATGTTTGAAGTTTCAGCGTTAAGCCTCCAGGCGGCGATTTGTGCTGGCCTGATGTAGAGGGCCTATTTGCACTGGATGCAGAAGTCACAGGAGAAGGGGCCTGCTTTTAGGTACTCCAATCAGGGGGTACGGCTTGAGGCCAGGGTGGCCTATGTGGCGGATGTGCTTTATGACTTGGTCCGGACGTTGGCCAGAAATACAATATCTGCAGTAGCAGCAAGGAGGCTTCTTTGGTTATGAAGTTAGTCGGCGGATGTATGGTCCAAATCATAACTTTGTAATCTCCCTTTTAAGGAAAAGCTGCTCTTCAGCAAGGACCTGGAGCAATCAATGAAAATTCTGGGCGAGTCCAAGGGCAACAAGTTGCCAGAGGATAAGAAAGTGGCCAAGAAGACCTCTCCCCCACACTTCCATCTTCGGGCAAGAGTGTCTTGTGCTCAGGGCAGGCAACAGACCTTTCGGGATGTTGCAGGACTCAAAGAGATGGCTCCAGTCCATTGACTGGAGGTGGAAAAGCCTTGCAATGAAATCATGTAGGTTCACTCTTCAATGGAAGTGTGTCCCTTTTCTTCTGGTAGAGGAAAGTCCTGTTTAGCCTATGAAGGAAACAAAAATTAAAGTGTGTCCCTTTTCTATGAAGAGTGAGCCAAGATCATGTCGGACCAGTGGGTTCTAGAGGTGATAAGAAACGGTTACACCTTAGAATTTTCTTGTCCGATAAGGGAGGCTTTTATGGTGTCCCACTGTGCATCCCGAAACAAAAGAGGCCATCCAGGATACTCTCCACCACTTGCAGAAGTTGGATGCAATTATGCCGGTGCCAACTCTGGAGAGCGGGCGAGGAAGGTATTCCATTTATTTCGTGATCCCCAAGAAGGAATGCACATTTCGGCCCATTCTAGATCTACAGAAAGTCAAGATGATGCTGCGGGTTCCACATTTTCGAATGGAGATGCTATGGACGATAATCATAGCCGTCCAAAGTGGAGAGTTTCTTGCGTTCTTGGACTTGACGGAAGCCTAGCTTCATATAGCCATTTGGCAGGAGCATCAGAAGTTTCTACGCTTAATGGTACTGGAACAGCATTTCCAATTCAGGGCCTTTCCTTTCGGGTTGGCTAGGCTTCACATACATTCATGAAGGTGATGGTGGTGGTGGCGGCGGCGGCCCTGGGAAGGGAGGGGATTCTGGTTCACCTGTATTTGGACGATTGTCTCATTTGGGCAAAGTCTGAAGAGGAATGTTCATGGGCAATACGCCAGGTGATGGAAATGTTACAGTCGCTTGGCTGGGTGATAAACCTAACCAAGAGTCGCCTGCTGCCGACTCAGTCTTTGGACCAGCAGGGTCTTTCTCACCCCGGAGAGGGTGGAAGAGATTCAGTCACAGGTACTGTAGTTTTTACATTTGCCAGTTCCCAAGGCCTGGGATTATTTACAGGTTCTGCGTTCTATGGCATCTACACTAGATTTGGTGCCCACCTGAGGCCTCTGCAGCGGGACCTGCTGTCCCAGTGGGAGTCCTTTGTCTGAGGAGTATCAGCATCCATTACTGTTACAGGAGTAATCCAGGTCCATTCTATTGTGGTGGCTTTCTTGTCACAATTTGGAGAAACGGGTGGACCTGGAGACTCTGGACTGGATGGTGGTGACCACGGATGCCAGCCTTACTGGTTGGGGGGGCGGTCTGTCATGGGCGGATGGCCCAGGGTTGGTGGTTGCCGGTAGAAACGACCTGGTCAATCAATCGCTTGGAAATAAGGACGGTACGCAGGACACTGATGGTTTTCCTTCCTCAGGTCCGAGGTCATGTAGTACGGTTATTCTCGGACAATGCGATGATGGTGGCATATATCAATTGCCAAGGCAGAATGAAGAGTCGCGCTGTAACTCTTGAGGCCTAGGAGCATTTTCTTTGGGTGGAAGGGCATCTGCAGGGGATCGCAGCATCACATGTGGCTAGAATGGACAATGTGCAGGCGTACTAACTCAGCAGGCAACAGTTGGCCCCGGGAGAATGGGAATTGTCAGGGGAGGCTTTTGGCCTCATCTGAGCCCGCTGGGGCAACCCAGAGCTGGATCTAATGGTGTTGCAATGTAATGCAATGTGCCAAGTTTCTTCAGTTGCAGACGGGAAGTCGGCCAGGGCTAGACGCCTCAGTTCTTCTGTGGCTGGCAGGGACTCTGCTGTACGTGTTTTCTCCATGGCCATTAATAGGCCACGTGTTGTGGTGTATGAAAAGGCATCCAGGAATGGTGATTCTTGTGGCGTCAGAGTGGCTGTGGTGGCCATGGTTCATAGATCTGATCCAGCTTACCGTGGATGGATCCATCAGGCTATCTCATCTGTCAGGGCTGTTGAGGCAAGGCCCTATCTTCTCGGATCAGGCAGATCACGTTTGTCTCACGGCTTGGCATTTGAGAGGAGGTGTTTAAGATCGAAAGGATGCTCAGAGCTGGTAATCACCACTTAACTTCAGGCCAGGAGATCATCCACATCCATGGCATACTTCAGAGTATGGAAGGTGTTTGAGGCATGGTGTAGGGAGGAAGGCTTAGACCCGTTGAGGGTGGATATCCCTCATGTTTAGCCTTTTTACAGCAGGGCTTGTCTAAGGGTCTGGCATATAATTCCCTGCACGTATAGGAGGTGGCTTTAGTGTGTCTCAGAGGTAAGCTGCAAGGGAGGACCTTGGCATCGCGTCCGAGTGCAGTCTGTTTTTGAAGGGGGCCAAGCATTTGCAACCACTGGTTTGCAGAATGTGTCAGGCATGGAGCTTGAATTTAGTGCTCAAGGTACTATGCGGGCCTCCTTTTGTTGGGCGGGTGTCACTAAAGGGCCTTACCTTGAAAAAAGTATTTCTGGTGGCAATTTGTTCAGTTAGGCAATTTTGGAGTTGCAGGCTTTGTCCTGTAGGGAACCGTTTTTGAGAATTTTGGATGATGGGGTATTATTGGGTACAGTACCCTCATTTTTGCCCGAGGTCGTTTCCTCATTCCATCTTAACCAGACGGTAGAGTTCCCTGCATTTCCAAACTGGTCTTCTGAATCTCCAGAGGAGAGAGAGCTCCATTTGTTGGATGTTCAATGGGTGCTGTTATAATACCTGAAGATCACCAATAGCTTTAGGTGGTCGGATCACTTATTTGTATTGTTTGGGAGACCAAGGAAGAGAAACAAAGCTTCAAAGAGCATGATTGCCCACTGGTTGAAGGAAATTATTTTTTTGGCTTATATTTGCAAGGGCTGCAGGATTCCAGAGGGGTTGTGAATGTATTCTACTAGAGTGCAGGCAGTCTCATGGGCTGAATTGGTGGAATTGACAATTGGTGACACCAACTGACAACTGGTAGGGATGCAAAACCCACTTGTCTGGACAGATCTGTTGTACTTCAGGAACGAAAATTAGCAGGTAAGAAACAATTTTCCTATATTCAGATATCTAATTATGTTAACCAGATAAGATAGACCTGCTCAATAGCAGGTCTAAAGTTATTCAGATAAGACTTATCCAGTTAACTAGCAATTTCATTGGAGATATTTAGCAGAGTAGGCGTGCTGCTGAATATCCCTTCTAAGGTAGCTGGATAAGTCTTATCCAGCTAATTTAGTTAGAAGTTTGTATGAATATCTACCCCTCCAGGACCAATAGAACACCCACACTCTTAACAACCCACTTGACTTCAGTTTAATTCCCCAATTGATGGGGTAACTGTGAGTTTCCTATTCTATCTACTCAACCATAATAGCTCAGAGTTTTCAGGATCCAGTCTGAGCCCTGTGTTTTTCCAGCCAGTTTGCCACAGCGGCCAAATAAGCATTTAAAATGGCTACTGCAATGGCCTGATCTCAATCAAACATACATAGACAGCGCTATATCATTTGCAAATTTCGAACAGCTGATGTTGAATTCCTCAATAATATGGAGAATTGGACTGAGGTAGACATTAAAAAGGAGAGGGGAGATTACTGCACTTTTTGAGATCCCACCTAGAAAATTGTATCAGGTTCTGAAGGACGCCTCTCTGAAAGAATAGAGACAATTTGGAGGCGATCCAGAAAGTGGCTACTACAATGGTGCAGGGTCTGCATCAGAAACTGTCAGGTCAAAATTCAAAGGATGTAGGTGTCTAATTTAAGGAGTTTGGATAAATTTACCTAAATGAAAATTCCTTCTGGCCGAGCACCTAAATTTAGGTCTGTAAAACATGGGCAGGACCAGGGGATGCATTAAGGGGTAGATTTTCAAAGGGTTACGCACGTGCCGAGCCTATTTTGCATAGGCTCGGTGGTGCGCACAAGCCCCGGGACGCGTGTATGTCCCGAGGCTTCGAAAAAGGGGCAGGCCGGGGGCGTGGCTGCAATCAGGGGCGGGCCGGGGGCGTGGCCGCGATCAGTTTCGGTATCGTCGTCCCGTGGGAAATTCCGTTTGTATCCGAAGCAGAAAGCCTTTGAGGGAGTTAGTTGGACTATTATTTATTTTATTTATTTATTTAAATTCTTTTAATATACCGATGCTCAAGACCAGGTCTTATCGTACCGGTTTACAATAAACTAGGGGGAACCAGTTAACAGAGCAAACAAAAGTTACATTACAACAGGGAACGTGGAACTAGGCTGTTAGAGAAAAGATAGGTTAAACAAATTCTAACTGGAGAGAAGGGCAAAAAGCAGGAGAGGGTGCTTACAGGATAAGAATTATGTACAAATTTACATAGTGTATATGAATTAAGCAAGTTATAAGATAGTGCAATTAGTCGGACAACAGTTCCTTTGAGTTGCAGAAAATGGACGCATCCATGGGGTAAGAGACTGTGTGGGTGACCCTGAGGCTTTTCAGGGGTAAGCTTGGGCGAACAGCCAAGTTTTTAATTTTTTTCTGAACGTGATGTGGCAATGTTCCTGGCGGAGATCTGGCGGGAGGGAGTTCCAGTGATGCGGACCAGCAATTGATAGTGCCCGTTTTTCAATAGAGTTGTGAAAAACTGATTTTTTGGGGGGAACCTGGAGGGAGTCTCTGTATGCAGATCTGGTGGGTCTTGCAGAGGAGTGTGGTTTGAGGGGTATGGTGAGTTGGAGCGAGGATTCTTGAAATAAGGTTTTGTGGATAATAGTAAGTGTCTTGAAGAGAATTCTGTAGCGAATGGGTAGCCAGTGAAGTATTTTTAGAATCGGGGTGATGTGGTCCATGCGGCGGGAGTTTGTGAGGATCCTAGCTGCGGCGTTTTGCAGCATTTGAAGAGGTTTGGTAGAAGAGGCCGGGAGACCAAGTAACCGCATTACAATAGTCTATATTTGAGAATAGTATGGCTTGAAGGACCAAATGTAGTCATGAAAGTGAAGGAGAGGTTTTAGTTGTTTTAATACCTGTAGTTTGTAAAAGCCTTCTTTGGTGGTGTTGTTGATGAATTTTTTAAAGTTCATTCTGGAGTCTAGGAAGGCTCCAAGGTCTCTCACTTGATTTACTAGAGGTGTGTTAGTATTGATGGCTAGTATGTTGTTATCATTAAGGGAAATGATTAGCAGTTCGGTCTTGGACGTATTGAGAATGAGGCAGAGACTTGTGAGAAGGAGGTTGGTGGCGTGAAGGCAGCTATTCCAGTAGTTTAGCGTGTCGGAGACGGGTTCCTTGATGGGGATTAGGATCTGCACGTCGTCCGCATAGATGAAGTATGTGAGGTTGAGGTTATCGAGGAGTTGGCATAGGGCGAGAAGATATATGTTGAATAGGGTCGGCGAGAGCGAGGAACCCTGGGGAACTCCTTGTTTGGCAGCTACAGGGTGAGACTCTTTGTTGGTTATTTTTACTTTGTAGTATCTGTCGCTTAGAAAGGATTTTAACCAGAGGAGTGCAGCACCTGAGATACCTATTTCCATGAGACGGTCGATGAGGATTGTGTGGTTCACTGTGTCGAACGCTGCCGAGATGTCTAGCAGAGCTAGAAGGTATGATTGACCTTTGTCGAGACCCACAGGATGTTGTCAGTTAATGAGAGTAGGAGAGTTTCTGTATTTCTGCGTTTCCTGAAACCGAATTGCGATGGATGTAGGATGTCGTGGGATTCGAGGTAGTCTGTGAGTCTAGTATTGACCAGTTTTTCCATTAGCTTGGCTATGAAAGGTAAGTTGGCGATAGGGCGAAAATTTGTGGGATTAGATGGGTCCAGGTTGGGTTTTTTTAGTAAAGGTTTCAGCGAGGCTGTTTTCAAAGCGTCTGGGACTGTTCCGTTTGTGAGTGAACAGTTTATAATGTCGGCCAAAGGTTTGGCGATGATGTTAGGAATTGTAAGAAGGAGTTTGGTCGGAATTTGGTCTATTGGGTGTGATGAGGGCTTCATTTTCTTGATGATAGATTCTATTTCCAGGGATGATGTGGTATCAAAAGATTCTAGAGACCATTTGTTTGTCGATGGGGCGTGGTTTTGGTGGAGGCTGGGAGTTGTGAATGGGGTTAGGAATGGGGTTGGAGGATGTTAGCGGGATAAGTAGATTTTTTATTTTGTTGTCGAAGAAGACTGCCAGCTCGGTGGATTTGTTTTGTGCTTCTTCTTCCGGGATGATAGGAGGAATAGGGGTGGTGAGTGTGGCAACATATGAGAAGAGTGTTTTTGGGTCGTATATGAAGCAGTGTATTTTTTTGGCGTAGAAGTTTCTTTTGGTACGAAGAATAGTGGCCCTATAGTAGCTCATAGTGGTTTTGTAGGAGGCCCGTGCAGTATTAGTGGGGTCCTTCCGCCATTGTTGTTCTTTATGTTGAAGGTTTTGTTTAAGTGTTCTTAATTCTGATGAGAACCAGGGTTTTTTGTTAGTACGGGCAGGATTAATATTTTTGGATGTCAAGGGGCATATTTTATCAGCTGCTGCGTGGGTGATGGTTAGCCAGGAGTTCATGGCGGTGTCTGCATTTGTGAGGTCCAGGTTAGTTAGTTCCTTGGTGAGCGTGTTGCTGAGAGATTCCATGGAGCATGTTTTTCTAAATTGGATCGTGGATTTGGTGATGTTGTTGGTGGGTTTATTCTTTATCAGATTATTTATTCTTTATCAGTTTATTAGATGATCGGGTTAAAGGATCACTTAGAGATGATAAGGCCATAGCAGAAAGATGAAACAATTTCTTTGCTTTGGTGCTTACTGAAGAGGATGTTGGGGAGATACCCATTCCGAAGGTTGATAATTCAGATAAACTGAACCAAAATATGGTGAACCTGGAAGATATGGTAGGCCAGATTGACAAACTGAAGAGTAGTAAATCACCTGGACCAGATGGTATATACCCCAGGGTTCGGAAAGAATTAAAAAATGAAATTTCAGACCTATTTCAATTAATTTGTAACCTATCTTTAAAATCATCCATTGTACCTGAAGACTGGAACCCCTATATTTAAAAAGGGCTCTGGGGTGATCCAGGAAACTATAGACCGGTGATCCTGAATTCAGTGCTGGGAAAAATCATGGAAACTGTTATAAAGAATAAAATCACAAAACATTTAGATAAACATGGTTTAATGAGACACAGCCAACATGGATTTACCTAAGGGAAGTCTTATCTCACAAATCTACATTTTTTTGAAGGGGTGAATAAACATGTGGATAAAGATAAACCGGTAGATGTGGTGTATTTGAATTTTCAGAAGGCATTCAACAAAGTCCCACATGAGAGGCTTCTAAGAAATCTAAAAAGTCATGGGATAGGAGATGCCTTTTGTGGATTGCAAGCAGGTTAAAAGACAGGAAAGAGTAGGATTAAATGGTCTGTTTTCACAGTGGAAAAAGGTAAACAGTGGAGTGCCTGAAGGATCTGTACTTGGACCGGTGCTTTTTAATATATTTATAAATGATCTGGAAAGGGGTACGATGAGTGAAGTGATCAAATTTGCGGATGACACAAAATTATGTGGAGTAGTTAAATCTCAAGCGGATTGTGATAAATTGCAGGAGGACTTTGCGAGACTGGAAGATTGGGCTTCCAAATGGCAGATGAAATTTAATGTAGCAAGTGCAAAGTGATGCATATAGGGAAAAATAACCCTTTCTGTAGTTACACGTTGTTAGGTTCTATCTTAGGAGTTACCACCCAGGAAAGAGATCTAGGTGTCATGGTAGATAATACATTGAAATGGTTGGCTGACTGTGCTGTAGAGATCAAAAAAGCAAACAGAATGTTACGAATTATTAAGAAGGGAATAGAAAAAACACGATGGCTATCATAATGCCTTTGTATCGCTCCATGGTGAGACTGCATCTTGAATACTGTGTGTAATTCTGGTCTCCGCATCTTAAAAAAGATATAGTTGCATTGGAGAATGTGCAGAGAAGGGCGACCAAAATGATAAGTGGCATGGAAAGGCTAAGGAAGTTAGGGCTGTTCAGTTTGGAGAAGAGACAAATGAGGGGGGGATATGATAGAGGTCTAAAAAATCATAAAAGGACTTGAACGAGTTAATGTAAATCATTAACTCCTTCTTCTTCTCTCCCTTCAGCTCCCAGTTGTGCTCTACCCTGCAATTTTCTAACCATGCACTTGTTATAATTTTTAGTTCTCTGTATATTTCACACCCTGTTAATTGTAAACCGGCATGATGTGACACCTGTCATGAATGCCAGTATAATAAAAACACTAAATAAATAAATAAAATAAATTATTTCCTAGTGTGTAGCCAGATGGACTCCAGGACCAATGGGTTTTGCTCCCCTGCCAGCAGATGGAGACAGAGTCAGGTTGCAAAGCTGACGTCACACTACATATAGTCCTGCAGTAACCTCAGCTCTCCAGTATTCTCCGTCTTCAGCAATTGGTGGACATACCTCTTCCTATAGGGATTGTTGTACTTTTTGGAAAGAGAAATTCTACCTTCTAAATTGAAGGAAAATTGAGCCCCGCTGTCTTGGAGTGATACCTAAAGGTCCCTCCCCCAGTTGAGAATTCCTGAGGTGATTTCCGAGATCCCTCAGAGGTGTGCCTTGGTCCAGTAGCCGATTCCCGGTGTGGACTTTCCTGCTTAAGCAGCTGAAAGGCAGCGGGTGCAGGAAGCCGAGCTTGGCAGTGACGGCCAAAGTGTTCTCCCCCTGCAACCAGAAACCGTCTCTGTACTCGGCCGGTAAGTGCTGAGCCCAGGTAAGTTTTAAAAAAAAAAAAAAAAGAAAGATTACCTTCTAATTCAGAGACGATCAGCGGAAGTTTCGGTAGGTCTCCCCTTGATCTCTGTGCTCGGCACGCTGTACCAACTTCGTTCCCTCTTCTGTTGGGGGTAAGGGGATTTGGGCTTCGGAGCGGGTTGAGCAGCTCCCACTGGGCTAGGCCCCGTTATTAGCTTGGTCAGCGCACTGCATGGTAGGCCGGAGTGGCATGTTTATGTGTGTGCTGTATTGTTGTTACGACTGTCGCTGCCCGATGTCTCCACTCCGCCCTCCTTACCTCTCTGGCGACTCCCCCTGCGGTTGATGGATGTTTGGCTGCCACGGCGTCTGCCTGCCGTCCTCTCCGGCGTCCCCGGACCGCCTTGGGCGCTGCCTCCCGCCATGCTGTTCAGCTGCCTTAGGGCGCGTGCGCTGCGCGGCCCTGCTTCAAGTACCTTCAGTGGCGCGAACCTCAGGGGCGTCCCCCTGTGATGACGTCCGGGCTACTTTCCAGCTCACTACTGCCACCTCTGGTGGTTCACCAATCCTGTATAATAAAAGAACTAGTGTGTGTGTGGGTCTCCTACGCTGAGCCTGACCTGTGGCCCCTCACGGGACTTCCCCCCGTGGGTGTGGTCACCTGCCACAGGTCCAGGGATCCACCCAAAACCCTTACAAATAATAACAGATTGCTAACTCCATGGATCCGGCACAGCTCAATGCCCTGCAGGCCATACCAGGCCTGGCCCTGCGCATTTCAGAGCAGCAAGACGCTTTGGAGAAACTCACTTCAGCGTTTCATCAGCTGCACATACAGAAGACCCAAGGCACTGCTTCCAGCAATGAAGGACAGATACAGGAGGTAACTTTAAAGACTGCTGTACCACTGGCGGCTCCAGTTCGTTTCTCGGGAGAGATTCAGAAGACCAGTGCTGCATGCATTTTGCTCTACAGCCTTCTCAGTTCCCTACAGCATTTTCCAAGACTACCTACATCCTTTCTTATCTGGATGGAAGGGCCTTGTCTTGGGCGTCTACCCTGTGGGAACGCAAGGATCCTATATTGCAGGAGATAGATGGATTTCTGGACTTATTTAAATCCGTTTTCGATGATCCTGCTCGTTACCGTTGCCGGCTCTGCTTTGGTGGACCTGAAGCAAGGCAACAGACCACTGGCTGATTTTGAGATAGAGTTTAAAACTCTTGCTACAGAACTCTGCTGGGATCCTAAATGCCTGAAGACCCTTTTCTTCAGAGGCCTGGCACCCGTTTAAAAGACGAGCTGGCCGCTCGCGAAACACCTGACTCGCTGGACAAACTAGTGGTTTGGCCACTCGGATCGATCACTGGCTTCGTGACAAGGTGAAGGAACTCTGGCCTAATAGAATACCTGGGTTGAAACAGGCTACTGCTAAACCTGCACCTCGGATGGTTCCAGTAATTCCTGCTGCCAGTGAAGATGAACCGATGCAACTTGGTCACGGGCATTTGACTTCCAAAGAGAGAAGACTTCGGAAGAGGCGCGGTCTTTGCATGTACTGTGGTCAATCCGGCCACAATGCCCCTACATGCCCTATTTGTCCGGGAAACTGACGGGCCTAAGTCCTGCAGAAGGACTGTTCTTAGGCCTCACTACGCCCTCTCCTCCACTCACTCTCCCAGTCTCCTTGGACCTGTGGACCGTCCACGGTTCAAACTCTTACCCTGGTGGATTCAGGGGCAGGAGGCAACTTTATTCTCCGAAGTTTAGTGGAACACCTGAGGATTCCCCTCGTCAGTTTGAAAGTTCCGCTACTTCTATCCTCCATCCATGGAGAGCCCTTACCAGGCAACGTGACTTGCCAAACCGTACCAGTGACTCTCCGCACCGGAGCTCTCCATACGGAATCGCTTCCCTTCTTTGTGTTGGAAAAGGCCATGCACCCTATCGTCCTGGGGTTACCCTGGTTGCAAGCGCACCAACCCCAATTTGACTGGGCATCCTTAGAACTCTCCCGCTGGGGCCCAGAGTGTCATGGGAGGTGCCTTAAGGAGATTGCTCCTGTCATCTGCATGCCTACGACTCCAACGATGCCAGGACTGCCGCCCCAATACGCATCCTATGGAGATGTGTTCTCCAAAGAAGCGGCTGACATCCTTCCTCCGCATAGGTCCTATGACTGTGCCTTAAGACTAAAACCCAATACTGAACCTCCTAAAGGACGTGTCTATCCTCTCTCAGCAATTGAGAACAAGGCAATGTCCGAATACATTGAAGAGAACCTTCAGAAGGGGTTTCAGACCATCGAAGTCTCCAGCCGGCGCAGGCTTTTTCTTTGTGGGGAAGAAGGACGGTACCCTACGATCATGTATCGATTACAGAGGTCTGAACGAGATCATGACTGCTACCCCTTGTCTTTAATCTCGGAGCTGTTGACTGGCTGCAAGGGGCCAAAATATTTTCAAAACTCGACCTGAAGGGGGCCTACAACTTAGTTCGCATTCGTAGTGGCAAAGAATGGAAAACAGCCTTCAACACTCGAGATGGCCACTTCGAGTACTTAGTGATGCCCTTCGGCCGGTGCAACGCACCCGCCATATTTCAGAACATGATGAATGACATCTTGCGGGATCTGCTGTACAAGAGTGTTGTGGTCTACCTGGATGATATCCTAATCTTCTCCCAGGACCCGCCCACTCACATTGAAGATGTCAAACAAGTACTCCACCGACTCTGTGAACACCGGCTTTACGCCAAACTTTCTAAGTGCGAATTCCACAAAGACTCAGTGCCTTTCCTCGGCTATATTATGTCTAAAGAAGGCTTCCAGATGGATCCTCACAAACTTGAGCGTATCAAAATTTGGTCCCAACCTACCAGCCTGAAGGCCCTGAGAAGATTCCTGGAGTTCACCAACTATTATAGAAGCTTCATAAAGAACTGCTCTTCTTTAACTGCACCCTTGACTGCTATGACCCGCAAGGGTGCCAACACTTCAAGATGGTCTGCGGAGGCCATTTCCGCGTTCGAGAATCTGAAGTCTGCCTTCTCCACGGAACCATGCTTGCGGCATCCTGACCCCAACAAGCCCTTTATCATTGAAGTTGATGCTTCAGATGTCTGCGAGGAGGCTGTATTGAGCCAGACAGGAGACTCGAAAGGCTTACATCCCTGTTCCTTCTTCTCACGACGATTCTTCCCAGCCGAGAAGAACTATGGGATCGGCGATAAAGAGCTCTTGGCAATAAAGCTTGCATTTGAGGAATGGCGCTCAACATCCAATAACCGTATTCCCGGATCACAAAAATCTAGAGTATCTCTGCCACACACAACGTCTTAACCACAGACAAACCAGATGGTCCTTATTTTTTAATCGTTTTGACTTTGTGCTTAAGTATCGCCCCAGAGACAGAAATACCAGAGCAGACGCCTTGTCACGCTCCTTTCTCTCGGAGGATGTGCCCGAAGAACCTCAGTACATAATTGATCCGAAGAAAGTCATCTTGGCGACTACCAATTCTGTACCCGCTGGTAAGACCATCGTTCCAAAACACCTCAGGAAGAAGGTGCTCTTTTGGGCGCACGATTCTAAGCTGGCTGGCCAACCTGGTCAATGCCGTACCCTGCTCAAAATACAGAAGTTGTATTGGTGGCCTGCGATCAAGAAGGATACCTATTCCTATGTGGCATCCTGTACAAATTGTGCCAAGAACAAACCCGCTTCTGGTCAACCGTGGGGTCTGCTGCAACCTCTGCCAGTTCCGGAACAGCCCTGGTCACACATCGCTACTGATTTTGTAGTCGATTTACCCCCTTCCGGAGGAATGAATACCATCTGGGTAACAGTTGATCGCTTCAGCAAGATGGCCCACTTCGTAGCACTTCCTGGCTTACCTTCAGCCTTGGAGCTTGCAAAGCTCTTAGTTTTGGGGTACTTGCCAGGTTCTTATGGCCTGGATTGGCCACTGTTGGAAACAGGATGCTGGGCTTGATGGACCCTTGGTCTGACCCAGTATGGCATTTTCTTATGTTCTTATGTTCTTATATTTCGCCTTCATGGCCTACCTAGTCACATTGTCTCTGACCGTGGTTCACAATTCACGGCACAATTCTGGAGGGCCTTGTGCAAGTTATTTGACATCTCTCTAGACTACACTTCAGCCTACCATCCGCAATCAAATAGCCAGACAGAATGGATGAATAGAACTTTGAAGCAGTTTATTTGTGCCTACATCAGTTCCCGTCAGAATAACTGGGCCGAACTGCTACCAAGGGCTGAATTCGCCATCAACTCTCATCCAGCAACATCAACTGGATCAACACCTTTTGAAGTGGTATATGGACGTTCTCCAACACTGCCACTTCCACTGAAGCTCTCAGTGACGTCCCCAGCAGCTCAAGCTACTGCTGATGAAATCCATAACTTGTGGGTTCAGACAAAGGACATGCTGAATAAAGCGAGTGACTGTGCTAAGAAATATTATGGCGCTCACCATTCGCAAGCGCCAGTCTTCAAACCTGGAGATAAAGTCTGGTTATCTACCAAACACTTCAGACTGCAGCTATCCTCCACTTGGTTCGCTCCTCACTACGTTGGACCATTTCCAATCCTCCGACATCTTGGCAACATCACCTATAGTCTGAAGCTACCACCTGGACTCAACATCCATAACGCATTCCACGTTTCCCTCTTAAAACCGCTCATTCTCAGCGAATTTACTTCCAAGACTCAGGTACCACCTGCTATCAACGCAGAAGACGACCTAGAATACAAGGTTGAAGAGATACTTGATGTCTGAAGACGAGGCAATGCACTTGAATACCTTCTATCATGGGAAGGTTTCGGCCCCGAAGAAAACTCTTGAGAGCCTCAGGCCAACATCCTTGACAAAGAGATGCTCTGTCAAGTTCACCTTGCGCATCCTTCTAAACCGAAGATTGGTAACCGAAGAGGAGACCGCCCTATGAAGGGCTGCCCGACGTCTCCACTCCACCCTCCTTACCTCTCCGGTGACTCCTCCTGTGGTTGACGGACATTTGGCTGCCGCATTGTCTGCCTGCCGTCTTCTCCAGGGTCCCCGGACCGGCTTGGGCGCTGCCTCCCGCCATGCTGTTCAACTGCCTTAGGGCACACGCGCCATGCAGCCCTGCTTCAAGTACCTTCAGTGGCGTCCCCCTGTGATGACGTCATGCATCCAGGTTACAAAAGGCCTACGTGATTGCTAGCTAATCGAGTTAGCAAAGGTTTCCTATCGGATGGGATTCGCTCTCCATACCTTGCAATTCTGCCTCCTTTGGACTTACTCTATTTGGGGTACTCGCTCCTTGGGGGCCTGTCTCTCTCTCTTATCTTTCAGGTCGCAGTCTGGAACCGGTACTCTCTCCTCGAGGGCCCATGTTCCTGGACTCGCTACTTGGACTCCACTTCTGCCAGGAAGACACCGCTGCCTATAACATCTGTGAGTTATCATCTCTATCTCTCAGAGCTATTCCCTGGAACCAGGTACTCGCTCCTCAAGGGCCTGCCTTTACTCCAGCTCCTGTGCTCCACACTGAGAGACCGCTGCATGAGTACATTACCAACGAGGCTCTATTCCTGAACTCTGCATATCCTGCTACTACTCACAATATCAGTTCTCTCTATTACAGCACAGCCATTGTGGGATCGCTGTTCCAGAGCCTGAGGGACTACAAGCCCAACCGGGCTACTTTCCAGCTCACTACTGCCACCTTTGGTGGTTCACCAATCCTGTATAATAAAAGAACTAGTGTGTGTGTGTGTCTCCTATGCTGAGCCTGACCTGTGGCCCCTCACGGGACTTCCCCCCTGTGGGCGTGGTCACCTGCCACAGGTCCAGGGATCCACCCAAAACCCTTACAAATAATAATTGCCCTCCATAGGACATCAGTACGTGCAGTGCATTGGCTCTGCATATGCGCTGTGTGCATAATGTCTGGCGCGTCCCTAAGTGCACAACTTGAAAGCGCACAAGATAGGAAGAGCTATGTGCACAGGCTGTGTGTGCACACCCTTGTGCCCCACTTGGAATTGTATGCATAAATTTTTAAGCGCGAGCAGAGACAGCACACGTCTACCGCGGCCAATGGCTCCGCCAACCAATAAAACTAAGCACCTTGCTCTCTGCAATGCTTGCATATTAGAGCCTCTCAGTCTGACCTGGACTCCAACTTATGTCGGCGCTGCGAGAAAGCCCAAGGAGAATTGACCTCCTCTGATTTTGCTAAGCCAGGCTCCTCATATTCGGATGATGGGTTGACCACTGCCTTAACTGGAAGTACTCCGGACCTTAGTATCCCCTTGACGGATCCATCCGTGGGAGAGGGAAATTCAACTGGTCCCACCCCAGTACATCCTGGATTAGGAATGGACCCAGCTGCCTTTTTCCTGGATGGAGTTTTTCCAGGGGCTACAAGCCTTCGTGCTGGCGCAGTCTACTGTTTCTCTTGCCCCCTTCCGGTCGGAACCTCAACCTTGGTCCCCCCTCTCCCATTCCTTCCGGCAGGCCCTGAGGTATGCCTCGCCTTACCAAAGGTATCCCTGGCAGGGACCCGGATGGCACGGATGAAGAGGAGGATACAGATTCCTTGGAAGATGAGGAAATTCCGCCTGGGTTAGAACTGTATAGGACCATGTTACGTTTTTTCCATAGAGACAAATTGCCGGCCCTGGTTTCCCAGATTCTGAAGATGCTGTGAGTCCCTGGGGCAGACCCTATTATGGAACCAAAGAAAAACCCCATTCTGATTTCCCTGTGGAAGGCCTCTTGCTACTTTCCAGTGATGGATGCCATCCAGGAGTTGATTGATCTGGAATGGGATGCCCCAGAAGCAAGTTTTAAAGGGGGCCGAGTGTTGGAAGCTCTGTACCTTCTGGACCCAGTGGTAAGGGAATGTTTGCGTTTTTCTAAAGTAGATGCACTGGACCATGCCGTCCCTAAATGAACAACTATCCCAGTGGACAGAGGAGCAGCCTTAAAAGATGCGCATGATAGATGGATTGAGGCTATTCTTAAACAAGCCTTTGACTCTATGACCTTACAAATTGCTTTTTGTTGTTTTCTGGTGGCTCATTCATGTCTGCTTCTCTCTCAGGAGATTAATGATTCCGGGCTGAATTCCAGAGCAGTTATGGAACCCGCTGCCACCTTTTTAGCAGATGCAGGCTGTGATTTAGTCTGTTCTTTGGTGAGAGGAGTGGCCTCAGTGGTGGCAGCTAGTTGACAGCTATGGCTGCGGAACTGGTTAGCTGATCAACCTCCAAAGCTAATCTTACAAAGATGCCCTTTAAAGTATCACTCCTATTCAGGAGTGGGTTGGAAAAGCTGGCCAGTAAATGGGGAGAGTCTCCAGTTCCCCAGTTACCGGAAGATAAGAGGAAGCAGTCACAGTGACCCTCTCCTATGAGGGGTCATTCCAGGGGTTCCCAGTGTTTTCGCCCCTACAGAAATTCGAGATGTCAGAGTTCTCGATCCCTTGGGAGGTCCCAGTCCTTTTGTACCCGACAGCCCAGGAGAGGGGCAGGTTTGGGTTCAATCTCATCTCAAAACCCACAATTACATTTTACGAACCCACCTTCAGTATGAGGAGATGTCTCTTTTACCAACAGTAGGTCGAGATAACTTCGGACAAATGGGTATTGGAAGTCATTCGAGAAGGATATGCACTGGACTTCCACAGCACTCCTCGGGGCGATTTCATGATGACTCTTTGCCATTCCCAGCACAAGAAGCAGGCAGTGGGGATTATACTTCTAAGACTCCTCAGGATGAAGGCAGTAGTCCCAGTACTACTGCCCCAGGAAAATACAGGGCATTATTCCATTTATTTTGTCGTACCCAAGAAGGAAGATTCCTTTCGCCACATCCTGGACCTCAAGAGCATCAACCATCACTTGTGTGTACCTCATTTTTGAATGGAAACCTTATGCTCTGTGATAATGGCTGTACAACCTCCTGGATCTATTCGAGGCCTATCTACATATTCCAGTCTGGCAGGAACACCAACGTTTCCTATGCTTTGCGGTGCTGTGTCATCATTATCAGTTTTGGGCATTACCCTTTGGCTTAGCCACCGTACCCAGAACCTTCTCTAAGATCATGGTGGTTGTGGTGGCAGCATTAAGAAAAGAAAGGGATCCTGGTGCACCCAAGCTTGGACAATTGGCTGATCCGGGCCAAGTCCATGGAAGAGAGCCTCCTCATAACCAACAGCGTGATCTTCCACTGTTCCAGTGGTGGTTACAGGAAGCTAATCTGAACAGGGGTGTGTCCCTGTTCTCCCCGGACTGGTTGGTTCTCATGCCAGATGTAAGTCTCCAGGGCTCAGGCGCTCACTGTCAGGAGCTGACAGCCCAGGGACGGTGGACAGAAGAATAGGTCCTCTGGAACACCAGTCGCTTAGAGGCCTGGGCAGTCAGATTGGCGTGTTTACAGTTCAGCCACAGGGCCAGGGGGTCCGCGTGATCTCAGACATTGCTACAATGGTAACGTACATCAACCGCCAGGGAGGAACCAAGAGCCAACAAGTGTCACAGGAGATAGACCTCCTGATGGAGTGGGCGGAAGTACATCTACTGATGACCTCAGCCTCCCACTTCACAGGAAAAGACAACGTCAGAGCAGACTTTCTAAGCAGGAAGAGTCTGGATCCAGGAGAGTGGGGCTTCTCGGCCAAAGCATTTCAACTGATAGTAGATCGTTGGGGCCTCCCGTCAATTGACCTGCTGGTTGCAGGTCAATTGACAAAGCAAAGCAAAGGTTCCTTGATTCTTCAGTTGCAGAAGAGATCAATGGTCTCTGGGAAATGACGCTCTCATCCATATCTGGCTGGAAGATGAGTTGCTACACACCTTCCTACTGGTAGCTCCGGAGTGGCCCAGGTGTCCATGGTATGCAGACATGCGGAGGCTCCTGGTGGTGAATTCTCTGTGCCTACCACCGCACAGGGACCTATTACAGTAGGGATCGGTCCTTCACGAGGATCCAACTCTATTCTGTCTTACAATCTGGCCCCTGAGAGGGCTCGCCTGATGAAACGATATTCTGCAGCGGTAATTGTCACCTTTCTCTGCTCTCAGAAGTTCTCCACGTCCGGAACGTATGTGCGGGTCTGGAGAGAATTAGAGGCCTGGTGCGAGGAACGCGGTGTCAATCCTCAGGCGGTCAAAGTCCCACTTATTCTAGAATTTTTGCAGGACGGATTGAATAAAGGTTTGGCCCTTAACTCCTTGAAGGTGCAAGTGCAGCTCTCTCCTGTTTCAGGGGTAAGGTGAATGGGGCCTCCCTGTCAGCCCACTCTGACATAGGCCAATTTTTGAAGGGAGTGAAGCACCGTCGTCCTCCCTTATGGTTCCTGGTCGTCTTGTGGAATCTCAATTTAGTACTGGAATTCTTGGCGGGTCCTTCCTTTCGGCTGCTGCAAAGTCTTTCCTTGCGCTTATTGACCTTGAAGATGGTGTTCCTGGTGGCTATATGCTCAGCACGTTGCATCTCTGAACTGCAGGTGTTGTTGTGCCAGGAGCTGTTCCTCCTGATGACTCCAGGGGTATTGAAGCTACATACTGTCCCATCGTTCTTGCCCAAAGTAGTCTCGGAGTTTCATTTGAAACAGTCCATTTCGTTGCATCCCTAGATAAACTCAAGAACGCAGAAGAATATTGTCTCCTCCAATCATTTGGACGTCAAAAGACTTTTAGTGTAGAACCGGTCCAAAAGATGGACTGCCTGTTTGTTTGTCCTTCACGGCAGAAGGAAACAGGGCGAACCAGCTTCATGAGCTACCATAGCTCACTGGATTACAGAGGTGATCACGGGAGCCTATGTGGAGACTGGAAAGCCATTACCTTCTCAGATAAGAGCTCATTCCACTAGGGCTCAGGCAGTCTCATGGGAAGAAGTTAGACTATTGTCTCCTATTGACATCTGCCGAGCGGCGATGTGGTTCTCCTTGCACACCTTCTCCAGTTTTATTGACTGGATGTACAGGCCTGAGAGGATGCAGCCTTTGCACGGGCGGTGTTGACTGGACCGTGGGCAGCCTCCCGCCCCAATTGGGAGTAGCTTTTGTATATACTATTGGTCCTGAGTCCATCTGGCTACATGCTAGGAAATGGAGAAATTACTTACCTGATAATTTTGTTTTCCTTAGTGTAGATAGGTGGACTCAGCATCCCGACCTCGGCTGTCCAAGAACTGCACCACAGGTCCTCCCGTGGAGTGGGCCTTGAATCCAAGAGATCACGGGTAAGTGTCCATCCAGTCCCTAAATTAGGGTACCTATATTCTTATTGAAGCTCAGTGTTTATGGTTGGTTGAGTACAGTTATGGTTTTCCCTTTTAATCATATTTTTAGTCAAGTCTTTTTACTAGTATGTCCACAGTGGTTTTTGAAGAAAATACTGGAGAGCTGAGGTCTCTGCAGGGCTATATGTACTGTGACATCAGCTTTGCAACCTGACTCCGTCTCCATCTGCTGGCAGGGGAGCATAACCCATTGTTCCTGAGTCCATCTGTCTACACTAAGGAAAATGAAATTATCAGGTAAGTAATTTCTCCATTTACTCTCAGATAATAGGACTAGGGGGCACTCCATGAACTTAGCAAGTAGCTCATTTAAAACTAATCGAAGAAAATTCTTTTTCACTCAGTGCATTGTTAAGCTCTGGAATTTATTGTCAGAGGATGTGGTTTCAGCAGTTAGTGTAACTTGGTTTAAAAAAAGGTTTGGATAAATTCCTAGAGGAAAAATCCATAAACTGTTATTAATTAATAGGCAATAGTAGCTTGAACTTTACTTAATGTTTGGGTACTTGCCAGGTTCTTGTGACTTGGAATGGCCACTGTAGGAAAGAGGATACTGGGCTTGATGGACACTTGGTCTGACCCTCTATGGCGTATCTTATATTCTTATTTATTGTGTTGTTTTATTTCCGTTTTTACTGAGCCCAATATTCAAAGGATGCTCAGTGCTAAAATTTAGGCGCCTGTATTCTGCAAACTTAGATGAAATTCCAGGCCCTAGATGAGGCTCCTAAATTTAGGATTACCATTGGATTTCCACTGAAATTGATTGCTGAGCCCTTAAGTTCACTCCCTGTACCTGGGACTTCCCCTGACTCAATCCAGTTTTAAGACATCAACATTTAGGAGCCTAGCAGGGGGTAATTTTGAAAAAGTCAGATCTAGGTAACTGGCTCTTAAAGTTAGGCACCTAGATCTTTTCAGTACCAAGTTCTGTGCAGTTATAAGAGAGAATTTGAATCCCTCACGAGGTCTTTTTCTTTCAGATCAGGTTTTTGGCTGCCGCTTGGATGCCTTGTGTCAGCGGGAGAACACCACAGTCCCCAAGTTTGTTCGGCTCTGCATCGAGGCTGTGAACAAAAGAGGTGGGAGAGAAAAGCAAAGAGGGATAGCTAGCTTAGTGGGGGTGAAGAAAAAAAGGGGCAAGGGCATCAGAGAAATCTGAAAGCTTGAGTTAAACCGACTCCCTGCAATTTTCCCCAGCTTTCAGTCACCCACCCTCCTGTCCCCCTCCCCCCCATACGCCTGTGAGAGCTTAAGTGTGATAGGCTGGCCAGGCTCCTTAGCAAAATCATTCCTGTATTGTATTGGCCAGATGTAAGCACGGATGAGATGCCACAACTTTTTAACTTTTAAAAGTATCAACAAAATCTTCTCCCGCTGATTGTACAAGACTGTTAAGAAATTCCTGAGCATCCCCTGGATATTGCAAGTCCCCCTCATGGGTCACTTGGTCCTTGGCCTGGGATGGCAGCTGAGATTATGGCGGTGACCATACTGCTGGTGAACTCCCTTACCGCTGATGCTTAAAGCATTTTCTCTCTGTCTGTCTCTCTCTCTCTCCCTCCTGGCAACAGGCCTGGATGCCGACGGCATCTACAGGGTAAACGGGAACCTGGCCATCATCCAGAAACTGCGCTTCATCGTGGACCGGGGTGAGTTATTACACTTTACTTCCTTTTGCAGCCAGGTACAGGGCGCCCCTTCCTCCATTCTCCCCAGTTCCTCAAATTTGCATAGTCCTCAAGGCCAGGGAGAAACATTGTCTCCTGGAATTGCGGTCAGGCTTCACTAGTTATGACTGTCCGTTCCCTGTACGTACCCGGATCAGTCCAGACAGCTGGGTTTTGCCTCCCATCCAGCAGATGGAGACAGAGAAATGTTGACTACCTCTGCCATTTAATTCGAGGTGCCACCTGCAGTCTGCCAGTATTTCTCTGTCTCCAGCAGATGGTGGAGGTGCAAAATCCTGCAGTCTGAGACTTGGTGGGGGGGGGGAGGGAAGACAAAGTTTGGACAAGTTGTTCTCAGTTAAGCCTCCCAGGGGGTAGCGAGGTCTTGGTGGGACAGTCCCCCCTGGTATTTGAGGCAGGAGAGCTGTTGGTTGGGGATCCTTCTTCAGCTTCCAGAGCCATTCAGGGTGATACCGGGGATCCTGGTTCACTCACCCTGTGAGGATTCACGTGAACCTGTTGCCTTCTTAAAGTTCTTAAAAAAAAAAGCTGCCTCTTTTGCACTTGTTTCGGCATGGCTTTGGTTTTCCCGTGCGGTGGCGGATCTCCAATTCCCTCCCCGCCCGCTTCCCTGGCAGGCATTTTTTACATTCTGGGGCTGCGATCTTCCTCCCAATCGCCGTTTATGCCACATGGGATGATGTGCAGGGCCTGCGGGGACGCACGCGAGAGATTGCTGCGTGATGGGGTGTGCTCGCTGCCTCCCCGGGGGGGAGGGTTCGTCGAGCACAGCTAAGGGAGAGAGATTAAAGAAGCCCCGCGTGCCTGGGAGGCTGTCTGCGTCGCGGCAGCCCCCGGAGGACCCCTTCTTGCTGAGCGCGGGAATGGAGGCCATTTTGTCGACATTCAGGGCTGCCGCAAGGGGGGAGGGGGATTTCCTGCCTCTGTTGTCACCGCAAGCTGGGGCCTCTGGCAGGGGCCGGGCGGCCTATACTGGCTCTGAACCAGGTGACAGAGAGCCCGAGGATCTCTGTGATTCTTTCTCATCCTCTTCTTTTGCCTCAGATTTTATGCATCTGATGCAGAAGGTGTTCAAAGCCAGCAGGTCATCCAAGTAGTACCGGGGCAAGGCTACTAAGAGGGTAGGGGCTCCTATCAAAAAGAAGCTAAAGACTTGGCTGTTCACCCAAGCATTCCCCGAGACCTAAGACCCGAGGAATACAATGACTTAGTCCCTGATCCCCTATCTCCTTTATACATATGCTCGGAATAGTACTATATCTCAGTTATTTTCGCCTTTTATGTATCTTTAGTTATTTAAGTTATTTACTGTTATTAAGCTTCATTGTATTTACCGTTTCAATGTATTTTCTGTTATTATGTTTCAATGTATTCCGCCCCCGAGGCGACAGTTTTAATTCCTTGTAATCCGGTGTGATATGTGTATTATGCAGGAACATCGGTATATAAAAAAAAAAAAAATAAATAAATAAATCAAGCACGGTGACCCGAAGCAACAGCAGATGAGGTCTTTTCTGCTCACGCCGATAGCAGACACCTTCTCATAAGGTTCGAGGCAGGATGAGCCGCAGGATTAGGACTCCCCGAGAATGGATCCTGTGCTGGGTCCTCAGGATCCGGACCGCGATTCCTCACAGGCATCTGCAGTCGAGGGAGATGATCCCAAGGTGGTCTGACTGTTCCTCAGGGAGGAGCTAAGCCCGCTAATTCCAATGGGAGCCATCATGCTGGTGCCTCCGGCAGAGCGAAGATGGGGTCGGTACTCCCATCTATTTTGTGGTACCAGAAAAGGAAGGACCCTCCAGAGCTTGGTGGCGTTGGGTTGGATTGTCAATCTGGCCAAGAGTTGCTTGGTTCCTTCCCTGAGGTTGGAATTCCTGTGGGCATGGTTCGACATAAGCATGGAGAAGGTTTTCCTCACTGAAGAAAGGATTGTCAAGTTGCAAGCTCAGGTTCAATTGCTGTTAGGCAAATTGTTGCCCCGAGTATGGGACTACTTGCAGGTGCTCGGATCTATGGTGTCCACCTTGGACTTGGTGCCTTGGGCGTTTGTTCATATAAGGCCTCTACAATCTACCTTACTATCCCGTTGGGATCCGATGTCCGAGCATTTTCATCTGCCTCTCCCCCTCCCGGACTCGGCAAGATCCAGTCTGTGGTGATGGCTTCAACCAGACACATTGCGAAGGGGAGTAGACCTGGATGTCACGTCTTGGACAGTTGTTACCATGAATGCCAGCCCCTCCGGTTGGAGAGTGGTCTGTCAGGAGAGATCAGTGCAGGGCCAGTGGTCTCCGGAGGAGGCCTCATGGTCGATCAACTGGTTGGAAACCAGAGCGATGTGGCTGGCTCTCCAAGCCTTCCTATCCCTGGTCAGGGGAAAGTCAGTGAGGGTGTTGTCGGACAATGCAACCACTGTGGCATACATCAATCGACAAGGCGGAACAAAGAGCCGTGCAGTAGCCCAGGAGTTGGTCGCCTGGGCCGAGTTCAGTCTGGAGAGATTGACAGCATCCCACATCACAGGCGTTGACAATTCGAAAAAGGATTTTATGAGCCGTCATGACTTGGATCCCGGGGAGTGGGAGTTGTCAGATGAAGCGTTTCGACTCATTTGTCTCAGGTCATCCGCTCCTCGCGTGGATCTGATGGCGATGTTCTGCAAGGCCAAGGCTCCTCGGTTCTTAAGCAGGTGGAGGGAGATGGGCACGGAAGGGGTGGATGCCCTGGTCCTGCCCTGGCCAGTGCATGTTTTCTTGTATGTCTTCCCACCATGGCCATTAATAGGCGCTGCATAGAAATCCACCCAGGCGGATTTCAAGGCCCTGTTTGTTTCGATCAGGCAGATCGCTTTTGTCTAGCGGCTTGGCTTTTGAGTTGGAGTGTTTAAGGAATAAGGGTTATTCTGATGCGGTGATCACTAACCTGCTCAAGTCCAGGAAGACCTCCATGTCTTTGGTGTATGTCAGAGTTTGGGGGATTTTTGAGTCTGGTGCCTTGAGCACAAAGTGAATCCTCTTCGGGGTTCTGTGGGGGATGTATTGTCCTTTTTACAGGACAGCCTTGTTAAGGGTTTATCTTTTAATTCCCTGAGAGTTCAGGTGGCAGCCCTAGGTTGTTTTCCTGGCAAAATGCGAGGAGTTGCTTTGTCAGCATATCCGGATATAGTACGTTTTCTCCGGGGAGAAAAACATCTGAGACCTCTGGTTCGGAATCCTTGCCCTTCCTGGAGCTTGAATGCTGTCCTGATAGCTATGTGTACCTTCCTGTTTGAGCCTTTGAAGTGGGCAACGTTGAAAGATCTTACTCTGAAGGTGATCTTCCTGGTGGCGATACATCTGCCAGACGGGAGTCGGAGCTTCAGGCCTTATCCTGCAGGGAGCCCTTTTTGCGAATTTCGGACTCGAGACTGTTCTTGAGAACAGTCCCCTCTTTTCTGCCTAAGGTGGTATCATCCTTTCATGTAAATCAGTCTTCCTTTCCGGACTCTGCCCCTTCCACTCCTCAGTCCAAAGAGTTGCGTACGTTGGATGTGAGGAGGGCTCTCATGCGTTACTTAGAAGTGAAGAACAGTTTCCGCTTGTCTGATCATCTTTTTGTTTATGGAGTGACCCCAGAAGGGGGCAGAAAACTTCCAGGACTACTATTACGTGGTGGTTGAAGGAGGCCATTAACTAGGCATACATTACTCAGGGTTGTCCGGTGCCGGCCGGTCTTTGGGCACATTCTACCCATTCGCAAGTGGCCTCTTGGGCTGAATTCCAGCAAGTATCGCTGCAAGAAATATGTAGGGCGGCTACTTGGAAGTCTTTGTATACTTTTGCCAGGCATTACCGTTTGGATGTCCAGGTTCCGGAGCCTGGCGGTTTTGGTGAAAGTGTACTCCGAGCGGGGCTCTCGTAGTCCCACTCACTGTAGGAAAGCTTTGATACATCTCAGCTGTCTGGATTGATCCGGGTATGTGCAGGGATAGGAAAATTGGTTCTTACCTGCTAATTTTCGTTCCTGTAGTACCATGGATCAGTCCAGACACCTGCCTGGTTTGGGAAGTGGGTATCGGAGAGTCCACTTGGTTGCCTGTTTTCTCCTGCTTGATCACTTGTGCTCCTATGAAGAATGGATCAGGTTTTTGATAATCCTACACAGGGTTTGGTGCAGGCAGTGTTTGTTTTCTTGTAAGATAGTTCAATTGGTTCTTAAAGGTTTTTTGTATCTGGCTTGGGTACAGTTCTATACTGGCAGACTGCAGGTGGCACCTTGGGTTAAGTGGCAGTCAGTCAAAATTTCTCTGACTCCATCTGCTGGATGAGAGGCAAAACCCAGCTGTCTGGACTGATCCGTGGTACTACAGGAATGAAAATTAGCAGGTAAGAACCTGATTCTAGATGTTTATAAATTGTAATTTCCTAGCATGTAGCCAGATGGACTCAGGACCAGTGGGTTTAAGCTCCCCTGCCAGCAGATGGAGACAAAGTCACATGTCAAAATTGACATCACCCTAGGTACACCCCTGCATTGACCTCAGCCCTTCAGTATTTCTCCGTCTGAAGCAGATGCGGACATGCTTTCCCTATGGGGATCACTGTATCTTCTGAAGAAATTCTACTTTTAAACTGGAGAAAAGATTGAGTCGCGCTCTCCTGCAGTGATACTTAAAGGTCCCTCCCCCAGCTGAGAATTCTGAGGTGATTTCCTTGGTCTGGTAGTCGATTCCCGGTTGGACTTTGCTGCTGAAGCAGCTGAAAAGTAGCGGGTGCAGGAAGCCGAGCGAGGCGGTGACAGCCAAAGCCCTCTCCCCCTGCAGCCAGAGACCATCTCTGTACTCAACCAGTAAACGCTGAGCCCAGGTAAGTAAAAAAAATAAAATTTAAAAAAAAATGAGAAGAGGATTTCCTCCTAATTCAAAGACATTGGAGAGGTTTTAGTAAGACCGATTTACTTGCTCTGTGCGCCATACCAATGTCTTTCCCAATTTTCTTGGGGTAAGGGCGAGTGGGTTGAGCGGCCCCCCGGTGGGCTAGGCCCTGCTTTAGGCTTGGTCGGCACATTGCATGGTAGTCTGCGGGTGGCGCCATCTTGCACATGTTTTTGTGCCTGTATTGCCCACCATAGAGCTTTGGTACGCGCAGTGTGTGTCGGCTCTGCGCACTCGCTGAGTGCTTAACGTGGCACGCATACATACGTGCACATCTTACTAGGCGCAGAATGTAAGTAAAGCCAGGTGAACAGGCTGTGCGTGTGTAATAAATCTGCTCCCCAGAGGGGCGGAGTTAGCAATCTGTTATAAATTACCCCACCAAAGGGGAGGAGTAGCAATCTGTTATAAATCCGCTAGGGAGTTAGCAGTCTGTTATGGATCATCCCGCCAAAGGAGAGGAGTTAGCAATCTGTTAAATGCTGCTCCCCCAAGGGGAGGAGCTAGCAATTTGTAATACTCTGGAGGCGGAGTTAATGATCTGTTGTGGGTTGGCTTCCCACAGAGTGGCAGTCCGTATGATACCGCTCTAGTAGCATAAGTAATGAACACAATGTAAATTGGTGAATCCTTGGGCCAATGGCAGATGACAGCGCCCCCAGGAGGATATCCTGACAGGGACCACCGGCTAGGCTGGAGTATGGAGACAAACACAGATAGTTCTTTATTAGACAGGAAGTAGAACCACTAGAGGTGGCATTAGTGAGCTGATGTGCCCAGCAGGGCTGAAGTCCCTCAGATACTGGAACTGCAGTCTCTGGGTTGCTGAGCTGTAGAGAGAGACTATAGGTAGTGAGTAGACAGGGTATGCTGGATACATAACCAGTAGTCGATGTTACACTCACAATTGTAGATATCTGTAATGGCTTCTATGCAACAGAGAGTCTTCAGTATATTCAGGAACAGGAGCCGTAGGAGAGAACTGGTTCCTATATGCAGTCTGGAATGAGAACTCACAATATCTGTGTATGAGATGGCTTCTAGAATAGAAGAGAGTCTTTGGAGAGTTTTAGGAACATAGGCCCTCGTGGAGTGAGTACCGGTTCCTATCTGCAATAGTAATTCACAAGGTATAGGTATGTGACAGCTTCTGAAATAGAAGAGTTGGGGCTGGGGAGCTCACTGTCAGGAACTGATGGCCCAGGGGATTGGACCAAGGAAGAGGCCCTCTGGAACATAAACTGCCTAGAAGCCCAGGCAGTCAGATTGGCATGTCTACAATTCAGCCACATACTCTAGGGTCAAGCGGTCCACATAATGTCTGACAACACAACGGTAGCCTACATCAACCGCCAGGGTGGAACCAAAAGCCAGCAAGTGCCACAGGAGATAGATCTCCTTATGGAATGGGCGGAAATACAGCTACAGATGATCTTAGCCTCCCACATCGCAGGAAAAGGCAACGTCAGAGCAGACTTTCTAAGCAGGGAGAGTCTGGATCTATGAGAGTGGGCGTTGTTGGCCAAAGCCTTTCAGCTGGTAGTAGATCACTGGGGTCTCCCGTCCATAGACCTGCTGGCCGCATCTCACAATGTGAAGGTTCCCTGATTCTTCAGTCGCAGAAGAGATCAGTTGACCCTGGGGATCAACGCTCTCATTCAGATCTGGCCAGAAGAGTTGCTGCTATACATCTTCCCTCCGTGGCTCCTCCTGGGTAGGGTCATACGCAGAATCGAGCGCCACAGTGGATTAACCCTATTATTTATTTATTTAGTATTTTTTATATACTGATATCCGTTTGCACATCGTATCGGTTTACATGGAACTAAAATGGCAACACCATGAAACAATGGTGAGGCCTTTACAAGGAACAAGGAGCAACAACTAGGTTAAATAGACTTATATAAAGAACAATGTACAAGAACAAAGTACAGGGAACAATGTACAAGGAACAATGTACAAGATTGATTATATATGGAGAGGTTATTAACAGTTTACATTGAGGAGTAACGTTATTTACAGGATGACATTGATGAATAGCGGAAGAAAGTGAGAAGTGTTGAGGCACATCAATGAATGACATTTTTATGGAGATTTGAAAGGCAAAAGAAGAGGAAAGAGGTATGATTGATTAACTGGAAAATAGAGAAAGCAAAAGTAGATCGGAAATTGGATATATACATGTGGACGATCATAGTGAAATCCTAATATTTACAGCTCTGCGAATTCACGATTATCAGTGGGAGGAATTTGCTGGCCAATCTGGAGCTATTAGTATGCAGACATGCAGAGACTCCTGGAGGAGACACACAACCCCCCCCCCCCCCCCCCCCCCCATCCCCGTGCAGCCCATGCACAGGGACCTGATACAGCAAGGACCGGTCCTTCAGGAAGAACCAACTCGATTCTGTCTTACGGTCTGGCTCTTGGTAGGGCTTGCTTTATGAAGCGAGGATATTCAGAGGCAGTAATTGCCACCTTACTCCGCGTGTGGAAGTTCTGTACGTCCCTAGCGTATGTGCGGGTCTGGAGAGTATTTGAGGCCTGGTGCGAGGAACGTGATTTTTCCCCTCGGACACTCAAAATTCCACTCATTCTGTAATGTTTGCAGGACAGCTTGAATAAAGTTTGACCCTTAACTCCTTGAAGGTCCAGGTAGCGGCTCTCTCCTGTTTCAGGGGCGAGGTGAACGGAACCCACCTGTCGGCTTTTCTGGACGTGGCCCATTTTCTGAAAGGGGTGAAGCACCTCCAGCCACCCCTATGGTGGCCGGTTACCTTGTGGAATCTTAATCTGGTATTGCAGTTTTTGACAGGGACCTCCTTTCAGCCGCTGTGCAGTCTTTCCTTGCATTTATTAACCCTGAAAACGGTGTTCCTGATGGCTATATGGTCAGCACGTCGCATCTCTGAACTACAGGCATTGTCGTGTTGGGAACCGTTCTTCCAGATGACTTCAGGAGCGTTACAGCTTCGTAATGTTCCATTCTTCTTGCCCAAGGTATTCTCGGAGTTTCATTTGAATCAGTCCATTTCATTGCCATCCCTAGATAAGCACGAGGATGTGGAAGAATACCGCCTCCAGCATTTTGAAAGTCAGTAGGCTTTTGGTGTGGTATCTGGAAGTTTTAGAACTGGTCTGAAAGACAGAACCGCCTGTTTGTTCTTCACGGTGGAAAGAAGCAGGGTGAACCAGCTTCGCGGGCTACCACAGCTCGCTGGATTAAGGAGGTGAAGGGAAGCCATTACCCCTTCAGGTTAAAGCTCATTCCATTCGGGCTCAGGCGGTCTCATGGGTGGAAGCTAGACTGCTGTCTCCCATCGACATCTGCTGAGCAGCGACATGGTCCTCCTTGCACACCTTCTTCAGGTTCTATCACCTGGACTTTCAGGCCCAGGAGGACACAGCCCTTGCAAGGGTGGTGCCCCAATCAGGATTAGCTTTTGTACATCCCATTGGTCCTGAGTCCATCTGGCTTCACACTAGGAAATGGAGAAATTACTTACCTGATAATTCATTTTCCTTAATGTAGACAGATGGACTCAGCAACGCACCCATGGCTGATCAAGAACGTTACCAAGGATTTGACCATGGAGTGGATAACGATTCCAGGAGATTACAGATAAGCTGTCATCCAGTTCCTAGATCAGGGCATCTATAATCTTACTGGGATTCAGTGTTTGTTTGGTTGAGTAGTTATGGTTATCCATTTTTAATCAAGTTTTTTCAATAGTATGTTCACAGTGGCTTTTGAAAAGAATACTGAAGGGCTGAGGTCACTGCAGTGGTGTATCTAGGGTGACGTCAGCTTTGAAACCTGACTCTGTCTCCATCTGCTGGCAGGGGAGCATAAACCCATTGGTTCTGAGTCCATCTGTCTACACTAAGGAAAACAAAATTATCAGGTAAGTAATTTCTCCAATTTTGGTGGTTTTTTTTCAGGCAATTAGGTGTTTTTGATGAGTACTAAAAATAGGTTTTAACTCTATTGTCACAGCACAGACAGTACTTCTGGATGCATTTTTTGGTTGATTCAATTTAATAACGATTAATTCAATTTTTACATGCTTTTATTAAAAAGTCACTAAATTCAAGCAAAAAAACCCCAAACCATAACCCAAGCACACTCATCCCCCTTCCAGCACAGCCCCAACACTCTTACTCTCTTCCAGCAGTCCCCCCAGAGCCTAAACACCGAGTATTAAAAATACCCCAAAGAACTCTACAGCTGAGGTGCTCTGACTCCACCCCCCTCACCCATGCACTCTCACAGGTTAATACCTGACTGTCCCAGGCAAGAAAGGCAAACTGGGAAAGAGATAGAAAAGAAGGGGGAACAAAAGAGCGCATAGGAAGGAGAAGAGAAGGGAAAAACAGGAGAGAATGGTAGAGTAAGAGCAGAAGGAGATCTGTGGCTGCTGCAGGATTTTTTTTTTTTTTTTAGCAGCATAAACTTGTTTCTGCCTTATAATATTTCGCACACTGGCATGGTGTACAGCATTGAAGAGTGGGGGGGGGGACACACACGACCCTCAGTGCAGTGAGGCTTGTGTCCAGGAGCTCAATCCTGAGCTCTTCAATTTGCATCCGCCTCCAGCTCTCTGGTTCCTCTGGCAAGAACAGGTACAAAGGGGGAATGGTTACTGATAGCAGCCTGGTGACATCACTGCAGGGAGTGGGGATATTTGGGCCGCTGCTGCTTCATATGTGACAAGCAAGCTCGCGGCAGCAGCGTGATGACACCCCCAGCGAGACAGGTCTCTTTTGGGGTTTTTTTTGGTTACAATCTTTTATATATATATATATATATATATATATATATATATATATATATATATATATATATTTATTTATATGTATTGTGTCCACCATGAGGGCAAACTGTGCACAGAAGTGTAAAAGCTGTGGGCACATTTTACCTACAGACTTTATATATCAATTTTCAAGGGGAAAACTTGCCCTTTTGAAAATTGGGTTGGGAAAAGTATGCGCACACAAGACCCGCGCCCTCTATTTTGCGGGTACTTTTTCCAGTGAAATTTCATGAAAATGATGCAAGTCCTAACCCCTCCCCAACTCCACCCCAGGAACACCTCCTCTCTGCACGAAAAAAGTGGGTGCGTACTGACACCATGGAGGGAATTTTCAACGGGGTTACTCACGTAAAAGAAACATGTCATGTCATAGCAATTTTCAGTAGCCCCTTTATGTGCATAGAACCCAGGTGTGCGCCTGCAAATCCTTTTGAACATTACCTCCTAAGCGTGTACTTTAATGCACAAAAAGGGTAGACAATTTTCATTAAGCACATTTCTATGCATAAAACACTGTTTTTACCTGCTGAAATGCTTTTGAAAATTGTTTTCTTTCTATGTATATGTTTGTGCTGAGTTTTATATGTGTATATATATATATATATATATATATATATATATAGTACGCAGACATGTGGCCACTATATATGTGACCTCAAATATCTATGCATGATTAATATCAGTTTGTGTGTGACCCTTTGACCCTGTACATGTATAGAATACATTTCTGCCCTATACATGTATATAGTGGCTGTACCTATCTGTGTATTTATAGATAAATATTCTGCACTAAGGAATTGATTTTGTTACTGCCCGCATTGGTGCAAAGTCCATGGACTTTCAAAGAGCAAGGGTGTGCTTACTTTTCCTTTGAAAATTATCCCAGGATCACTCTCCCCGCACTTCTACGCCACCTGATGTGCGCGGGCAGTTTTCCAGAGAAAAATTATGCACCTACTTAATTTCCAAAATATGTGCCTATGTACCAGCCCCTCCCCACCCCCACCTCCAGGAACGCCTCTTCCCACTGGGGGTAAAGTTACGCATGTAGTGGCACTGCGCAGGTAAACTTACTGCACACAGGGAGGACAAGTTCCTAAAAGCCCATTTCCACAGATAAAGCACTGTTTTGCCCATGGAAATGACTTTTAAACTTGCCCTCTAAGTAAATGGGGTGACGCTGAAGAGTAATTTGATGAAATCACACTTTGTGAGAAGGACCTGTTTCATTTCCACCGCTGGTACTTCCCAGACCCATTTTTTGTATAAATGTTCAAAAAAGACTTCCTTCTTTTGCTGGCTATCGGACTCAACCATGGGACCACCTCATCTTCCCCCACCCGCCTTTCACATTTGATGACCGCTCCCTCCGCACTAGGTACTTGCTCTTCCTCAATACACCTGCACCCTTACACCTTCACTATCCTGTCTCCCTAATCTGCCTAGCAGACCCGTGAATGTTAACTTTAGCCTCTGCTACTCCTAGATGACTGATTCAGCCCCCTTCATACCTCTTCCATAGCTATACATGCACTTCCTTCATGTTTGTCCTTATGCTATTGTAAGCTTGAGCACAAATGTAATGAGAATGTATTATACATTTGATTGTGGTCCGCCTTGAGACTAGTTTTGGAAAAGGCGGAACATAAAAATGTTTATAAATATAAATAAATAAAAAAAATACTATTAAGTGGACTGTATGCTTTGGAAATGCCCTTATTGTCTGCCACCATAAAAGTGCCTATTAATGTCAAATCACAGGGTACATATCCCTTTAGTTTAAGTACTGAATTTTAACCATATAGCAAGCCAAGTCTATACGAACCTGCCAGTTTTGATATATTTTTTGGTACATATAAAATATTTTGAGTAGAACAAGAAAAATGTCTCGCAGCCAGCATAAATATAATGCTCAAAAATTGTAAAAATATATAATGTGATAGATGCAAAAACGAAGACTGTAAAGTGAATTCCCTGTACGTACCCGGATCAGTCCAGACTCCTGGGTTTTGCCCCCCTCCTAGCAGATGGAGACAGAAGTTTACAAACCAAACTCCGCCTTAACTAGGCTGGTGCCACCTACAGTCTGGCAGTCTTCTTCTGTCTCCTAGCAGGTGGAGGGGGTGCAAATCCTACAGTCTGAGCTGAGGCCTAGTTTTCTGAGTAAAAAAAAAAAAAAAAAAAAAAAAAGTAAGAGATCAGATTTTTGATTGGTAGTTTGTTTTGAGAGTTTTTAGGTAGGTAAGTAGGGGCTGAGACCGCAGTGGGGTGCCTGCTGGTCCGCCCGTCCCTCTTCCCAGGTCCCTGGGGGGTTGAGACCGCTGAAGGTGGGCTGAGGGCCCTTGCCAGCGTGTTGTCTGCCTGGGGGTGATACCGGGGAGCCCGGCTCACTCCCCCCAGGTGGTCCCGGAGCCAGAGGTATTTAAAAAAAAAAAAAATAAAAAAAAATTTATTTAATTTGTGTGTTGGTTTATCGTGCTGGCCGTCTTTCTGTTGTCTTTTTCTGTCCTTTCGGGCGCGCCGTTCGTGATCGCGAGGGCGAAGGGAACGGGGAGCAGCTGCGTTTTTGTTTTTTGTAGTCGCCGGGAGAGTTGGGAGCATGCCGTGGCGTCCTGTGTGCAGGGCCTGCAGCGCGGCCCGGCGCCTCTCCCGTGACAGCCTCGGTTCCGGCTGTCTCTCGGGGGGGGGGAAGGTGGCTCAGCTGCTCCGCCGCCGCGGAGAGCACGGCAGGCACGAGCCGAGGCTCCGGGAAGCTCGTCGGGGGTGAAGGCTGGCCCGTCCCTGCGCAGCGCAGGAACGGGCGCCATTTTGAGCCCGGCGACGTCGGTGGCGGGAAAATCCGCCATTTTGTCCCCTGCACGGCCGAGAAAGGCGGCGTCCGAGGCAGGGAGGGGGAGGGAGGATTTACCTCCCACGTTGTCCCCACAGCGGTCAGTCCCTGAAGGGGGCGCGGCACCGCGGCCGGCGGTGGAGAGCGTGCCGGGTGAGGACCCGGATCTTAGCTCTTCAGACTCCTTTAATTCGGAGTTCGGGTTGGTGATGCACAGGGCTTTTAGAGCGCGGCACATGGCCAGGAAAAGTGCGCGGGGTTCGCTGCGCGCAGGCCAGAGGTCAGAATCCCGGAAGAGAGTCCGGTCCACTCCGGTGTCGGATCCCTCGGGGGTGGTCCGACCATTCCGGTTGGGAGCGCCACGGGGGGACCCGGATACCGAATCTGAGTCAGATGAACCGGACGAGCAGGATCCGCCGTCCCAGCCGCGAGGCATTGAGGGGGACGGGGATCCGGGAACAGTTGGTCCCAGTATTGGCTACGGGGACGGGGATGACCCTAAGGTAGTGCGCTTGTTAGTGTGCTTGTTTCGCCAGGACGAGCTCGCGCCGTTGATTCCGGCTATCCTGGAGGAACTAGCTATCGAGTTGCTGCAGCAGGAGTCTTGGCTCGGTCGCACGGATCAGTTTCCGTTGCATTTTTCAGCATCGAATCTGCTGTTTAAGGAATGGGACACCCCAGATTTGGGGTTGAAGGTTGCTAAGGCCATGGATAAATGGTATCCGCTTACGGAGGATGCGCTCGAGTTGTTCAAAAGCCCGAGAATAGATTCGGCAGTGGCGGCCGTGACAAAGAGGACCACCATTCCGGTGACTGGTGGGACGGTCCTTAAGGATTTACAGGATTGCAAGCTGGAGGTGCAGCTCAAGAAGATTTTCGTGGTCTCCGCTCTCGGGGTTCGAGCGGCTATTTGCAGCGATTTCTCTTTGCGGGCAGGACTTCGGTGGGCTCAGCAGCTCTCCGCTAAGGAAGCTCTGTCGCGGGAGAAGGCGCTGCAGGCCGGTCGTTTAGAGGCGGTGATTGCTTATAGTGCCGATGCGTTTTATGATTTGCTGCGCACCTCGGCACGTGCCATGGTGTCGGCGGGGTCGGCGCGGCGCTTGTTATGGCTGCGACATTGGGCGGCAGACGTATCTTCTAAAGCTAGGTTAGGGTCCCTACCGTTTAAAGGAAAGTTGCTCTTTGGGAAAGAGTTGGAGGATTTAATTGAGTCGGTGGGCGAGAACAAGGTCCATCGTTTACCGGAGGATAGACCGCGGACTAGGGGGGCCCCAGCGGCGAGATTCTGCTTCAGGGGTGGTCGTAGACCACCTCGTCTTTTCGACACAATGCTTCTAGGCAACAGTCGTATGCGCAGTCCTTTCGAGGGCGCCGTTTTGGCAGACCGGGCGCCGGTACAGGGGCGCCGGTCAGTAAACTTTCGCAAGGATGGGCGGCAGGTCCACTCCTCGGTTCCGGAAATCGGCGGCAGGTTGGGGCGATTTTACGGGGAGTGGGCCAGAATCACCTCGGATCAGTGGGTCCTAGAGGTGATAAGTCAAGGTTACGCATTAGATTTTGCACGGCGGCCCCGGCCGTGTCTCATGGTGTCGCCATGCGGGTTTTCGGAAAGGAGGCGAGCGCTGCGGGAAACGATGTGTCACTTGCGGGAGCTAGGCGCGATCGTTCCGGTGCCGTCGCACAAGCTTCGCAGCGGTCGATATTCAGCATGTTTCGGCCTATTCTAGACCTCAAAGGGGTCAACAGGTGCTTGCGGATTCCCCGTTTTCGGATGGAAACTCTGCGGTCGGTAATTGCCTCGGTGAGACAGGGTGAGTTTCTGGCGTCTCTGGATCTCGCGGAGGCGTATCTGCATATCGGAATCCGCAAGGAGTATCAACAGTACCTCCGATTCGCGGTTTTGGAGCAGCACTTTCAATTTCAAGCTCTACCGTTCGGATTGGCAACGGCTCCGCGGACGTTCACCAAGATCATGGTCGTGGTGGCTGCCCACCTTCGCAAGGAGGGGTGTCTGGTCCACCCGTATCTGAACGATTGGTTGATCCGGGCGAGGTCCGAACAACTGTGTCGGTTAGCGGTCCAACGGGTGGTCGGTTTACTGCAGAGGCTTGGCTGGGTTATTAACCTGGCCAAGAGTCATCTGGAGCCTTCGCAATCACTGGAATTTTTGGAAGCTCTGTTCGACACTCGGAAAGGCATGGTGTACCTAACGCAGGAGCGAATGATCAAGTGGCAGGGACAAGCCGGCCGGTTGTTGAGCAAGGCCATTCCAGTCGTCTGGGATGTCGTCTGGGATTACTTGCAAATGGTGGGGTCAATGACGTCCACCCGAGAATTGGTTCCCTGGGCGTTCGCTCATAGGCGTCTCTTACAGTGGGCGTTGCTGAGCCGTAGGAATCCGGTGTCGGAAGAGTTTTATCTCCCCTTGCCGCTACCGCAGTTGGTGCGCTCCAGCATGGCCTGGTGGCTATGTCCAGGCAACTTGGCACGGGGAGTTTCGTTGGCAGTTCCCTCGTGGACGGTGGTTGCCACAGATGCCAGCCTGTAGGGCTGGGGCGCGGTGTGCCTCAGACAGTCGGTCCAGGGCACGTGGTCACCGACGGAAGCGTCTTGGTCCATCAATCGGTTGGACACCAGGGCGGTGCGTTTGGCTCTCCGGGCGTTTTCTTCCGCTGGTGCGGGGTAGGTTCCTGTCGGACACTGCGACGACTGTGGCGTATCTCAACCGTCAAGGCGGTACTCCGGGTCAACCGGTGGCCGCCGAAGCTCATCAGCTCATGCACTGGGCCGAGAGGCACTTACAGTGTCTAGCGGCGTCACATATTGCCGGAGTGGAGAACGTTCAGGCGGATTTCCTCAGTCGTCATCGTCTAGACCCCGGCGAGTGGGAGCTCGCGGACGGGGCGTTCCGGCTCCTTTGTGCTCAGTGGGGAACACCGGCCTTGGATCTGATGACGATATTTCGGAATGCCAAGGCTCCACGGTTCTTTGCTCGCCGTAGGGAAACGGGAGCATAGGGCGTGGACGCCCTGGCACTTCCCTGGCCGACGGAAGTACTTCTTTACGTGTTCCCGCCATGGCCGCTCATCGGACGGACAATCCGACGCATAGAACTACATCCGACGCCCGTTGTGCTCGTCGCGCCCGAGTGGCCTCGGAGGCCGTGGTTCGCGGATTTCCAGAATCTGGCGCTGGGGGATCCCATCCGGTTCCCGTATGTGCCGGACCTACTCCATCAGGGGTCCGTTTGTTTCGACCGGGTCGAATGCTTTTGTCTAGCGGCATGGCTTTTGAGAGGCGTAGGCTGAAGGCACGGGGTTATTCGGATGCGGTTGTTTCGACGCTGTTACGATCCCGCAAGGCATCCACGTCGCTGGCGTATGTACGCGTTTGGAAGGTATTTGAGTCGTGGTGTCTTGAGCAAAGATTGCGGACTACGTGGACCTCGGGGCCGGAGATTTTACGTTTTCTCCAGGCTGGTTTGTCGAAGGGGTTGTCTTGTGGTTCCCTTCGGGTTCAGGTTGCGACGTTGGCGTTGTTGCGGGGCCCAGGCCCAGGTGGGAGGTTATCCTCCCATCCGGATGTTGTACGTTTTCTTCAGGGAGCAAAGCATTTGCGTCCGCCGCTCCATTCTCCATGTCCGTCGTGGAACCTGAATTTGGTCTTGAGGGCGTTGTGCGCCGCTCCCTTCGAGCCCATTCGTAAGGCTACTGTGAAGGATTTGACTCTAAAGGTAGTGTTTTTGGTAGCGATTGTCTCGGCAAGCGATTGTCTCGGCAAGACGGGTGTCAGAGCTTCAAGCTTTGTCTTGTCGGGAGCCTTTTCTGCGGATTTCGGATTCCGGTGTTTCAATTCGTACGGTGCCGTCCTTTTGCCTAAGGTGGTGTCTGCTTTTCATCTCAATCAGACTGTGGATCTCCCGCGGATACATCTGTTCCGGGTCAGCGTGACTTACGTCGGTTGGATGTGCGAAGGGCATTGTTGTATTGTTTGGAGGTTACAAATGCTTTTCGTGTGTCAGACCATCTCTTTGTTCTGTGGGGCGGTCATCGTCGGGGTCAGGCGGCGGCCAAGACGACTATTGCCCGCTGGTTAACAGAGGCGATTGGTTCGGCGAACTTTCTCCAGGGCAGGTCTCTGCCAGTGGGCTTAAGAGCCCATTCGACTCGTTCCCAGGCTACGTCCTGGGCGGAGTGCAACCACTTTTCTACGGAGGAGATTGGTAGGGCAGCAACGTGGAAGTCTTTGCATACATTTGCTCGGCATTATTGCCTAGATGTGCAGGATTCCAGCACGAGCAGTTTTGGTGCCGGAGTGCTCAGAGCGGGACTCTCCGGTTCCCACCCCAAGTAGGGTAGCTCTGGTACATCCCAGGAGTCTGGACTGATCCGGGTACGTACAGGGAAAAGAAAATTAGGTCTTACCTTGGTTAATTTTCGTTCCTGTAGTACCACGGATCAGTCCAGAGTCCCGCCCGTATCTGCTATGATGAGGGAGAGTCCGTTATTGTGCGGTGTTCTTTCTCTCTGTCCTGTTTCGGTTGTCTGTTGGTGTTTATCAATGGCTCGGGTTCTGGTCCCATTTGGGGAATAGGTGAGCCAGTGGTTGGTTGGTAGGTTTCTATATATAGTTCGTTTGTGGTGAGATTTGGGGCTTCATCTGCTTTGACATTAAGTAAGACTGCCAGACTGTAGGTGGCACCAGCCTAGTTAAGGCGGAGTTTGGTTTGTAAACTTCTGTCTCCATCTGCTAGGAGGGGGGCAAAACCCAGGAGTCTGGACTGATCCGTGGTACTACAGGAACGAAAATTAACCAAGGTAGGACCTAATTTTCTTTTTTCAAATGTATTCACCGTGCAAGTAGCATGTACGTGCGTTTCTGCTATTTTATTAACATCAAGAGTATGGGTGTAGTTTCGGTTTCATTCGTACATGTTACCGGGGGCAAAAAAAAAAAAGAGGGGTGGTCTAGGGGCATTCCAGGGCAGGGATTACAAATACAAGCAGTGGGTGCTATTTTGTAAGTGGTATACACGTATACATTACTAAAACTGTTCGTACACTTCTACACCTGCTAATTGACTCATGCACGTGAATTCAGACTTGTCTGTTGTCTGCAGCATTTGGGTGGGAGGTTTCGGTGAACTGTTGGGTGGTTCAGGATAAAGTGCTAGAGGGTGTAGGTGAACTGGATAAGGAATGGGTAAACTGGTGGAGGTATCGGGCAGACTGGTGACTCCAAGGACATGCACTAATATTGTATTTTCAAAACAGTGTACTCGCAAACTTTATAAAATACCAGCCACCGCGTGTAATTCTGGGTGTTTATTCATGCAGTGTCATGATTATTTTGCATGTAAAATACACGCCCACATGTTTATAAAATGGGTAGAGAAAATCTGCATTTTCTTGCATTGGAAATATTTGCACGTTCTGAAACATATACGCACATGCTTTCGGAGCAAACGTACGTGGTATTTTTATAAACTGTGCAGCTCTTGCCACACAGTTTGAAATATTAGGATAAGTCTCTGTGTGCAAATGCTGTACTGTGGATAGATTTGAAAGTCAGGCTTCCTGTTTGTAGTGTTCGGTGCTCCACGGCAACATGTATTTGCAAAGGAGGAACACTTAAAAACAGTTGTGTGCTTAGCTTAATGATGCAGAAGTAGGAGCATGTTGAGGTACTCTGAAGGGGTCGGAGCCAAAGGCATCTCATACATTACATCAACCAATCTCGGACGGCCCAAAAGAAGCAAATTGCAGCACAGCCATGATGGTCAACAACTGCTTGATATATTTCAGGTCAAAACCGTGTGTTTCACATGGGCCAGTTCTCGAAGTTTTCTATCTGACAAGTGTCTTATATACTTTAAAGAATATACAAGTGCCTATTAAAGCATGTTCAAGTTCTTATTGAATATCAAGCACAAGGTTAAACTCTGTAACTTGACATTAATAAGTACTTTTATGATACCAGGCAATAGGTAGTACTTCCATATCATACAGTCCACCTGATATTAATTTTGATCACTTTTTGTTGGTGAATTGTTTGTTATTGCCTCTTTTTTATTGGTTACAAATATTAAAAAATGCACCTCATAATATTAACCAGAATTCTTTCCCATGCACTGGAACCCCATGCATAATTGGGTTGCACTTTCTGGGTTCCAGTTTTTCTTCACTCAAGAATCTGTCCAGCTTTCTCCATTCCCATGTTTGCCTCTAGCATGCTATCCAGCAGATCATCTCTTAGACTTGCCACTCTTTGTAAAAAAAAAAAAATAATCTCCCTTCTTAATATGCCACCTTCGTGCCCTCTCCTCCCCCAAAAAATCAAGTACTATTGATATTCTACAGTTATAGAACCCATACCAGCAGAGTACCAAATTTCTCTCTCTCTGTGTCTCTTTCCTCCCTCGTCTTCTATAAAACGTGACACCTTCCCTGCCCTGGATATCTATTTGCTTGGGCACTCCATGGCCTATTCCAAAAGCCCCCCTTTTCCTGTGACTTTCCTTAGCTTCATGCTCCAGTCCTGGAACTGGATTCCTGAAATGACCTATCACTAAAGCCTCTTGAAGGCTTCCTTTGCCATGTCAGAGATTGGTCCAGTCCAGGGGATGGTTTGAAGGTGTAATGACTGTCCAGGTACCTGTTCTGAACATGAAGTGAAAGATGGAATGCCGTGCTATTTTACAGAGAGGGCAGTGACGTCGGATGGACGATATTTATTCCCGGAACAGCGGTCTCAAGGTAGCCCATGCTGTGTGTCCGTCCATGCTCAGCGCATCTGAGGTTGCAGCTAAATGTCCAAAGTGGCTGACTCTGCTCTGCGTTTGTTGCTAATGATGGTGTATGTGTGTGTGTGTGTGTAGATGCAGTACATCTCAGTGCCCGTATCTGTGCATCCTTGTGGCTCTTCACCCATCTCTCTGCTGTGTCTGGGCTGACGTGGAGCAGGAATTTTCCAGCTGGAGAACTCTGCCGGTCTTATCCTGTCAAACCCGCATGCTGTGCCCGGCTTGCTGTCCTTTGCTGGTCTTGTCCTATCAAACCTGTATGCTGTGCTCGGCTTGCTGCCCTTTGGCTTTGGGGATGTGCTCTTATTGTGATAAGAGCCCTTGCATAAAAAAGAGGCTCTCAGCATATTTTCACTCCTTAAAAGCATTTTTTTTCTTTCGTCCCTGGAAGCTTCCTCCTGCTCCTTTTGGGCTTCAACTCAATTGAAACAGGCCTTCTGGGATTACAGGGGCCTTCACTCACAACTTCTCAAGGTTTTGTCTCCATTGTTAACTCCTTCCATCCTGCCCAGACATTACATTGGCAGTCCTCCAGCTGATTGGCACGGGGTGTGGCTCCCTCCAGAGCTTGGCCCGAGTGCCCTCTCAAGTCATCTTCCTCGGACAGTAGGCTAGTCTTTGTCAGAAGGTGACTCAAGCGTGGAGATACCAGGCCCCCGCCCCAGTCTAAGCTTCAGAGCAGAGAGTGCTGCAAGAAGTGCTCTGAGCAGGAAACCTGCAGTGGTCAGGGTGTTTCAACAGAGGCCCATTGCAGTTGAAGCAGCCTGGTGATACTGAAACACAACACAAAAAAAAATCCCCCAGACGGGCAAGGCTGAGCACATTCAGAGCTGTTATGTGACCGGATCCTTTAGGAGCACTTTGGGCCAGGCTTTCTTTGAATTTACATTTCCAGTCCATTTTGGTATTTGTGGTCCAGCTTCTTCCCTTCTAAAGCAGTACTACAGGTACTAAAATACATGGGAGAGGGAGGTTGGTGATTGTCAGAAAGTCAGGACTGATCAAAAGTCTCCCTCCAGAACCTGAGACATTAAGTAGCTCTGCTCAGCCTCGACTGACTTATTTCTACTAGGACAAGCAGGATGGTAGTCCTCAAGTGTGGGTAATATCCGATGGAGCCCAGCATGGAAAACCTTTGTCAAAGTTTCTAGAAACTTTGACCAGCCCACTGAGCATGCTCAGCCTGCCGCTATCTGTGTGTCCACGTGAGATCCCCCTTCAGTCTCTTCTTTTCCACGGTGCAGTTGCCTCGCGGTTCATGGAGCTCAACTCTTTTCTTGTTTTTTGCTAAAAAGTGTCGTGTTTTCCTGGTTCCATCGTCGGGTCCCCCTTCACGGTTGGTGCCTTCTTGGCATGGTAGGTTAAATTTGCTGCTTTTTCGCTTCTTTGCGGTCGATTCCTGACACCTTGCCTCTTGATGACCACCGGTCATCGTCCGCACACCAGGTAACTTTTATGGCATTGCCCGGTTTTCATCAGTGCCCCCAGTGCCCGCGGACCATGTCCATCACTGATCCACATGAGGTTTATATCCTCTGCCTGGGGGCCTTGCCTGTGTGTTCAGATGACCCCTCCAAAGGCTGTCGTACATGACTTGATAAGATGGAGAAACATTTTGGTTCTTCCATGTCTGCTCCATCCACACCTGTGTCGGAGTCCCTTGATACGCTCCTCCTTGCTACTCCTCTCTTCACTTCTTCGAAGGATTGTGGGGACGGTGACTGATCCTCCATGATCTCACTGCTGTCCCAAACATCAGGATCCTCCGCCGTCTTGGCACCGGGGAAAGACCGGACCAAGCACCGTGGGAGATCCCGCAGGCATCGACACCGGTCACCATCGGCGCACGACTCCAGTTCCGGTGTGATACCAGCGTCGGCTGTACTGCCACCGAAGCGACCCCGGCCATTGGAGGCCCCATCCTCCAATGCCTCTGGGAGTCCCAGGCGTTCCCCACTGATATTGGTACTGGGCATCGTGCCACCTCGGAGACCTGAGGAAGAGCCGGTAATGCCTCGTCCCCCTCCTTCAGTCCTGGCCTCGCTGGACTTCCAGGAGGAGCTGGACTGCAGGGTTCAGACCGCGGTGCTCAGAGCTCTTCAGAGCATCGAGCCGCCCATGCCACCGGCCCCCATACCGGTTGCTGAGCCTCCGCCGTCTGTCCTAGCACCCCTGCTTGAGTGTCTGGACTTCCTTTTAGGTGCTCTACCAACACAACCAGTGCCTGAGGGGCCTTTGATCCCCCAACGGCTACCAATGCCCCTCACTGGAATGATCCCGATCATTGGGTCCTCTGAGGAGGAAGACGCAGCCGGTGCCATGTTCCTAAGGCCTCGGTTCCCTGAGCCTTTATAGGGTCCTTCTAGCCTCCCACAGCCCCTAGTCTCCTTGATGCCAGGGGAACCATCGAGTCCCACGGTGCCCTTGAGGCCTCCGAAGCCATCTGAGCCCAGGGCTGATATTCCCCACAGGCTTCGCCCACATCGCGCTGGCCCTAGTGGGGAGGAAGGGCCTTACGACCCATGGGGAGGATGATTCTATGGAGTCTTCCTCAGACTACTTGGACGACCCCCTCTCAGAGCCTTCCCTGCCTGAGGAAAGGCGTCGGTATCCCCCCGAGGATCTGTCCTTCATGGGGTTTGTCAGGGCCATGGCTGAGGCTATACCCTTCCAACTGCTCATAGAGGAGGATGCGCGATACAAGATGCTGGAGGTACTCCAGTTTGTCATTGCTCCTAAGGAGATCGTGGCAGTTCCCATCCATGACATCTTCAAGGACCTTCTCCTTTGGATGTGGGAGCACCCGATCTCTATCTCCCCTGTCAATAGAAAAGCAGATACCATCTATTTGGTGCAACAAGCTGTGGAGTTTGAGAAGTGTCACCTCTCCCCCACCAGTCGGTGGTTGTAGAGTCTGCCCTCAAGAAAATAAGTTGCTCCCATACTCATGCCTCTGCCCCTCTGGGGCGAGAACATAGGGAGCTCGATGCCTTGGGCCGCAAGGTCTTCCAGGGTGCTATGCTTATCGCCTGGATTGCTGCCTACCAGTTGTACATGACTCAGTACAACCGGAACCTATGGAAGTGAGTCCAGGATCTTGCAGAGATCCTACCACAGCAGGAGGCGCTCTCCGCTATTAGCCTGCAGGGCTTTGAGGCTGGCAAGCATGAGGTATGATCCACCTATGACGTCTTTGAAATTGCAGCTCATGTAGTTGCCGTGAGCATCAGCGCCCATAGGATGGCCTGGCTTAGGGCTTCTGATGTCCGTCCAGAGGTGCAGGAGAAACCAGCTGACCTCCCCTGCACAGGTGATAACCTCTTTGGGGGGTAAGGTCCGGGATGCAGTGGCCCAGTTGAAGGACCACCACGACACCCTTCAACAGCTCTCTGTTAGCGGTTCTGATGCCCCTTCCTCTGCCAGGAAATCTTCCAGGCCCAATTCCAGGAAGCCCTTTTACAGGCAGAGGAAATATTATCCTCCAGCCTCCAGAGCTCGCGCACCACGTACCTGCTCCAGGGGCTGCCCTCACCAACAGCGAGTACCCAGACCTCAGCCAGTGTCCCTGTAAGCCCGGGCTATGGGGTTTTGACTGGTGGTGAGGGAGTACAAGTCAGCCGAGCATACTCCTGATGCCAGATCCCCTGATGGGAGGCAGACTCCTCAGCTTTGCCCATCGCTGGGAGGAGATCACCTCAGAACAATGGGTCCTTACCATAGTTCATCAGGGGTCCCGACTCAACTTCAGCCGGCTCCCTGGGACCTCTCTCCCATGTCCATTGTGGGGTTCGTCCACCCAGCAGGACATACTTCGGTCAGAGCTCTCTGCCCTTCTCGCAGCAGGAGCGGTGGAGCCCATTCCTTACCCTCAGCAGGGCCAAGGGTTCTATTCGAGGTATTTCCTTATACCAAAGAGGAGTGGGGGCTTGCGCCCCGTTCTTGATCTCAGGGCATTCAATAAGTTTCTCTTAAGAGAAAAATTCAAGATGGCCTCTCTGGGTTCGTTGATATCTCTCCTCAGAAGAGGAGACTGGCTCTGCTCCCTCGATCTCAAGGAGGCTTCCGCTCACATAGTCATCTTCCTGCCTAATGCCCCTGGTGGGAGCCAGGCAGTCCCCTGCCAACCAACAGCACCACAGTTGTTGTTGTGCCCGTTGGCACTTTGTTCGGTAACTGTTGGTCTCACCTGCTAACGGGGTCAGCCTGGAGCTTGGGATTTACCCACATGTGAGGACCACCCTTCTGCTTGTCCTAGGAGAAAGCACAGTTGCTTACCTGTAACAGGTGTTCTCCTAGGACAGCAGGATGTTAGTCCTCAGGAATCCTGCCCGCCTCACCGCAGAGTTGGGTTCTCCTTCTGGTTTGTTGTTTTTATTTTTTTCGCTTGTATTGTTTATCTATGTTACGAGACTGAAGGGGAGCCTTGCGTGGACGCGCAGATAGTGGCCTGCTGGGCATGCTCAGTCTGCTGGTCAAAGCTTCTAGAAACTGCCAAAAGTTTTCCGTGCTGGGTTCCATCGGATGATGTCATCCACATGTGAGGACTAACATCCTGCTGTCCTAGGAGAACATCTGTTACAGGTAAACAACTGCGCTTTCTCCCCTGCCTCCCTTCCTCAGGCACTATCTTTGTTCAGTCCTCGAGCCGAAGAGCACCCTGCTCACTATTCATTCCTTTCTTCTCTCTCTTTCCTGGGGTCACTGACAGAGGAGCGACTGAACCTGGACGACAGCGAGTGGGAGGACATCCATGTGGTAACTGGAGCCCTGAAGCTGTTCTTCCGAGAGCTACCAGAGCCCCTCATCCCTTATACCCTGTACGAGCGCTTTGTGGAAGCCACCAGTAAGCATCCATTCATTATAAACCCTATTGCTTTAATGCTCAATTACATTAACATTATAATTAATGCTCATTGTGATAGTTTTGACTCCACAACCAATTTATTACATTTCTTTCTTTCTTTCTTTCTTTAAAATGTTTACAGGCCACACAATCCAAAGTTCTAAGCAGCTTACAATAAAATGTGCACAGTAACAATAAAACAGAAAATACAGCAACAAACTTGCTAGAGTTGTTACATTGTTCAAAAACAGAACCTCTATCACTGTCAAGATTTTCTAGTCTAGATTGTTATTAAGAGCTATATATTTATTGGATAAATAGGGTTTATTTTAATTATTTTTCATTTTTAATCTCATTTTAATTTATTTGTTAATGACTTATCCAACTTTTATGTAAATCGATGTGAAGGGCATACGATATGTTCGGTATATAAAATGCCTAAATAAATAAATAACAGCCTGCTATAATGGAGGAAAATAAGCTATTGCCATATTTGTGGTTTGAAGGATAATGTCTTTAAATATTTTTTAAAAGCTTTAAGATGTGGTTCTTTCCTGAGATGCTCAGGCAGGGAGTGGCAGGAAATGTAACTTTATTATAAAATACCTATACATTTCACACTTCCAAGAGAGTCTAGTATGTTCCCATTAATAAGGTACAAATAACTATCTATCTATATATCTACCGGTATCTATATATAATGAAGGGTATACAGGAGACAATTTCAGAACATCTTAAAGAGATCTGGCCCAGTCCACCTTAAACCGTATAGCAGCAGGGAATCCTAGTTCCGGGTGGTTCCCAGGAAAGTGGGAATATCTAGCCAGGCTCAGGAGGGGAGAGGAGGCACCAGGGTCAAGAAGGAAGTATAACTGCTGTACTGTGAATTACATTGCTGTTTTTGTTTAAAGGTAAGCAGAGCTGCTTCTGTTTTGTTTTCTTGTCATTAATAAAAAGTTTAGGTGAGAACAGCCACAATCTAGCCCGAGTCTGTTTTCTGGCCAGCCCAAGACTGCTCCCGGTGTCAAATATAGTGTTAGAAGTAGGATTTCTGCACTAAGCTTTGCACAGGCAAAGAACCATGCCAAAAGAGAAAAAAAAGAGAAGGAAATGTTTTTTTCTCCCTTTTGCTGGAGCCTCGCAGTGGCAGTGGCCACTGGCCAGAAGCCAGCAGGCTAAGAAGAGGAATTTAAATAACGAGTTAGAGCCAAACAGACAGAGTTGGGTTTTCTTTCCCTTGGGAAGAAGAAAAAAAAAATTTTGTTATGCATATGCTCAGGAATAGGACAGGACCCTTCAATAAAACCTCTGTATTGTACCAGTAGGCTAACATCAAGTAAGTAATTCAGACCCTTGCTGAAGTGCAGCATCAATGCCAGAAAGTGGTTCAACTCTTACATGAGCAGGTTACTCAGCTAAGCCCAGGCAATACAAGCCTTCATAACACAGACAACTTCACCATCTCTGGTGCTTTTTAAAATGAAGGCAGGTGAAGATACAGATGTATTAATAAAAAATTTTGAAAAAACTGCCCATATGACTGGCTGGCCAGAAGCCTCCTGGATCACCTATCTGGCAAATCTACTTACCGACAAGAGCCAAGCCATCTTTCAAGCTGCCAGCCCAGATGGAAGAGCAGCTGTGCGGAAGACAAAAACCCCAACCTGGAAAGAGCAGTTTACAAAATGGAAATGTACTAGTGACAGTTTCAGAGGAGCAACCTATAGGCCAGAGAAACTCCATGAAGCCTGTTCCATTGAGTAAACGATGCCAGATGAAAATAGCTACAGCCAGAGGCAAAGATAGGCCTCAAGGTAGCCAATCAGGTTCTCCTGGAGCAGTTCCTGGATGGGCTGGACTAGCCCATGGAGGATTGGATGTGCTGCACCCAGGGCTCACCCTGGAGAAAGCTTTAGAAATGGCAGACATCTTCCACCAGGCTCAGTTGATGGCAGAATTGGTATGGAAGCTAGAAAGACAACTGCACAGGCTTCCTGTCACAGCAGTGAGAGAGCAGGACACGCTGGTTCCATGCTCAGATCACAGATCCCAGGCTCACTAGCTTGTTTTAACTGTGGGAAGAGAGGCCATTTGGCCAAAGCTGTTGCTATGAAAGGAGCGAACATATGGAGGTCAACCTGTTGACACAGCCAGAGCTAAAGGTTAAAGTATGCACTGGCAAAGGAAAACTCCCAAAAGGGGGATGTCTGCTGGATCAGAGGGGAAGAAGAGGACTTGAATGAACAAATAACGAGATTGCTGATGTTTACTCTTTTGCTTAGTTTGTGCTGGACAGGGGCATAAGGATGAGAATTGCCTGTATGGTAAAGAAGAAAATGAAGAACCCTTTGTAGGAAGCATTGATATTAAAATGGAGCAAACCCCATAGGCATGCTCCTATTGTGTGGTAAAAGACCATGCTGTTGAGGTTGTCCATTGCTTGAGGATCTAGAATGGGATTGCAAGTTAGTGAAGCCCCACAAGGGGAGCAGAATTTAACAAAAGAAGGGAACAATGAACCCTTTGTGGGAACCGTTGGAGTGAAAACGGAGCAAATTCTGCAGTCGTACTCCCATTGAGGAGCGAAAGAGCATGTTGTCAAGGACTGTCCCCCAACTTGAAAATGAAGAATGGGTGCGTGAGTGGGCGCATGCTTGTGTGAAGATGCAAAGTTGAAATTTGGTGGATGATCCACATCTGGGACTTTAAGGCTTCATGATTCCAGTGAAGCTGAATGAGGTTACCACCCAGGCTTTGGTAGATTCGGGGTGTGGCAAAACACTCATTAGGAAACAACTGTATGTCAGTTATAAGAAGAAGTCTACACTCGCTTGTATACATGGGGATAAACAATAATACCCTGCATATCAGGTGGTTCTGACAACTACAGCAGGGCAAGCCAGTGTAGAGGTGCGAGTGTTTCCTAAGCTCCCTTACCCAGTTGTTCTGGGGCATGATTATCCCTACTTTGAGACTCTGTACGCATAGACCTAGTTTGATACTGGGTTTACCAATTGTAAAATAATAATAACAATAATAAAAGACCCATTTCCATAGACCTTACCTCAGGGGAGCACAGAATTAGATGGGAAGAAATCCTGAAGGCAGAGCCATCAAAGGAAGGGAGGGTATTCCAGCTATGCAGAAGGCAAAGTAGAGGAACTTACTGTGACAAATGCGGAGCAGTGGGCACCCCGCAAACCCTCGACTGGTTCCTCACAATAGGTGGGGAAGGGAATACCTAGAAGGGGCACAGGATGGGAAAAGAAAATAGAAACATTCTCAAGAGTATATCCCTAGTAAGGGCAAGCGCTCAGCCTGAGAGGTTTGAGCTGAGGGGGAGTATATGTGAAGGGGTATACAGGTGAAAACCCCAGAACACCTTAAATGACCGGCCCCAGAAATCTGTCCCAGTCCACCCTTAAACCCTTTAGCAGCAGGGAATCCTGGTGCAAGGGCGATACCCCAGAAAGAGGGAATAACTATCTAGGCCCAGGAGGGGAGAGGAGGCCCCGGGGACAAGAAGGAAGCCTAGGGAAGGCCAGTACTGCTGAACTGTGAATTACATACCTATTTCAGTTTGAGAATTGCTAAAGGTAAACAGAGCTGCTTCTGTTTTGAGAGAACAGCTTGAGTCTATTCTTTGGCCTGCCCAAGTTTGCTCACGGTGCTTGATTTGAGTGCATCCCCCCTGTTCTAATGCAATTTCTGATACAATAGCAATGCTACTGGTGAAAATCTAGATGCGGGTCAGCTTTTCAGGTGTCCTGGTTGGCTGCCTGCCTGCCTCTCCACCAGCAACCTATAAGTAGAGAAAGCAGAATGCCTTTTGCGGACCTGTCCTTGGACCATGAACTTTAGGGGGTAATTTTCAAATGGAAGAATTGGGACGACAAAGACTGCATGTTGCTTTTTGCCCCTGGGCTTTCTACCAATTCTCAGAGGGAAAGTGTGAGCTTTGAAAATTGTCCTGTTAATTTTTTTTTTCCTTTATTTTCCACACAGAGCTTCATGGTGTCTCAGAGAAGCTGGAGACCTTTAAGAAGCTGGTGAGCGGCCTTCCGAGGCCGAATCATGACACCTTGGAGTACATCTTGGCACATCTGCGAAGGTAAAATGCAAAGGGGTGGAGATGGTGACAGAGCTGCCCAGCACTCTGAAGGAAAACTTTGGGGATAGCACTAACATCTTTGACAATTCTTCCATCTTGCATTCTGCTTTTAAAGTACTGATTTAAAAAATGGGGGGGGGGGGGGGGGGGAGCAGGGACTACAAATTCCACAATGCAATTTCTGCCTCCAGAAAACAGGTCACTTGGCAGCTCAGTGGGAGCAAAGAAGGAGCTGGTTTAATGCAATGTTAACAGACTGGCACAGAGTGGGCCCAACCTTCCTAAGTCAACCCCTGCAGATTAATGAAAGTTGGAGCCAATGCATACTTTCGATACTGCACACAGCAAGCTGTGATTCTTGCTTCACGCTGGCCAGAGCCAGATTTAAGCTGGGTGTACCTATAGGCAATAGGGGGTGGGGGGGGGGGAGTCATTCTCCCTCCTTGCACCTGTGGGGCTAAGGGGGAAGTGAGAAGGGATGGCACTCCCCCTAATTATATCTGCTCAAATCTTCCCTCCTCAGGGCAGGCACCCTTTCCCCTCCTCACCTCTTAGTCAGTGCAACAGCCTGTGACCCATTATATCCACGATTCGCATATGTAATACATCCGATACCACTCGAATCTTATAAACCGTTGTGATGGCGATACCGAACGACGGTATATAAAACTCGACAAATAAATAAATAAATAAATTAAGCACGGGGGGGGTCTACGGCAGCCATTGCATGCTGACAGGCCTTGTAGTGCCCTGCCCCTTCCTCTCATACGGGCTGTCTCTTATCACGGAAAACCATGTGAGGGGCAGGGCACTGCAAGGCTCATTAGTGCGCGACCGCTGCTGGATTTCTCCAGTTGGTACTGCGGGGCCAGCACCGCAGCAGCGGGCCCAGATACTGGTGAGGCAGCATCGGTGACGCTCCAGCACCTAAAGAAATCTGGTGCTGGAGGCATGTTGCCTATGCCTAAATTCAGACCTGACACTGGCAGCATCCACAGTTCAGAGTAGTGCCATGAATTGCCTCGCACGCCCTGGTATTGGGTCCCTGTGATGGCTCTGATATCACATATGGAATGAACCAGTTGGAGAGCATTCTCTGTGTCAGGAATTGTAAACCCATCATATGGAAATCTGTCTCATACATATTCATTGTGGATACCCTGAAAACTTGACTGGTTAGGTGTGACTCAAAGACTGGGGTGAGAACCTCTATTCTGTATGACAATGTTTTGAGCTTGAGCTGCTCCACCCACCATCCTGTTGAAGTGCATGCAGGTCCCTTCAGAAGGGGCTAGGAATGCATTGTTCAGACGTTTGCAGTGATAGCTGCAGGCAGGTGTGCTTCTCAGGAAAACCACAATAAATATTCATCAGATGTATTTGAAAAATACGTAGGGTCTAAGAACAGGGCTAATTTACATTGCTTGGTTACCCTGAAAGCATATCTGTTTGCAGCTCTTGAGGACTGAAATTGATAGATGAAGGGGATGTAGATTCATTGGAGGATGGGGAAATCCCTCCAGGTCTGGAGCCATACTGGACCATGCTTTGATTTTTCCACAGAGATGAATTACCGGCCCAGGTCTCCCAGACCCTGGGAGTTCCTGGCAGAGGCCTATGTCGGAACCAAGGAAGAATTCCATCCTGGTGTCTCTACGGAAAGCCTCTTGCTATTTCCCGATGCTGGAAGCCATCCAGGAGTTGATTGACCTGGAATGGGATGCCCTGGAAGCCAGTTTTAAAGGAGGTCGGGCCCTGGAGGCCTTATACCCTCTGGACCTGGTGGCCAAAGAATGCCTGCGTTTCCTGAAAGTGGACACCCTGGTCTGCACTGTCTCGAAGTGAACAACTATCCCAGTAGAGGGCGGAGCAGCCTTGAAGGATGCTCATGATAGGTGGTTGGAATCCATCCTTAAGCAGGCCTTCAATGCAACAGCAGTGACACTGCGGGTCGTTTCCTGATGTGCCCTGGTGGCTCGCTCATGTCTGCTTCTCTCAAGTGAAACAGATAGCTCAGGGGCGCATACCAGAGACACGATCGAGCCTGCCACGGCCTTCTTAGCGGATGCAAGCTTGGACCTAGTACACACCTCTGCCAGAAAAGCAGCCTCAGTGATGGCGGCCAGAAGACAGCTATGGTTACGAAATCGGTCAGCGGACGCGACCTCTAAGGCGAACCTCACAAAGATGCCCTTTAAGGGATCCCTCCTATTCTGTAGTGAATTGGAAAAACTAGCCAGTAAGTGGGGTGAATCTCCAGTGCCTCGGCTACCTGAAGATAAGAAAAAGAGGTAACAGCACCTCTCTCCCATGAGGGGTCAGGCCAGGGGCTCCCAGCGCTTCCGGTCCTAGAGAAACTGATTTCAGACATCTCGGCCTCGGGAAGGTCTCATTCCTTTTGGAACCAACAACCAAAAAGAGGATCTGGTTTGGACTCAGGTTCAATCCGAAATTCCCATTGAGGTTTGGCAGACCCATCCACAGGACAAGGAGATAGGAAGCCGACTATCCTTCTTCTGTCAGCAGTGGATCGGGATCACGTTGGACAAATGTGTACTGAACATCATATGAGAAGGATATGTTCTTGAATTTCATAGCATCCCTCGAGACATGTTCATGATGTCATCTTGCCTCTCCCAGCACAAAAAACTGGCAGTGGAATCCACGTTGATAAGGCTCCTCAGTCTGAGGGCTATAACACCGGTACCTACACCCCAAGTAAATACGGGGCGCTGTTCCATCATACCCAAGAAGGAGAGGTCATTCTGACCCATCTTGGATCTAAAGAGTGTCAATCATCATCTGCGGTAATTCACTTCTGCATAGAAACCTTTTGCTCCATCATAATGGCTCCCTGGACTTCTTGGATGCCTACCTTCATATCCCAATCTGTCAAGACCACCAGCATTTCCTATGCTTTGCGGTACTGGGCCACCATTACCAGTTCTGGGTGTTGCCCTTCGGCCTCGAAACCGCCCCCAGAACATTCTCCAAAATTATGGTGGCCGAGACAGCGGCACTGAGGAAAGAAGGGATCCTGGTGCACCCTTACTTAGATAACTGGCTGATCTGGGCGAAGTTGTTGGAAGAGAGCCTCTAGTTGACCAGCAGGCTCAGGTCCCTCCTACAAGAACTCGATTGGGTCATGAACATGGACAAGAGTAGCCTCAACCCCTCCCAGTCCTTGGAGTACCTGGGAATCCAGTTCGACATCAAGCAGGACAAGGTCGTCTTCTTTCCCTCGAGGATAAGGAAGCTGATGTATCAAGTGCATCAGTTGACGAACACAGTGCGCCCCAGGGTGTGGAACTACCTCCAAGACCTTGGTCTCATGGCGTCAATCCTGGAAGTAATACCATAGGCGAGGGCACACATGTGGCCATTCCAGTGCTCCCTGCTGTCTCGTTGGAACCCACTGTCTCAAGACTAATCAATCTGCCTCCGCTTACCGATGGAAGTATGTTCTTGGCTCCAGTGGTGGCTACAGGAAGCTCACCTAAGCAAGGGTGAAAGCCTATCCCCACCGAATTGGATCACCCTCATGACGGGCATGAGTCTCCAAGGGTGGGGAGCTTACTGCCAGGAACTGACAACCCAGGGGCGATGGACTGAGGAAGAGGCACACTGGAACATAAATCATCTGGAAGCACAGGCAGTCAGATTAGCGTGCCTGCAGTTCAGCCACAGGCTCCAGGGATAGGCAGTCCATGTGATGTTGGCCAACGCAACAACGGTAGCCTACATTAACCATCAGGGAGGCAACAAAAGCCACCAGGTGTCTCTGGAAATAAACCCCCTTATGGAATGGGCAGATTTTAAATCTACAAGGGATCTCGGCTGCCCACATTACAGGAAAAGACAACATCAGAGCAGACTTTCTCAGCCGGGAGAGTCTGGATTCAGGGGAATGGGCATTGTCATCCAGAGCCTTCCAGCTCCTAGTAGATCGCTGGGGCCTCCTGTCCATCAACCTACTGGCCACATCTCAAATGTAAAGTTCCCCCGAACTCCCTTGGGAGTGCTGATTTCCAACACCCTTATCCAGACCTGGCCAGAGGAGGACTTACTATAAGCATTCCCCCCATGGCCCCTGCTGGGCAAGATCATCCACAGGATCGAACATCACAGAGGATTGGTCCTGCTGGTGGCCCCTGATTGGCCCAGACACCCGTGGTACACAGGCATGTGAAGGCTTCTCATGGAGAGTCCCCTTCGCCTCCCCCCACACAGGGACCTTCTCTAACAAGGTCCAGTCCTTCACGAGGACCCAACTCTATTCTGTCTTACAGTCTGGCCCTTGAGAGAGCCATAATTGCCACCTTGCTCTGCATGTGGAAGTTCTCAACGTTGCTGGCGTACATACGGATCTGGAGAATATTTGAGACCTGGTGCATGGACAGCAGGGTGCCCCCGCGAATGACCAAGATCTCCATGATTCTGGAATTTTTACAGGACAGCCTGAACAAAAGATTGTCCCTCAACTCCTTGAAGGTTCAGGTGGCGGCTCTCTCCTGTTTCAGGGAGAGATGAACGGGACCCGTCTGTCGACACATCCAGACTTAGCCCATTTCCTAAAAGAGGGTTAAACACCTCTGACCACTCTAAAGTGGCCAGTCCCCCTATGGAACCTCAATCTAGTATTGTGCTTTTTAGCAGGGCCTTCCTTTAGGCCACTGCGCAGTCTATCTCTATGCCTATGAAACACTAAAGACTGTATTCTGGGGGGTGATATGCTCGGCTCGTCGCATCTCCGAACTACAGGCGCTGTCATGTCGGGAACCTTTCCTCTGGTTCACTCCAGGAATTTTGCAGCTTCGCACCATCCCTTCCTTCTTACCAAAGGTAGTCTTGGAGTTTCACCTGAACCAGACCATCTCCTTACCATACCCGGATGGACTCAAGGACGCAGAAGACTACCGCCTACTATGCCACTTAATCGCCAGTAGGTTTTTAGTACGGTATCTGGAATGCTCATAAGCAGTGCACAACACAGACCACTTGTTTGTCCTTCACAGGGGAAGAAAACAAGGCAAAGCGGCTTTGCGAGCTACCATAGCTCGCTGGATCAAGAAGTGATCACGGGAGCTTATGAGGAGGTTAATGTAACCCCAATATTTAAAAAGGGCTCCAGGGGTGATCTGGGAAACTATAGACCAGTTACCCTGACTTCGGTGCCAGGAAAAATAGTGGAAAGTTCTAACTATCAAAATCACAGAACATATAGAAAAACATAGTTCAATGGAACAAAGTCATCATGGCTTTACCCAAGGCAAGTCTTGCCTCACAAATCTGCTTCACTTTTTTGAAGGGGTTAATAAACATGTAGATAAAGGTGAACCAGTAGATGTAGTGTATTTGGATTTCAGATGGTGTTTGACAAAGTTCCTCATGAGAGGCTTCTAGGAAAAGTAAAAAGTCATGGGATAGGTGGCGATGACCTTTCGTGGATTACAGACTGGCTAAAAGACAGGAAACAGAGAGTAGGATTAAAAGGACAATTTTCTCAGTGGAAGGGAGTGGACAGTGGAGTGCCTCAGGGATCTGTATTGGGACCTGTACTTTTCAATATATTTATAAATGATCTGGAAAGGAATATGATGAGTGATGTAATCAAATTTGCAGATGATACAAAATTATTCAGAGTAGTTAAATCACAAGCAGATTGTGATAAATTGCAGGAAGACCTTGTGAGACTGGAAAATTGGGCATCCAAATGGAAGACGAAATTTAATGTGGATAAGTGCAGGGTGATGCATATAGGGAAAATAACCCATGCTATAGTTACATAATGTTAGGTTCCATATTAGGAGCTACCACCCAAGAAAGAGATCTAGGCGTCATAGTGGATAACACATTGAAATCGTCGGTTCAGTGTGCTGCGGCAGTCAAAAAAGTAAACAGAATGTTGGGAATTATTAGAAAGGGAATGGTGAATAAAACAGAAAATGTCATACTGCCTCTGTTTCGCTTCATGGTGAGACCGCACCTTGAATACTGTGTGCAATTCTGGTCGCCGCATCTCAAAAAAGATATAATTGCGATGGAGAAGGTACAGAGAAGGGCGACCAAAATGATAAGGGGGATGGAACAGCTCCCCTATGAGGAAAGACTAAAGAGGTTAGGACTTTTCAGCTTGGAGAAGAGACGGCTGAGGTGGATATGATAGAGGTGTTTAAAATAATGAGAGGTCTAGAACGGGTAGATGTGAATCGGTTATTTACTCTTTCGGATAATAGAAGGGACTAGGGGCTCTCCATGAATTAGCAATGGGGCACATTTAAAACTAATTGGAGAAAGTTCTTTTTCACGCAACGCACAATTAAACTCTGGAATTTGTTGCCAGGGGATGTGGTTAGTGCAGTTAGTGTAGTTGGGTTTAAAAAAGGATTGGATAAGTTCTTGGAGGAGAGGTAATCCCCATGCCTTCTGTTAGAGGTAGTAGCTGTCGCTCCATGCTCGTTACCTCCTTTGCACCCTTTTCTTAATTTCCAACTCTAGTCTTTATTCCATGATAATGATGGAAACAATTTGATATGCAATACATACTACTTGTCTCTAGATGGTGCTGTTACTCCATAAATCCTCATGTCCTGTTTTACAAAGGAGATTATTAATCCCTGCCAAGTAAACCTTGGTTTTCTCACACTTTAGAAATTACAGTTAGATGGTTCTTCCACAATTCCGTGTTAGACAACAAGATCTCAGAGTCAAGGCATTATCAGACACTTGAGGTTGTCTCTGATAATCTTGGGACCCTAGAAACTGTCCCAGAAAAACTTGCATAAAAATGAACTTCCTTGCAGTTGATCCTGGGTTGTTCCTAATGATTCAGAGATCACAATTAGAAAAGAAAATCCCTGCCCAGAGAGGCTAATATTCTTTAAAAAAAGGCAGAGTTTTGTAAATTTAGGCTTCTAGAGATCAATATTCAAAACCATTTAGATTGATAACTTACAAGTTATCAATCTAAATGGCTCGTTTTTAATATTGGAATAGATACCAATAGTCTTGAAAAAAACTTTATTGAAGTGGAGACACAAGGTAGCCCGACTCAGGCCGAGTTTCGCCGTATCAGGACGGCTGCCTCAGGGGCTTGTGTGTATTCTCTTCAGTACACAAATTAAACAATTTATGTATGGACAATGTTTGTCCGCACAAGTGGAGATCGATCCGTGCATGCGACTACAAGATATATTACTTTTACTGATCATATAATGGTATATATGATCCTCCATACATAAATTGTTTAATTTGTGTACTGAAGAGAATACACACAAGCCCCTGAGGCAGCCGTCCTGATACGGCGAAACTCGGCCTGAGTCGGGCTACCTTGTGTCTCCACTTCAATAAAGTTTTTTTCAAGACTATTGGCATCTATTCCTTTGTTCAACCTGACGGCTTTTATAGATCGCCTTCCTTTGTGTTTTTTGGGTCCTTAGTTTTTAATATTTCCATTGCTTATCCAGCTGAAAGCTGGATAAGCAATGGAAATATCCAGCTGAAAGCTGGATAAGTCTTTATCTAGCTGAGATTTAGCCAAATAAGAAAGGGATATGCAGGGAGGCATTCTGGGGCAGGATTGAGTTAGCCAAATAACTTATCCAGCTAACTCAAAGTTGGAGTTAGCTGGATAAGTTATTTGGCTAATTCTATATGTGCTTGAGAGCAGGTCTAAAGTTATCCGGGAAAAACGTTACCGGATAACCTTAGACGTAACTGGCTATATTCAAAAGAATACTGTATAACTGGTTAACTGGCAAAGTGTTAAAAAAAAATCCCCAAAAAACAAAACAAAACCAAAAAACCCCAGATCGCAGGCTTACAGGTTCTAACCCTGTGCCCCTCTCACCTGAGCTTCAAAGGCTAATCCTGCCTGGCTGAGCCTGCTCCCTCCTCCCCAAAGCGCACCAAATCTCAATAACGCAAAATATATGGGCCTGACAAAAGAATATCCAGGTATGTTTAACGTTATCTAGCTACAGTTAGCTGGATATTGAGTCCATGTGGGACGTTTATCCCACTGAATATCACAGATAAATTATCTGGCTGACTTTAACTGGATAGGTAATCCGTTTCCCCCATTTTTTAATATTGGCCTCCAGGCCTTAGGACCCTAAGTTATCAGCTGAAAATTCACTTAAGTTTAGGAGCCTAAAACTGAAGACCCTAAAAGTAGGCCTGCTATTAATTTTCTTAGATTTAGGGACCTAGGTTAGGCGCCTAGACTGAAAAATCAGTTCTAAGCTCCTAATTTGTTTCCCTGCCCTAACTCTGCTCCTGTACCCACCCACTCATTAGGTCCCTAAATTTAGGAGTCTAGGGAAGCTAGGATCCAAAATTTAGGATTCAACTCTACTAAATGTTCAAAAGGAGTCTAACTCCTAAATTTAGTCACCTAAACCCTTTCAGGTCGATGCAGTATTGTGCACTGAGCCTAATGCACAGGTTAACGAGCACTTAGATGCGCGTTTTGGATGTGCATCCATAAGCCCCGATGCAATAAGGGGATCAGCGCATGCAAACACATGCATAGCTAATAGTGTTCCTCACATGTAAATTCCATGTAGATGAGGCTATTAACTATTACCCTACGATGCAAAAAATCCCCTTGCGCCCGAGGTTCACTTTTTAACCCGTCAAGGTTTATGCCTGCCCAGCGCAAGCATAAAGTCTTCCCGCACATCAAGGGCTCACCTTAAAATTAAAAAAACTGCGTTTCTGTAGTTCCTCCTACTTTGTATCATCGCAATACTAAGTAGGAAAAACAACAGAAAGCACCATATAAAAAAAGTCTTGATGTAAAAAAAAAAATAAATTTCGGAGCGCAAAATATACACCCACAATATACATGCTCAGGGCCGACTATATTGTGTGTGCGGATTGTGCCAGTAAATTAGCTGCTGCAGGATAAAACGGATGCTCAATTTATGAGCATCCATTTTGTTAACCTGCACACACAGAGCACTTAATATTAATTTATTCACTGCTTCACTTACTACCGATTGATCCACTCACTGTCACATATAAGTGAAAGGACCAGTCCCCTTTCAGAAGGCTACGTCTGGGCACGTATTCTGATTTGGTATGCGCACCTCTTCCCCACGCGTCTCTATTGAAAATTGACCCCATAGTTTCGGTATCACTAAGAAAATCAGAAGCTGCAACTCGAGAGCCAGCCCAGTGGCTCAGTGTTAATGCTACATACTGCCATGCTGAGGGACACAGGTTTTAGGGATCATAGAAACATAGAAATGACGGCAGAAGAAGACCAAACGGCCCATCCAGTCTACCCAGCAAGCCACGCAGTTCATCCATTTATTTTTTTTTCTCCCACCCTTTTTCTCCCTCCCACCCTTTTTCTCCCTCCCACCCATCACTATTGGCTTCTAGCACCCTCCGGCCCCAACTCCCTTCCACCCCTCCACCATGCAGAGAGCAGCGCTGTATCCGCATCCCAGTGAACATCCAGCTCAATCAGGGGTAGCAACCGCCGCAACAAGCAGGCCGCACCCCTGCCCCATACTCTTACCCACCCCTGCTTTGTTTGTTTCTTGTTTTTGTTTTTTTGGAGATGGCAGCCCTCTGTGAAGGTGGAACACCAACCACTGGCCACTGGCATCCCGCTCCGTGAATGCCTCTGTGGCTACTGCCGCTCTGTGCAGTGTTTTGCTGCCTGAAGGTGGAACACCAACTACTGGCCACTGGCATCCCGCTCTGTGAATGCCTCTGTGGCTACTGCCGCTCCATGCAGTGTTTTGCTGCCTGAAGGTGGAACACCTACTGGCCACTGGCATCCCGCTCCGTGAACGCCTCTGTGGCTACTGCCGCTCTGTGCAGTGTTTTGCTGCCTGAAGGTGGAACACCAACTACTGGCCACTGGCATCCCGCTCTGTGAATGCCTCTGTGGCTACTGCCGCTCCATGCAGTGTTTTGCTGCCTGAAGGTGGAACACCTACTGGCCACTGGCATCCCGCTCCGTGAACGCCTCTGTGGCTACTGCCGCTCCGTGCAGTGTTTTGCTGCCTCCTCTTTATTTACGCCCACTAGACTTGATGGATCCACAGTGTTTATCCCACGCCCCTTTGAAGTCCTTCACAGTTTTAGACTTCACCACTTCCTCCGGAAGGGCATTCCAGGCATCCACCACCCTTTCCGTGAAGAAATACTTCCTGACATTGGTTCTTAGTCTTCCTCCCTGGAGCCTCAGCTCGTGACCTCTGGTTCTGCTGATTTTTTTCCGACGGAAAAGGTTTGTCGTTGTCTTTGGATCATTAAAGTTTTTTAAGTACCTGAAAGTCTGAATCATATCACCCCTGCTCCTCCTTTCCTCCAGGGAGTACATATTTAGATTCTTCAATCTCTCCTCGTACGTCATCCGATGAAGATCCTCCACCTTCCTGGTCGCCCTTCTCTGTACCGCTTCCATCTTGTCTTTGTCTTTTGTAGATACGGTCTCCAGAACTGAACACAGTACTCCAGGTGAGGCCTCACCAAGGACCTGTACAAGTGGATAATCACTTCCCTTTTCTTACTCGATATTCCTCTCTCTATGCAGCCCAGCATTCTTCTGGCTTTTGCTATCGCCTTGTCGCATTGTTTCGCAGACTTCATATCATTAGACACTATCACCCCAAGGTCCCTCTCCAATTCTATCTCAGGTCTTCCAATCCCAGGGTCTTTCCAGCACCTGCATTCACAACTCCTGGGGGGAGGAGGAGTCCTGGTCGGTGGGCTAGGTGACACCTAGTGGCTGCATTTAAGACCTAGGATTGCAGAGTTCAGGAGGGAACCCTGGTGCATGGTGCCCAGGCCAAGGACTGGACTAAAGTGAGTTGAGAGGGGAGATAAGAGGGAGAAATTCTCAGGTAGTTGCAATTGAAGGCTCATAGTGCCAGATCCCAATCCTGGTTCTGTCTGAGCTTGAAGACCAAAGAAGTAGGCGTAAAAAAAAAGAAAAGGAAAAAGCCCCCTGAAACATAGATATAATGGGGCAAAACCAGGACAGGCTGAGCCTCACCGGAATGGAGTCAGTTTGCAACCTGACCTAAATTTAAAAAAAAAAAATGTCAGTGCATTTACATTTCATTTTTGCAAAGGAACATTGGTTCTTACCTGCTAATTTTTGTTCCTGTAGTATCACTGATCAGTTCAGACTCCTGGGTTCATTTCCCCCTGCCAACAGATGGAGACAGAGAAAAAGCTTCACTGACACTGTATTATAACCTCCAGTGCCCCCTGCAGTTCCTCAGTATAGATGTGTATCAAAGTAGAACTTAGCATAAAAACTTCCAACAATCAAATAAAAAACCAAAAACATGGAATGCAACAGAGAACAACCTTACAGCTGAGCGGACGACTCTCCCCTAAATAAACTCCTCCTTAAGTGGGTGGGCTCTGGACTGATCCGTAGTACTACAGGAACAAAAATTAGCAGGTAAGAACCAATTTTCCTTTTCCTGTACATACCCAGATCAGTCCAGACTCCTGGGATGTACCAAAGCCCTTATCCAGGGTGCGACCTGGAGAGTCCCGCTTGCAGAACACTCTCGCCAAAAGAAGGGGTTGCTGGAACCCCCACTTCTAGGCGATAGTGCCTTGCAAAAGTATACAACAACTTCCAAGTCGCAGCCCTGCAAATTTTTTGTGGAGAAACAAGTTGTGATTCCACCCAAGAGGTCGCTTACGAAGGTGTGGAATGAGCACGCAACCTTTCTGGAATTGGACAACCCCGCATGATATACGCAGAAGAAATGGCCTCCTTCAACCAATGTGCAATCGAGGCTTTGGAAGCCTTGGAACCTTTGTTCGCACCACTCCACAGGACAAAGAGGTGACCGGACCTCCTAAAGTCATTCGTGACCTCAAGATTACGCAACAACGCTCTCCATACACCCAAACATCTTAGATCCCTCGCCTGAGGATCAGACCTTGATAAGGCAGAAAAGGCCGGAAGCTCCACCAACTGATTGACATGAAACACTGAGACCACCTTTGGCAAAAAGGAAGGTACTGTCTGTAAAGAAACTCCGGAATCGGAAATCTGAAGGAAGGGATCCCAGCAAGAAAGAGCCTGCAATCCAGAGATCCCCCTAGCTGAACAAATGGCCACCAGAAAAACCACCTTAAGTGTTAAATCCTTCAACATAGCCCTCCGGAGCGGCTCGAAAGGAGCTTCACACAAACCTCTAAGGACGAAATTAAAATTCTGGGATGGACAGGACCTCCGAACCGGAGGATGTAAATTCATTGTCCCCCTTAGAAACCAAACCGTGTCCGGATGAGCTGCAATAGAGGAACCATCAACCTTACCCCGGAGAGAGCCCAATGCAGCCACCTGAAGCAAACTGAGGGGCAAGCCTTTGGTGAAGCCATCCTGCGAGAAGGATAGAATCTTCGGGATTAAGGCCCTGCGTGGAAGAATGCCCCTGACGGAACACCAGGACTCAAAGACCTTCCATACCTGAACGTAAAACAGGTTAGTAGACTTCCTTCTAGACTGTAACAACGTAGTGACTACAGAGTCTGGATAACCTTTCCTTCTCAAATGCCTCCTCTCAAAAGCCATGCTGCTAGACAAAAGCAAGCAGCCTGGTCAAAAAATATGGGACCCTGTTGGAGAAGGCGCGTCAGGTGGCTGAAGCGAAGTGGGCCGTCTACCGCCAGGTTGACCAGATCTGCAAACAAAGGGCGCCGAGGCCACTCCGGAGCCACCAGAATCACCTCACTGCAATGCTTCTCTATGCAATGCAAAACCTTGCCCACCAGCGGCCAAGGGGGAAAAACATACAGTAGAATCCCCTGAGGCCATGGCAGAACTAGAGTGTCGACCCCCTTCGGCCCTGTGCTGCCGTCAGTGATTGAAGACCCAAAACGCCTTGGCATTCTGAGGAATCGCCATTAGGTCTACATGAGGAGGTCCCCAAGGATCTTGAATCAACTGCATGGACGTCTCTGACAATTCCCACTCGCCCGGATCCAAGTGAGTTCGGCTCAAGAAGTCCACTTGAACATTCTCTACCCCAGCGATGTGGGATGCCACTAATTACTCCAGATGTCGCTCCACCCAAAGCACTAACCTCTGCGCCTCCAGAGCCACCACCTGTCTCTTGGTTCTGCCCTGTCAATTGATGTATTCCACTGTTGTTGCATTGTCCGACAGCACTCAAACTGGATGATTCCGTTGCAAAGGAAGAAACTCCTTCAAGGCCAAGTGAACTGCCCTGGTCTCTAGCCGGTTGATAGACCATGCAGACTCTCTCCTGGACCAGGACCCCTGAACCGAATGCGACTGACAAACTGCTCCCCATCCAGAGAGACTGGCATCGGTAGTGACCACCATCCAATCTGGAACTTTGAGGTCCACTCCACGAATGAGATTGGAAGTCTGAAGCCACTACGACAGACTCTCTCTCGCGAAGCCCTCGAGAGGCAACCGGAGATGATACTCCTTCAACACTGGCGTCCAGTGGGCCAACAATGCCGTCTGTAGAGGTCTGATATGGGAAAACACCCACAGAACCAAGTTCAGCATGGAGGCCATCGAACCGAGAATCTGCAAGTAGTCCCCGACCTTGGGCACATGCAAATGCAAGAACCGTCGAGTCTGCGTCTGAAGTTTCAGGACTCGATCTTGAGAGAGGAACACCCTGCCTGCCAGAGTGTCGAATCGGGCCCCTAAATACTCCAAAGTTTGCATTGGCGACAACTGACTCTTGGCGTGATTCACCACCCAACAGAGAGATTGGAGAACCTCCAGTACACGATGAACCAATTTGCAGCACAGAAACTTCACCTTGGCCCTGATCAGCCAATCGTTCAAATATGGGTGCACTAGAATACCCTCCTTTCAAAGGAATGCTGCCAACACCACCATTATCTTGGTGAAAGTCCAAGGAGCCATGGCAAGAACAAATGGAAGGGCCTGAAACTGAAAATGTTGTCCCAGAATCATGAAGCGAAGGAACCGCTGAGAGTCCTGATGGATGGGAATATGCAGATAAGCCTCCATGAGATCTAGGGAAGCTAGAAACTTTCTCTTGCGCACCGCCGCTATGACCGACCTGAGGGTCTCCATCCTGAAGCATGGCACCTTGAGCTTCGCATTGACCTTCTTTAAATTGAGTATCAGCCGGAATGAGCCCTCCTTTTTGGGGACTAGAAAATAAATGGAATATCTCCCCTGGTGAAGCTCTGCTTGGGGAACCAGTACCACAGCACCTAAGCGACATAGGTGATCTAGAGTCACTTGAACTGCAGACCTCTTGTCCGGGTAGCCACATGGGGAAATCAGAAAAAGCTCTCGCATGGGACGAGCAAATTCTAAAGCGTAGCCGTTTCTTATCACGCTGAGAACCCACTGGTCAAGTGATCTTGTCCCACTCGTTGTAAAACTGCCGTTACCGACCTCCTATAGAAGGAACGATGGAGTGGAACGGCCTTGCATCTTTGTGAGGACTTGACTCCTGCCAAAGAGCCCCCAGGGGATCCCCTGAAAGACCTCCAGGCTCCACAAAAGGACTGTCCCCATGCCTAGCCACGTGAAAAAAATTGCTTCTGAGGCCCTGACACTCCACGTGTAGGCCGCATCCTTCTGTCGGACCAAAAATGAGACCTTGATTGAAAAAATCTCTTAGGCTTAGGCCTATTCTCAGGCAACCTGAGTACCTTATTGACTGCATCAACTGCTTGAGATCCTCCCCAAATAAGAACTTACCTTTAAAAGGTAAGGAAGCCAGTTGCGCTTTAGAGGAAACATTCTCCGCCCAATTGCGGAGCCAGAGCAACCTTCTGGTGGCCACTGCTGATGCCATAACCCTCGAGGAGGTACGCACCAAATCATATAGGGCATCTGCTCCATAAGCCACAGCTGCTTCCACTCTCTCAGCCATGTCTGCGTCCACACTTGACTGTGATAAATTTCCCTGGAGCAGCTGCACTCATCGAAGATAAGCATGCTGCAAGAAACTGGAACAAACAGCCGCATGCAAACCCAGGGATGCCACCTCAAAAATTCTTTTAAGATGCAACTCCATCTTACGGTCTTGCACATCCTTCTACGCGGCTGAACCAATTACCAGAACCATGGTTCGTTTAGTCACAGCTGAAACTGCTGCTCTAACATTTAACTTTTAAAAGAGAAACTTTGAGAAAATGAAGAAAAAAGTTAGAAAAAAAACTGAAAGGTGTTTAGAAACGTCTTGAAAGGGAGGCCAAATAACTGATGGCAAGGTTGAAAGGTGAAGTGAGAGAGGCTATTATAGTCAAAAGAACTTTCAAAAAAATGGAAAAAGGATCCAGGTGAAGAAAATAAGAAGCATAAAAGCACTGGCAAAGATGCAAAATATTGATAAGACAAGCAGAAAAAGGATTTGAAAAGATGCTTGCTGTAGAGACAAAAACTCATGATAACTGTTTCAAATACATCCAAAGCAGGAAGCCTGTGAAGGAGTCAGTTGGACCGTTAGATGATTGAGGGGTAAAAAGGGCTCTTAGGGAAGAAAAGACCATAGAGGAAAGGCTAAATTAATTCTTTGCTTCATTATTTGTGGAGGAGGATTTTGGTGATGATTCAGAGGAACTGAAACAAATCACAGTGAACCTGGAAGATGTAATAGAGCAAATTTATAAACTAGCAAAGCGCCTGGACCAGATGGTTTACACCCAAAAGTCCTGAAAGAACTAAAAAAATGAAATTATAGACATATTACTAGTAATTTGTAACATATCCTTAAAATCATCTGATGTGCCTTAAAATTGTGCCAGTGTAACACCAATCTTTGAAAAGTGCTCCAGGGGTGATCCAGTAAACTATAGACCAGCGAGCCTGACATCAGTGCCAGGAAATATCATAGAAACTATTCTAAAGAACAAAATTACAGAACATATAGATAGACATGGTTTAATGAAACACAGCCAACATAGATTTACCCAAGGGAAGTCTTGCATTGCCAGTCTGCTAAGCTTTTTTTTGAAGGGGTTAATAAACATGTTGATAATGGTGATCCAGTGGATACAGTGTATCTGGATTTTCAGAATGCCTTTGACAAATTCCCTCATGAGAGACTCTTGAGAAAATTAAACAGTCATGGGATAGGAGGCAATGACCCTATTGTAGATGGTGAATTTGTAAAAAGACAAGAAATGGAAAGTAAGACTAAAGATTAGTTTTCTCAGTGGAGGAAGGTAAACAGTGGAGTGCCTCAGGGATTTGTACTTGGACTGGTGCTTTTCAATATGTTTATAAATGAGCTAGAAAAGGAAACAACAAGTGAGGTGATCAGATTTGCAGATGACACATAATTATTCTGAGTTATTAAATCTGTTGAGGTCGCCTGGTGATAACCTCCACGGCCGGCTTCCCTTACCTCCCGCAGCCGGAGGCTTCGCCCCGTGCCAGCTAGGCACGCTACATCCTGCCACCAGCCTCGCGCCTTGACCACATGGCCAGGAGCCGCCGCCGTCCTCCCTGCTGGCCCTCTGAGGCACGCGCACCTCTCTCCCTGATTTAAAGGGCCAGTGGCGGGAAAGCTCCCTGTGTCCCCGATTGATGACGTCTGGCTGGAGGACTATTTAACCCAGCAGTGCTGCTCCTTCCTTGCCCAGCAACAGGTCCCACTCCTAGAGAGTAGCTGGTTGCTTCCTGAACTCTGTGCTCCTGGTTCCTGTCTCCATGTCCTGGTTCCCGTTCCTGTATTCCTGCTCCTGGTCCCGTGTTCCCACTCCTACTCTTCAGCTTCCTTGGACTCCTTCTCTGGTTTGACTCCGGTACGTTTCCTGGACCCTGCGTTGTCTGCTGCCTGCCCCGACCTCTGGCCTCCCACCGAACTTCTCTTCTCGTTGCCGGCCTTGACCTCTGGAACGTCTGACCAGGCCTCACCCTCTGACTCTGTGGAATCCTTCACTGACTGGAGACCCGCACCTAAGTCCAGCCAGCCCCAGTACCCAAAGGCTCAACCTGCGGGGAATGAGGGCTGGTATTGGTGAATGTCCTGTTGGGTCTCCGCACCAACCATATCCGCCTCCCGATGACGAGAACCTGCAGGTGCGTTACCGACCGCAGGTAGCACCAACCTCGTCTCGGCACAGGGTCCACCAATCAACAAAATTGCAAGCAGATTTCAAAAAATTGCAGGAGGATCTTGGGAGACTGGGCATTCAAATGGCAGATGAAATTTAATGTGGACAAATGCAAAGTGATGACATGGGGAAAAGTAATCCAACTGTAGTTACACATTAGGTTCCATACTAGGAGTCATCACCCAGGAAAAGGATCTAGGTGTCATAGTGGATAACACATTGACATCCTTGGCTCATTGTCTGGTGGCAGTCAAAAAAGCAAACAGAATGTTAGGAATTATTAGGAAAGGGATGGAGAATGTCATAATACCTCTGTGCCATCCCATGGTACGATCACATCTAGAGTACTGTGTGCACTTCTGGATACTGCATCTCAAAAAAATATAACAGAACTTGCAAAGGTTCAGAGAAGGGTGACCAAAATGATAAAAAGATATGAAACATCTCACATATGAGGAAAGGCTAAAGAGGTTAGGGCTTTTCAACTTGGAGAAGAGACAGCTGAAGATGAGATATGATAAAGGTCTATAAAATCATGAGTGGAATGGCACGTTTAAAACAAACTGGAGAAAATATTTGTTCACTTGATGCACAGTTAAGCTCTTGAATTAATTGCCAGAGGATGTGGTTAAGGCATAGGTTTAAAAAAAAGTTTGGACAAGTTCTTGGAAGAAAAGTCCATAAACAGTTGTTAAACAGGTAGCCTTGGAAAAAGCCTCTGTTTATCCCTGGGCGTCAGCAGCATGGGATCTATCTACTATTAGGGATCCAGATACTTGTGACTGGATTGGCCACTGTTGGAAACAAGATACTTGATCTGACCCAGTAAGGCAATCCTTCTCTTCTTATGATTTATGCGCACAAATCCCGGTTAAATGCATGTAAATGATCTTTTAAAAATTACCAGAGAGGGCTTGTGTGCATAAAGGTATACTGTACATCAAAGCAATTTTACACATACCTTGCTTACTACAAAGAGGCGTTCAGGGGGGATGGGCGGGGTACAGTTTGGGCAGGGACATGATTTACACACATGGGAAAGTATCCACTGAAATTTGCATGCACAAGGTTACGTCTGATTCCGAGCAGTCGTATCTATGTGCATGTATGTGGGCACTTGCTGTGTGCACACCAGCAAATTTGCAAAGCAGATGGATACTTGGGCTGAAGTCTGTGGGTAAAAGGTACCCACTGGATTTTAGCCTAGGTGGGAACATTAACCTGTTTATGGAAACAAAAGCGTGCAGGTCTGAAAATATAATAGTCATGTTTTTCTTTTTTTGATCCCGCCCTAAACATGCCCCCAGGACTATCTTCTCTCAGCTCGGCTAAAAGTCCTTGTGCTGTGCAAGTTCGGGCAGATGTTTTAGCCTCTCTGAGGAGGGCAGTTTCCGACAGATCGATGTACCTGGGTAAAATGACTTTGAAAATTGCCAGCTGGGTCTTCAGTGTTTTGTCTAGGCCTAAGCTTTATATATTTCCCCTTCACCTCCCCCTGGTTATGGATATCTTGAAAACCAGCTTCGTAAAGCGTGCCTCCAGGACAAGGCTGAGATATACTACCCTAGAGCAGTGGCTCGCCAAACCTGTCCGCAGGCAACTACAAGCAGTCAGATTTTCAAAATATGCACATTGAATATGCATGAGGTACATCTTCCCACTTTGGAGACCCAGGATATGTAACTACATCTCATGCATATTCGTTGTGGATAGCCCAAAAACTAGATCACTCTGTGGCCCTCACTGAGAACCAGGCTGAGCAAGCAAGAAACTTCAGTAAGCCTAATTCAACCTGTAGGAAAACCCAGAATGGCTCAAACCACTACACAGTGGGTATGTGAACAATTTCCCCAACCAAGATAACAGAAAACTGTTCTGTAACGATGCAAACGAGAGAGAAATCCCATCTACACTTTTTTTTTTTGTTGTTGTGTAGATGAGAAGTCTGGGACAGATTCACTGTGTGTGTGTGTGTGTGTGTGTGTGTGTGTGTTGGGGGGGGGGGAGTGTCTGCCTGCTTGTCTGTGTGACTCCACTCCCCCACCGCCACAATATTTTGCAGGGCCCAGCTAATGTCTGCGAGAAAGCCCAGGTGATAGCGCTGCATGGAGAACATGTCCACGTCTTCTTTCATTCCTCCTCCAGCCGGCTGGCTGAGTAATATAAGGAATGCAACTCCTGTCCCCATCCGACCACCAAAATCCCCCTTGTGTCAGCTCTTTGTAATCAGCGGGAGGAAATGGCAGAGGCTGAAGTAACATTTACAAGAATCCTAACCCTCCCCTTCTCCTCCTGCCTCAGAAATGCTTTTTGGGAAAGGTGGCGGAGGCGGGGGGAAGGAATCTTTGCCCTCACCTCCCGTGAGAATGGAGTTATCTCAATAAATGTCTAGTCTCCCAGAGCTGTTTTGCTTTTTTCTTCACTGGATTTCATTTTCTCTCATCCTCTTTTGCAAACTAGTATTTGCCAGAGGTGTGCAGAAGTCCACTGTCTTCTCCAGTGGTTAGTGTCAGGGATACAGTCAGCTAATGCCAGTGCAAGATACAAGTCAGCAGTCTTGCTATGTTACACAGGGTCCGATCCTGCAGAGAGGAACTGGATTAGAAAGGTGAGGATGTGTGCCTTCCTGAAGGGACATCAATCAGACAGCAAGCAGTCTGCACCCTGATGATGTCACAGTGAAATAATTATGCAGAGCTTTTTAGGATCCCACTGCAATGTCCCTCAGCTAGGCGCTTGACCCATTGGTTTTTGGGGTTCAGTGATATGGCCTGCTGCCTGTCACCAAGCTTCTCTACAGGATGCATGTGGTGAATACTGCAGCTCTTGCTTGTATTTTGCAAGTCTTCCGAGTCTTCGGAGGAGGTAGCTAGCAGTGGGTCCATGGTGATGGTATGCATGCCTTTTACAGAAGTTTGTAACTTAACTGTGGCTCAAAGGGACTCACCCACAGCTTGGGAAGAAATCTGTGCCTTAGGCTCTGACTTATTTTTTTTTTTCTTGTATTTCCATTTTCTATCGCTAAATCCTACATAACGCTTACCATTTTGCTATGTTATTACCTGCCTTGACCTTTGACACTCGATACAGTGGGCATTTATTTCTTAATATCGCATGCTCTTTTGGGCATTATCACACTGATCCTTACTGGGCCATTGGAGGAGGGAGGTGCTGTTCTAGACAGACCCCCAGCTTTCCCCTGCACCCAGCCTCCATCCCCACCCTCTGACGGAAAGACATAAGATGAATTCCCCTCTTTTCCCAGCCAGTCCAAACCCAAGTGTCACTTTCCCAGCCCTGGTCACAGGAACAGTTTCCTTAATGACTTCCATGTGTCTGTGGGACTGGCATCCTGAGAAGACCGAAAGGAGGGGAGAGTGTGTGGGAGAAGGGATGGGCAGCACAGCAGTGCGTCTTTATGCCAGAGCTGGAACTAAGACTACAAACCCACACCCTCAGTGACAGGGAAAAGGATTTAAAAGGCAAAAGGATGGGGTATTGCTAGAGCCATACACAGAAACAGAGCGAACTCCTAAAGCACATCCCCAGGCGTGTCTACCCCGTCTATCTCACTGTAGCACATGCCGCAGGGAATAAAGACCATCCCCAGGCATTTCTATCCTTTCCATCTCACTGTATCACACGCTGCAGGGAATAAAGACCATTTCCAGATGTTTCCATTCCTTCTATCTCACTGTATGACACGCCGGAGAAAATATAGGCCTCCCCAGGCATTTTGATCCCTTCAATTTTACTGTATCACATGCTGTAGGGAACAAAGACCCAAACACAGATGTTTCTAGCCCTTCTGTTTCTCTTCATCCAGTCAGACCAGTCCATACAAACAGAGCTTTGCATGCCAACCAGCAAAGGGAGACGGAGATCAACAGGCTTGCTGATGTCACCTCTTGTATACTCCTGTGCTGACACCAGCCTGCCAGTATTCACTGTCTCCAGCAGATGCATACATGCCCACTGTGCTGTGGATTCAGGCCTAGCTGGATGCAATTGGTTCTAGGAGCTCCTGAGGTGATAGTTTAGACTCCCTTCCAAAAATCTTAGGGCTCATTGAGCAGCCACTTGAGATTGTTCCAGGGGGAATCTGTTTCAGCAGGCAGCCCACAGCAGCACAAGAGGGAAATTCGGGAGACATCAGGGCTGAATTTGGGAAGTTAATTTTTTTTTTGGCAGGGCTGTGTGGTAAGGTGCTATGGTGTGTAGCCAAGATGGCGTAGGAGGAAATTTGCACTGTCTTCTGCCTGCAGCCTCCACTTTGTGCAGGCCAGCAGTGCACTTAAACTGTGCAGAGTGTATACCAAGGCCCGGGGGGAGGGACACTTGCCTACTGGGAAGGGGTCCCTGGATGCTGCTTCCCTCACAGCAGGGGGGGGGGCCCTCAACGGTCTTCTTAGGCCTCTTCCTCTGTTTCCAGAGATCTATCAGAAGTCAGAGGCCTCACTGCTGTGCCTGAGTGCGCCAATGTTTCTGACATCCGGTATGGAGATTTCCCCTCTCTCCTGGGTGGAGATTTTCAAGGGACTGCAAGTCTTTTGTATGGGGCAATGGACTGCACAGGTTGGATTTGTTTCCTCCCACTTCTGTGCCAACCTTGCTTTCTGGAGAGAAGCTGTCAGAGACCTTGATCCCGAATTGACAGGTGAAGATCCCTTCCTGTCGGAGAATGTCTTGGATAGCTTTCAACCATTTTCTTCAGGTGATGGTAAAATTTTCCCTGATGGAGAAGCCCATAGGTCAATGCTGCGGCTTTTTCATAGGAATGAATTGCCATCCCTGACTTCACAGCCTCTGCATACGTCGCGGTTTGAGGAGGATATAGCGGATGTGTCTGAGTCCCCAAGGGGGAACCCCTTATGGTTAGTTTGCAGAGGCATCTCATTTTTTCCCCCTCCATGAGGCGGTGCAGGAATTGATTGATTTGGAATGGGTTCTCCTGAGGCAAACTTTAAGGGGGGATGGTCCCTGGCTGGCATGTATTCACTAGATCCGCTTTCCTCAGATGGATGCCCTGATGTGCTCTGTGACTAAGAGATCCACTATCCCAGTGGAAGGGGTTTCCACTCTTAAAGACGCTTAAGATAGGAAAATAGAAGTGATGCGTAAGTAGGCCTTTGAAGCAGTGACCATTGTATTGTGGCACAGTCTGATTTGCCTCTGGAACAGGAGACACAAGAGGACTTGGGGGAGGAATACCCATCTTGTAATAAAATAAATCCTGCGCGTCATGAACTGGACTCAATCCCGACGCGGAACCTCAAAGATTTGGCACATATCATCGCCCCCACCTTAGCCGCCATCTTAAACAAATCACTAGAAGAAGGCGAACTCCCAACCGAACTAAAATCTGCAACCATCACTCCCATTCTAAAAAAGAAGAACCTAGATCCGTCAGACCCAAATAACTACCGCCCCATATCCAATCTACCCCTACTAGCCAAATTGACAGAAAAAGCTGTTTTATCCCAACTAAACGAACATCTTGATTCATACAACATACTTCACCCGAATCAACACGGATTTAGAAAAAATCACAGCACGGAAACACTTCTCGCCAACCTATCTAATGAAATTCTAAGAAGTGCCGACATCAAGATTAACCACCTCCTAATACTCCTAGACCTCTCCGCGGCATTCGATACTGTAGATCACAAAATCCTTCTATCTAGCCTTTCAAACATCGGCCTCTCCGGCTTCACCCTCAAATGGTTCACCTCCTTCCTAAATAACAGATCCTTCAAGGTCACTATGAACAACATCTCATCAAAACCCCTCCCTCTAGACACCGGTATACCACAAGGTTCTGCCCTTTCGGCCACCCTCTTTAACATCTATCTAATTCCTCTCTGCCACCTCATCTCCAGTCTTGGAATAACTTTCTTTCTGTACGCCGACGACATTCAGTTCATCATACCTGTCACCAACTCAATAGAAGACGCTCTTCGCACAGCTGCCAAACACCTAACCACAATTAGAAACATGCTCAACAAGTTAAAATTATTCCTAAACATGAATAAAACTGAATGTATCCTCATTGGAAGAAACGTCTCAGACCAAACCATTGCCCACAACTCTCTTCTAATCAACAACATATCCATACCTCTAAAAAGCTCAACAAAGGACCTCGGCGTATGGATCGATAAAGATCTCAACCTAAAAACACACATAGCAGCCAAAACCAAGGAAGGTTTCTATAAACTTCATGTACTAAAACACCTAAAGCCGCTCCTCCACCTTCAGGAATTCCGAACAGTTCTACAATCCCTGATCTTCAGCAGCTTAGACTACTGCAACTCAATGTTATTAGGTCTCCCCAAATCCACCTTAAAACCGCTGCAGTTACTGCAGAATGCCGCTGCAAGAGTACTGACCGGAAATAAAAAATCGGATCACATCACCCCAATACTAAAAAGCCTACACTGGCTACCAATCATTCAGAGAATTGAATACAAAACCCTGACGATCATCCATGACGCTTTACACAATTCAGTTAACTCCGCAGTCAGTAAAATGTTCCACCCCCACAAACCTCAACGGAACACCAGAACTTCTGAAAAACGTCTACTCGAAATACCCACATATCCCATGGCTAAGCTTACTAACACCAGAAATAGAGCTCTCTCCATAGCGGGGCCTAAACTCTGGAACGCCCTACCATGCTACCTCACCACTATCATCGAAAATAAATCATTCAAAAAAGAACTGAAAACCTGGATCTTCAGCCAGACTTTCAATGATGATTTAAGCAATCAACAATTGTGATGCCTTAAGCTTCCCATCCTTCTCCCCTCTTCTCTTCTCCGCATACCTACCCCTTCCTCCTTCCATTACCTACCCCATCCCCCCCTCATTTCCTTCTTTTCCCATTCAGACTTTCTTGTATTCAGAGCACGAGTTTGTATATACCTTCCTCGTTTTTCGTTTCTATTTTCTTTTTCGTTATTTGAATTAAATTATTTTTTAGTTATTTCCTGTTACTTCCTTCTCCATATGCTAGTTGCATATCCTTTTGTTTCTCAAATTGTTCTATGTATCATTGTTTCGTTCCAATGTAAACCGGGGTGAAGGCATGTGCTAAACCTCGGTATATAAAAGCTTCAAATAAATAAATAAATAAATAAATCTCTTGAACTTAGAGCTGCCTTTCTGGCCAGTGCTGGATATGACTTGGCCCGCTTCGCTGCTAGAGAGGGTGCCTCCATACTAGCGGCCTATTGACTTCTCTGCTTGTGCAATTGGTTGGCAGATGCGACCATGAAAGTCAAATTTGTCCAAGTTGCCATTTAAGGGGCAGCTGTTGTTTGGAGATGCGTTGGAGAAGATGGCCAAGGCTTAGGGTCACTCAAACTTTCCCAGGCTCCCTGAGGATAGAGCCAGGTCTTCCTCAGGTTCCTTGCCACACATAGCCATCTGCGAGACTTCAGGAGATTTTGGCAGTGCTGGAGATCTAAAGGTCGGACATCTTGCACTTTAAACCCAGTATCAATCTTTTCATTCCAAAAACACTGGGAAAGACAGTTCTTCAGGAACCGGTTCCTTCAGGTCAGTGCAGTGAATGGTTAGGGGGCCCAACCTCAGGTACCAGAGATAGGCAGTCATCTTTCTTTGTTTTATTAGAGATGGGCCCAGATTACTAGGGATCAATTGGTTCTTGAAATTGTCAAACTTGGCATTTTCCTGGAGTTCAAGTATCCAGCCCCAATGCTTTTATAGTTTCTCCTTGTTATTCAGCTGAAAAAAAAATCACTGTGCAGTCCACTCTTCAGCGACTTCTTGCACTGAAGGCAGTCATCCCATAACTGGCTGGTCAGGAGGGAAAGGACATTACTTCATTTATTTCATGGTTCCAAAGAAGGAGGGATCCTTTTGCCCTCTCCTAGAGTTGAAGCAAAGCAACGACTTATTGCACGTGACCCATTTCAGAATGGAAACCTTGCAATAATCATGGCAGTACAGAAAGTAGAATTTCTAACCTCCCTGGATTTGATGACAGCATATCTTCACATTCCAGTTTGGGAGGAGCACCTTCACTTCACAGTGTTGTGTTGCCATTTCCAGTTTCAGGTGCTGCTATTTGCTGTGGTTAGGGCTCCAAAGATCCTTCTCAAAGGTAATGGTAGCAGTAGTGGTGATGCTGCACAGGGAAGGGATCTTGGTTAGCCCGTATTTGGATGATTGGCTGAGCTGCACGTAGTCCTTCCAGGAAGAGTCTATCGGCCTCTCTGAGAGTGATTCAGTTATTACAGGAGCTGGGGTGGGTTGTCAACCTTTCCAAGAGCAGTCTTCAACCATTGCAGAGCCTGGTTTATTTGGGCACTTGCTTCAATACAAAGATAGACCAGGTGACCTACCAGAGCAATGAATCCAAAAGTTGTGAGATCAGATTGTGAGCTTGCAGACTGCCAGAAAGTCAACTGTTTGATACTATCTTCAGACCTTGGATTCTATGGTGGCAACTTTGGATTTAGCTCCATGGGCCACAGCACACATGCGCCCTCTTCAGGAGGCCTTGCTCTCCTGGTAGAATCTCCAATCACATGAGTACTCAGTGAGCTTACCTCTTCCAGCATTGGTCAGGCAGAGCTTGCAATGGTGGTTGGAGTGCAATCATTTAGTTCCCCTAATCTGGATAATGGTGACCATGGATGTGAATCTGTCGGGTTTGGGAAGCTCACTGTTGGGAACTCATGGCTCAGGGATAATGGTCTTCCGAGGAAGAGAACCTTTTCCATCAATCATCTGGAGGCTCGGGTGATTCAGTTGGCACTTCTCAACTTCAAGCCCTGGTTGCTCAGATAGGCAGTAAGAGTAATGTCTGACAATGTCACAGCAATAGCATACATAAATCATCAGAGAGGAACCCAAAGTCATCAGGTTTCCTTGGAGATGAATCATCATCTTCCTTGAGCAAAACAATATCTTCAGGTCTTGACAGCATCTCACACAGCAGGCGTGGAGAACATGGAGGCAGATTACTTCAGTCATCACATTCTAGATCTGAGAGAATGGTTTCTGTCAGCTGAGGTATTTTATCTCGTTGTGGACAGCTGGGTTCAGCCATTTTTGGATTTTATGGCGACCAGTAGGAATGCACAGGTGTGCCAATGTTTCAGTCTCAGGAGAGATTCATGCTCGTCCAGAATCGATGCCCTAATGTAGGATTGGCCAAGGGAGGAGAAGCTGGTACTGTATGTGTTTTCCCCCTTGGCCCATGATAGGCAGGGTGCTTCAAAAGATTGCTGGACATCCTGGTCTAGTTCGTCTGGAGGCTCAGAATTAGCCCTGGCGGCCATGGTAGACAGATCTTTGGCATCTGTTGTGCAACACTTCTCTTCAGCTTCCAGCTCTCCAGAACTTGCTTTGCCAGGGTCCAGTATCTCATGAGGATCAGGATCTATTTTTTGTCTTACAGTCTGACCTTTGAAAGAATGTGCTTGGTGAATAAAGTTTATTCGCTGGCCACGGTAAACACACTTTTGAAGACTAGGAAGTTTTGTACTTCTTTGGCTTGTGTGCATGTCTGGAGAGTGTTTGAGGTTTGGTGTTCTGGGCGTAAATGTGTGCCGGGACATGCATTGATACCACTGATTCTGGACTTTCTACAGGAGGGCCTTTCTAAAGGGTTGGCCCTTAATTCTTTAAAGGTACAGGTGGCGGGTATGTCTTGTTAGTTAATTTATTAAAAATGTGTACACAGCATACGTCATAAAATATTGAAGTGGTTTAAAATGCGAACATATAAAATAATCTTCACAGACAAATACACACAGAAAATAAAGATACAGTAATCAGATGTCATACTAACCCTGCGTATTGTTCGTTAAAGGCCCTCTTGAAAAGATATGTTTTTAAGGCCCTTTTGAAAGTTTTCACATAAGGTTCTGTTCTAATTTCATCTAGGAGGGAATTCCAAAATATGGGCCCTTCCACAGAGAAGGCAAGATCCCTGGTGCTGTTAAGATGGGCTAGCCTTACTGATGGCACTTCCAAGAAGATTCTTTTGCACCAAGTGTAGGGACCTGAGAGAGTGATAGACTTTCAAAGTAGAACTTACCCAGCTATGATAGTCTAGATTTAATAAATAAAAGACATTCATGGCGATCTTATACATAATTCTCCATTTGTCAGGGAGCCAATGGAGCCTGGCCAGTACTGGAGTAATATGAAACCTCATTTTACAGCCAGAGAGAATTTGTGCCACAGCATTGTAGTGGACGTAATGAAATTGTAAGGGATCCCCTCATAAAAGGCATTGCAGCAAAGGTAGGCTTCAAGGTCGGCTCCTATTTTCTCACCCTGCTGGATCTCTGTTCTTGAGGGGCATTAAACACATTTGGCCTCCCCTTTTTACTCCAGTCAATCTTTGGGATCCAAACTTGGTCTTGTATTTTTAGCAGGATCGAACTTATCGCCTCTTAAGGGCATTTCCTTGCGCTTGCTTATCTTGAAGAAGGTATTGCTATTTGTTCAGAATGGAGGATATCAGCGTTGCAGGTGTTTTTTTGCAGGGAACTCTTCCTAATAATCAGGATAGGATACAACTTTGTACAATTCTTTCCTTTCTTCCAAAGATAGTGTCGAGCTTTCACATGAATCAATCTATCTCATTGCCTTCGCTGGATAAACAGGGAAATGCAGAAGAATATGCATTTCTCTGCCCCTTGGATATGCAGAGGCATCTTTTGTAGTATCTCAAGGTTACCAATGAATTTAGAAGATTAGTAACATTGTGTACTGTATGGTGGCATGAAGGTGGTGGTATGGGTGAGGTAGCCTATAGAGCTATGGTGGTGCATCGGATTAAAGAAGTAATTACAGCTGCATATGTGGATTCTGGTGTTTCTCTGCCAAAGCAGATTCAGGCTCATTCCATGAGGGTGCAAGCAGCAGCTGGTATCTCCATCAGAGATTTGTAGAGGAGCATCCTGGTCTTCCTTGCATACTTTCTCCAGACGGCACTGACTGGATATCAGAGTTAGGAGGTGGCCTCATTTGCCTCAGCAGTATTGTGATGAGCTAGTGCAGTATTTTGCTTTGGTACATCCCATTCATATGGACTGGCCTGACTGGATGAAGAGGAAGGTAAAATTGCTCCTTATCTTATAATTTCCTTTCCTCTAGAATAGTCAGTCCAGTCCTTGACCCCTCCCAATTCTGCTTTGCAGTTGGTGTTTAAATTTCAGTTCTTTTAGGATTGGGACTTACCAGTAGCTCGCAGAGATTTATGTTTGGCCTTCGCCTTAGTGATAAATGTGGAGTTTAGTTTCTGCATGCCTCATGCCTATTCTTGCCTATATTTCCTTCAGGTTTTCACTTCCTCGGTCTTCTGGAAGTTCAGTTTACCGAAAAAAAAGAGATAATTAAAGAAGAAAGTTTTGCTGATATTCAAATTGTCCACAGTTAACTTTTACAGAAATACTGGTAGGCTGATGTCAGCACAGATGACATCTGTAAGCCTAATGATCTTTGTCGCCATCTGCTGGTTGGTGTGCATAACCCCGTTCATATGGACTGGCCTGACTGTTCTAAAGGAAAAACAATTATCAGGTAAGAAGTAATTTCACTTTTCACTGTATCACACCTAGAGTGGCCAGATGTCCAGCTTTGTGTCAGAGAGTCCTTTTCGACTGTCCTCATCCAGGAGTCTGGCCCCCTGCCCCTCCTGCCCAGAAAAAAAAAATCTCATGATCTTAGTTGTTACTTCAGACTATACATGGGAAGTTCAGAGCAGCTCCTGAGTCTTAATATAACAGCCAGGAAAGACTGAAATGAGATAGCAACATCAATGGCTCACAAAGAGCATCCACAACGTTATTAATCACTGTGGGACCAAAAGCAGCAGTTAGATACCAGTAGGCTTTTGCTGGCAGGCAGCCTGTGATGTCTTTGTGTGACGTGCATGTACAGAGCAGCACCTCTCTCCCCTCCTTTCCACAGTCTCAGCCTGATCTAAATGTGGAAACATCCAAAGCAAGGAGGGAAGGAGTCATGGCTCATTGTCAGTGACAGGTACTTAGATGTGGTCAACATGACAGCCTCTTGCATGAGTCCCATCTCTGCCCTGCAGGTCTGCGCTGATTGGCTGCAAATGTTATTTTCCTGCACGGGATTGGTGGCGAGTTGTACAGGAGACTTAGTGGAAGTTTTTTTTTTTAGTTTTAGAGGTGCTGAATATGGTTTTCCTGCTATTGACATTTGCATGAGTTTAAAGGGAAGTGCTGTGTAAAAATTTTACTTTCTTCCCCCTTATTCATCCTCATGTCATACTGCAGCTGTACTGGCTACATTGCTACTGCTGCCACAATAGACTAAGTCAGGCAGTAGTATCCACATGCCACTGAGAGGATGGGAAGGGATAGAGGTGGAGGAGTGGAAGTGGGACTTAGTGTTAGGCAGGAGAAGAGGAGCTCAGAGAGAAGGGACTAGTACATGCAAATTTTCTCTCATGCATACTCATTGTGAGTATCCTGAAAACCCGACTGGCTGGTGGGCCCCCAGGACAGGGTTGGGGACCACTGTTCTACAATATGCTGAGTTGTATTTTTATTTATTTATTTATTTTAGATTTAGCTCAAGGCAAGTTATATTCAGGTATTCTAAGGGGCTCAGTTACAAATATTTGCTGCACAGTAAATGGCCTAACATAGTGATAATGTGTGGTATTTAAAATGTGGCACATTAGTCTGCTCCCAGCATGCGAGTATGCTAATGAGCTGACTAGCATGCAAATGTATGCTAATCAGCTCCTTGCTATCCTAATACATGTGAATCAAATAACACAATTTGCCTCAAAAAACACAAGTCGTATTATTTCATTCCAAGAATTGTAGCTAATTTTTTCCAGGAACAAAGAGTCACTAATGCACATAAGAACATAAGAAATTGCCATGCTGGGTCAGACCAAGGGTCCATCAAGCCCAGCATCCTGTTTCCAACAGAGGCCAAACAAGACCACAAGAACCTGGCAAGTACCCAAACACTAAGAAGATCCCATGCTACTGATGCAATTAATAGCAGTGGCTATTCCCTAAGTAAGCTTGATTAATAGCCGTTAATGGACTTCTCCTCCAAGAACTTATCCAAACCTTTTTTGAACCCAGCTATACTAATTGCACTAACCACATCCTCTGGCAACAAATTCCAGAGCTTAATTGTGCGTTGAGTGAAAAAGAATTTTCTCCGATTAGTCTTAAATGTGCTACTTGCTAACTTCATGGAATGCCCCCTAGTCCTTCTATTATTCGAAAGTGTAAATAACCGAATCACATCTACTCGTTCAAGACCTCTCATGTTCTTAAAGACCTCTATCATATCCCCCCTCAGCCGTCTCTTCTCCAAGCTGAACAGCCCTAACCTCTTCAGCCTTTCCTCATAGGGGAGCTGATCCATCCCCTTTTATCATTTTGGTTGCCCTTCTCTGTACCTTCTCCATTGCAACTGTATCTTTTTTGATACACATCCTGATACTTCCAGGCTCATGCCAAAGGGTGGCTGGGGACTCCCATCCCCTGCTGCCCCTGGAGGCTGCTGAAGTTCCCCTCAAAAGCTTTTACCTTTAGAACCCCTGGCCTCACCCCCCTACCCCTCCCCTTTGTCACAAAATTGTTCCTCCTGGAAGCTGGCCCCTTCTTCCCCTATTCTAGCCCATCCTCCTGACCCTCCTGGACTTGCCCTGAAGGTCTAGTGGGGGCGCTCTAGGCTTCAGAGCCAACAGTGGCCATTTTCCAAAATGGTGCTGGCCAGCCATTAACTTGACTTTGCCCCTATCACATGATTTGGCCACGATTTGGAAAATGGCCACTGCTGGGCCTGGAGCCTAGGGGGACACAGGGGCCCCCACTAGACCAACAGGACAAGTTTCGTAAGTCCCAGGGGGAGTCAGGGTGGGGTGCGAGGAAGCCGGCCTCCAATGGGGCGGGGGAGTTGGTGGTGGGGCCTGCACCTGGGCGTTCTACGGGTAAAACCTTTTTCAGGGAATTTTGGCTGCCTCCAGGAGCAGCGGGTGGGATGAGGGTCTCCAGAGATCCTCAGGGTCTTTGACTTTCTTGGGAGGTGTTAAACGGTTACTGGTTGGCCCCTGTAAGGCATGGCAACCCCATAGGCTGGGGACGCCTTCACATGTTAGGTCTGTGGGCAGCTAAGCTATGGTATCCCCAGGAAACTTCCCATGGCGTTTACTAAGCTGCGGTACTGAGTACGGCAGCTTCGTAAGCCTTGCAGTATTTTCCCTTCTGAGAAAAATACCATGGTTTAGGTAATGAGCCTCTAAGTTTGTAGCTGACCCAATGGGGGATGAAGTGACTTGCCCGAGGTCACAAGGAGCAGCAGCAGGATTTGAACCCTGGCTTCCCTGATTCTCATCCCACTGCTTTATCTACAAGCTACTCCTCCACTCCAAGGATGGGAAAATACTGTGAAGTGTAGGAAGTGCATAATTGAAATGTGTGCTTGCTGAGCTCGGGCGTACAGTGTGGTAGTAGAGAGGGGATCTGACAGTTCAAGGAGAGAGAGGGATGGAGCTCAGTTTTCATCTGTGGTGGTAGAGAGTGAATTGGACAATACGGAGGGAGGCGGAGCTAGAGAGTACAGGAGGGGGCGGAGTTCAATTTACGTACAGAGGAATGGACCTGGAGAATGGGGCGGAGCTAGAGAGTACAGGGAGTGAGAGCGGTGCAGCTCAGTTTACATAGCAGCAAAGCAGGTGGAGAGCAACTTTCCTTTTTATGATACATTGGTGATGTTGCATCTATGTAAATGTATTTACATATTCAAATTCAGGTGTGCTATTATATATGCAAATTCAATGCAACTTTTTGTCCTGTATTTTGTTCTCCTTTTTAGAAGTAAGTGCCCTCTTTTTGGGGCACTCATCCTCCTTTTTGGAGGTGAGATTCCTCCTTTTGGAGTACTTCTAGTTGGCCACCTTAATCACTTTGCAGGAAATAAAGAATATCCTCAGGCCTTTCTGACCCTTTCATATTATGTATTTTATCAAGATTCCTCCAGCTTCCAGCATAGATGTGACTTTCCCTGTATCCCTCTGCCTTCCATTTGAGCTCTGTTGGCCTTAGGTTAAGTGCAGTGTCCCTGCTCTTAATAGATTACAGTGGGAACTTGCCTGAAGGGTATTAAGTGATGAGTTATATCTCCCATGATAAAGTGGTGGCAGAAATGGGATTAGATTCCTGCCTTTGAAAGTTGGACTGTTCCTACCTCCTCCTATCTGATTTATGTTGTCAACTTTCCTTCACACCCCCCCCCCCCCGCCCTAATTTAGTCACAAAATTTTCAGGAGCCTTACAAACACACATGTATCCCTCTGGTCTGTGTCATTCAGAAGCCAGTATCAAGCAGGCTCCCCTGCATGCCTTTGGCCAATCTGCCATTCCCTCCCCCACTCCCTCCAACCAGCTTGTTCATGTAGTCCGGAGCATGGGGTGTATGTGTGAGCTGCAGCACGGCGTGGCCATGAGGAAGGCAGAGCGAGCTCATTCTAGGTCACCCGGCAGCACCAAGTGCTGGAGCAACTCCACCCACTCCCTGTGCATGCCCCTGCCAGCTGCTGTGTCAGCACCCACAGCTTTGCTTCCACCTATGTTCCTTTCCACAACGCCGTTACACATCTGTGATGCGGTATGAATTTTAATAACCGTTGTTCCAAGACTCTCTGGCCTTTCTGTGCCCCGTTTTAGGAGCGCCTTTGGCTAGCTTGTGTCTTTCGGACAGGGCCGTCGTAGACACACACAGAAGCTGATGGGAGATAAAGAACTCCAGGCCTCTCTAGTCTTTGCCTTGTCCCTGCCTGATCTCTCCAGCGATACTCCTTGCTGCCCCACTGCCACTCGGGATCCTCTGGGCTCCTGGTCTGGGCCTTTTGCTTGGTTTTTTTTTTTTTGCTCCGTCCCCCTCTGTCCATTTTCTAGCAAGATAACGTTTCCTCACAGTGCTGCTGAGTCACTCACTGTCCCTCGTTTCAATGTGATCAGACCCCCCCCTCCTGGTTCCCCCCCCCTCCCCCCCGCTCTGCAGGAGTTCAGTGGCAGGAAGGGAGGCAGCGTGTCTACCTGCTGGAAGCCACCTCGGCCGGGCAGAGCCTGGGGTCAGCTCAAGTTCTGCTGTTTTTTTCCGGGGCCAGCTCCTATGACAACTCATATTTTCATGGAATTTCTCTCTTACTTTCTTTCTTCTCTATTGGCACCCTACGCTACCACAAACTGCATCTCTCGTGACGGCAGTAAAGGCCAATTTCTGCCGTTTTCTTGCTCCAGTGTGAATAATTTCCTTTGAATGAGTCAGCTCAGCACCTTTCACCTCCCCCACCCTTCCACTTACTCTTAGTGTCAGAAGGGATGGTAGAAGGAGAGGCTGGGGGGTGGTGGGGGGGGGGGGGGGGAGGCTAGTGAGTTCATCCTAGGGAGGGTGGAGAGAGCTAGGACTGGAACGCAGGAAGCCTGCACTCTAACCATAAAGTCCAATACTATATTCATTTTTTTTTTTTAGCACTACTGGATGTACACCGCACTGTACAATGGTGATAAGTATTCAGCTGCAACAAGTCCTTGCCCCCAAAGAGCTTACCGTCTAAGGTAATGGGAGATAAGGTGATTTGCCCAAGAGCGCAAGGAGTGGTTGTGGGAGAAGCTGGACCTGCACCCTGGCTTCCTTGGTTCTCAGCCCATTGCTCTAACCACTGGGCCACTCTTCCTCGTACTCGAGCCTGCCTCTTCCAGATGCTGACACAGTGCTTGCAGTCGCCCTGACTGACCTGCAGAAGAGAAGGGCTCTCTAAACTCACTCTCTCTCTTTTTGTCTCCTGTGTTCCCTCTCCAGGGTGATGGAACATGCTGACCTGAACCGCATGACAACCCAGAACATTGGGATCGTCTTCGGGCCCACCTTGATGCGGCCCGAGAAGGACTTATTCTCCAGCCTGGCCATCAACATGACCTACCAGAACCAGGTGGTGGAGTTCCTCCTGCAGGAGTTCCAGAGGATATTTTCGGAAGCTACTGCAGAGCCGCCGGGGTCTGCCCCCCTGTAACAAGGATTCCTACCCCTTTAAGTTATTCTCTGAGAAATCTGGTCTGGGGAGGTGATGCCCTGCGCACAGACCGGAACGTGGCTGAGGGAGGGCCGGGAACGGGACTGGGAGGTGGGAGAAAGCAGGGTACTGTGTGCTATTTCATGCTGAGGGTAATACAGCTTCAAGTGATTTCCAAGCAAGTCAATTAGGCTTTCTTTAATTAAGGGGTTGGGGCATGTGTTCTGCCTGGAGCTCTTCCAGCCAGGGACCGGCCCTTTCCCTATGCAGAGGCTGATGCTCCCCTCCTCTGAAGGAGTATCCAGAACAGCCCACCAGAGAGAGGAGAATGAAGAGTATCACTGAGCTGAGAAACAGTAAGAATCATCAAGAGACTGACTCAAGCCCTCTATAGGACAACGTCCATCAAGGGCAAGGGTCATCCATAGGAGGGAGAAAGGTGCAGGTGACCCAGGGACCGGTGCATCACTCTGTAGGGAGATGTTAACCTATGCAGGTGTGACAGAGATGGGGGATCAGGCTCTAGAGATGTTAACCTAGTCCGGTGCCACAAATACCGGTGGATCAGCTTTATAAGAGAGATTAATCTGTGCAGGTGACACAGGGATGGACAGGTGCATTATTCTATAGAGCAGTAGTGTCCAACCTTTTTCCCTTTGCAGTACCCCCTGGCACTGGATTAACAGTACACGATCAGCTCCCCTCCCTCGTGCAATCATCTTCACTTCTCTCCCATCCCCCTGGCATAACGACAGTCTTCATTATAAAAACAAAATGTATCTGTACATGCAAGCATTTTTTTAAACAACTTTTCACAGCAGTGTTCTTGCAATTAGTCTATTTTGTTTAATTGATTCTATCTTGGTCTGGTTTGTCTTTTTTTTTTTTTTAAATCGATTATGTATTTAAAATTGTTTGCCACCTAGGGCTTCAGCATTGGTGGGTTATAAATACAAATAAATAAATAATCCTCAACCCCCTCCCACATAATCACTACCCACACCCACCTCCATACTCGGTCTTCTGCCTCCTCTTCCTTCCCACCGAGACCCTCCAGCTGGCAGGAGACAAGCAAGAAGCGCATTTTACCTGCCGCAGCTGCCTTCTCTGCTGGCTTTATTCTGTAGTCAGAACCAAGCAGGGTGGGTAGGTGGATCTTGTGAGGCTGCGGGACCCCATGTGGATCTGATCGCAGAGAAGGTAGCTGTAGGTAAGCGTTGCCCATCGAATCCTCTTGTTTGCTAAAGAAGAATGTGCAGGGGGCAGGGAGGACAGGAAACCAGATTTTCACGGGCAGGCAGCAGCTCTGGCCTGCCCCCTGCTCTGACTACCAGTGGCTCTAATGTACCAGTGCTAAATCTGCTAGCACACCTGCACTCCCACCATGGCACACTGGTTGGGAATCTTCTACGGAGACATCAACAGTGTGGTTCATGTGCATCAGTCTATAGCGATATTAACCTGTGCAGTTGACTAGGCTGGGACAGGTGACTGAGTCCACAGAGTGACATTAATCTGTACCTGTGATAGAGAGGTGCTTCAGTCAATAGATACCTGTGCAGGTGACCCAAAGACCGGTGCATCAGTCTATAGAGAAATTAACTTGTGCAAGTGACAAGGACAGGTGAATTAGTTGTGCAGGTGACGGGACAGGTGAATTAGTCTGTTGAAAGACATTAACTTGTGCAGGTGAACCAGGGGCAGGTCCATATGTCTATAGAGAAACATCCTGTGCAGGTGATAGGACAGGTATACCAGTATATAGAGAAATTATAAATCTGTGCAAATAACAGGAATAGGTGTCTCAGTCTATAGGTGAGACATTAACCTATGCAAGGTGACAGGAGGACTAGTGCATCATTGCATAGAAATGAATTAATATGTGCAAATGATACAGGGGCAGGTGTATCAGCCTATAGAAAGACCTTAATCTGTGCAGGTTATACAGGGAAAGGTGTATCAGAGTACAGAGACATATACATCTGTGCAGATGTCAGAGGAACAGGTGTATCAGCCTCTAGAACAGTATTACATTTCCATGGCAGTTTCCCTTTTATTAATTCCAGACTTGCTGAGATGTAGCAGTAAACTCCCTCACTAGTGACTCAGCAGGCAGAAAGGAGTAGCAAACCCCAGGGAATATAAATAAAATTATCTCCTTGCTATGTTACCAGGACAGCAGTGTAACAAAAAGCTCTCAGCTTTGTCCAAGCTCTCATCCTGTTACGCCAGCGTATTACAAGTTTGGAAATCCAGCTCTGGGAAGCATTTGGGGTTTTCCGGAGAGTTCTTGGCTAAAAGTGTTGACATGGTTTTGTCATTTCTCACTCTGAGCCGGTCACTGGCCAGGAATGATTTTTTTTCTCCTTTCACTCCCCCCACCAGCATCACTTACCCATGTTTAGTCAGGGTATGGGTTACTTCCTCTCACCCTCTTAGGTAAGTGATCAGAAGCACAGCTGACTTGGCTTACCTTTCTGAAAAAGGAGCCCTTGACGGAAGGATGTGGAGCCGCTATTTAGACGTGTGTTGTTTGGGATGCTTCTGTTAAATCATATTCTGATAAAGTGCAGGATTAGCACGCAACATTAAACAGAAACAGCAGGGACTTTGTAGAAGGATTAAGTGTTCCTGTAGTATACCTGCCTTGTAACAACAGAGCTTTCAGAGAAGGGATATCCCATATCTACTTTGCATGGAAATAAAGGGTAACCAAATAAAAAAAGGTTATAATTTATTTTTTTTTACTATCTTGATACATTTCTTGGCTAGCTTTCGGGATTTATTTCCTTCCTCAGGTCAGAATTGAATGAGCAAAAAATGACATTTACCAGAAAATGCAAAAAAAAATCATAAATGGCATTCCAATGACAGGGTAAAGGGAAAGAGGTGAGGGAGGGTTGATGGGTGATCAGAAGGCGACAGGCAGTGTAATTTTGTGGCTCAAGAGTGGATTAAGAAACCTAGGTCTCTGATGAGGTCATTTTTTTCTCCATAATGTAAAGATAATGTAAAGATATTTTAGTTAACCTGGTCATCCCCAGACGACTCCTATTCCGGTCTGAGTTAAAATACTTGGCAACCAGGCCACTACCAGTCCCAGATCCCGGCCCACTTTGCCCAATGCCAGCTGAGCAGCCTGGATCAGGTGTGCCTCTCCTTTTGTGCTGGTGAGGAGCCACTGCCGCTGTGACAACTGTGACAACCTGCCCCTACTTCCCCCGCCCCCCCTCTTCTGCTCTGTCCACGATGGGGCAGTTCGTGGGTGCCTTGTTGGCACATCAACAGGGACTGTGTGCAGAAGGACTGAGCATGCCTGTAAAATATTTGCCATGAGACAGCAGGGACTTTGCAGAAGGGTTAAATATCCCTCCAGCTTACCAGCGGAAGCCGTCCATATGGTTCTCATTGTTGGAGCTGTGAGTTTAATGAGACCCTGCCCATGAGTCAAAATCCCACGAACGCGCTTATATTTAGAACAAACATTTAAACCTCCAAGCACTGCATGCCTGGGTGGAAGAGTTGGAGCCGTATTCCAGCCGCATGGAGCGTTCCCATGCTTGCACTCACTTCCTGTTAGGTAGAAGCCAGAGCCTCCTCCAGTAATCACATGGTGCAGAACTGAAGGATATTTTTTTTTTCTATCTCTGTTCCAGTCCCAAAATTAAAGAAAAAAAAAAAAAGCTAAGCAGACAGAAAGTTTGTACCTGAGGCAATGGAGAGCTGAAGTGACTTGGCCAAGGTCACAAGGAGGGTCAATAGGAGCGGTGGGATTTGAACTCTGGCTTCTCTGCCTGTCGCTCTAATCACTAGGCTGCTCTTCCAGGAAATAAGAGATGATTCCTGTGCAGAATACTTTATTAACACTGATTTACACATCTGGAACAAGCTCGTTTCATACTTTACAAAGCATGCGTTTGCCTGCAGCATATAAGAATTTATCCCAAAAAGTGATCTGCAAAGCCTTTACACATTATAAAATATAATATAATATATGATTTTGAATGCTTTAAAAAACACAGTTTCCTTCATAGTGTAGTCTTCTAAAACTATATAAAAAAAATTGTAAACAAAATGTAATTTTTACATAAGACATCAGAATGGGTAAACAGGAGTGAGTAGATATTTTATCCTAAAGGTTAAACCCCGTGCCTGTGGCCTAACTCCGAGTCATCCTGAGCACGCCATCTGGTCCTGTTTTTTTCTCTTAAGACATCTCGACGCCTCCCATGGGAAGGGTGGAGAGGGATGGAGGGATGGAAAAGCAAGACTGGTAAGAAACATCTTGATGAACTAGAGTTAGTTCATCATCTTGGTTTCAGAAATTCTGAACGAGGGCCTTCCCAAACATGTCCCGGGGATGCCACAGCACACCAGGTTTTCAGGGGATCCGTGATGAGTATGCGTGAGATATGTTTATATAGTCTGGGTCTCCAATGCATGCAGATTTATCTCATGCATATCCTGAAAACAACTGGCTTTGGGTCCCCCCAGGACAGGTTTGGGAAGCCCTGCTCTGAATATTTCCATTCCCATCCACCACCCCCCCCCCCCCCCCCACTGAAACGGTGAAGTAACTGATTGCAGAAGGTCATGTGGTTTGGGTTATTTGGCAGAAAAAAAACAACGTGTGTGTTAAACTATTGGCAGTGACCCTTGTCAGCAATCTCAGGCGAAGAGAGGCAGGATGAAAAGGCAAAACTACAGTTTGCCAATGGCTTACTTATTTCAGAGAGCAAGGCTAGGCAACTCCAGTCCTGGAGTGCCACAAACAGGTCTGGTTTTCAAGATATCCCCAGTAAACATACATGAAGTAGATTAGCATGCACTGCCTCCATTGTGTGCAAATATATTTCTTGCACGTTCATTGTACATAGCCTGAAAACCAGACCTGTGTGTGACACTCTAGGACCGGAGTTGCCTAACCCTATTATAGGGGCACAAATTGCCCTGTAGAACGGACACGATGAGGTGAGAGTGTGGTGCTGGATCATTAGGGAGTGGCTGAGCCAGCCCTGGTTTATGGACCCTGCGGTTCCTCATTTTTCAGTTTCTGTGAAAAAAGCAGGAACTGCAACTCCAGAGCTTTAACTGTTGGGGGTGGAAGGAGGGCTGACTCAGCTAATGAAGTGGAGTCAGGGAGATACCTTCGTGGCTTGTGACATCACCATCACGTGTCACGACTGCTTGATGCCAGTGCTCAACCTTCACCTTCCTGTTTCATTGGTCCTGTGACTGTTCTACCAGTTGACCAATAATCCCCAGAAATACTAACAAACTGGAAGACCAACCCTGACTAAAGGTAAAGAAACATACTGTGCTGTAGAAATATCCAAAATTTTCTTATTAATGCACATAAATGATGCCTGATGTCACACATCATTCTTGAAATATTTTCTTCGCTCATCATGTAGGGAGGCCCAGATGGTGCCATTTTTGCTGGTCAGGTAGACCCAGGCCTGGTTTTACCCCACTACGTGTACGGGAGGTAAAACCAGGATGGGATCAGCTTGCCTTCTGATGACGTGGAGCCAGCTCAGGACACTTAGGTCTGTGAAGAGAATTGTTCACCACCTCAGCACTGTCCTGTTTACTAAGGGCTTTGGTGCTTTAGAGAAAGCAAAGGTTCATTAACATCTTCTGGGTCATTTGCTTTGGAAGATCAAGTTCAGGGGAAGAGAATCGCTACGAGTTTTCATTGTCCGTGAGACATGGAGATTGTGCCCTGTTCATGGCTCCTGTAAAACCCATAGCTGCAGTCCATAACCTTCTCCTCCAGCGTGCTCGCGCCATCCAGGGCAGTCCATGACTTTGCTGTCTGTCACACAGTCTAGCTTCTCTCTTTTTCCTACCTCCTTTTCATTTTCCACTCTGCTAGAGCTCCCTGCATCTCCTGAATATGAACCTCCCCCTCTAACATTCCCCTACAGCCCACTGCGCATGTGGCAACTCTAGCTCAGGTCCAAGAAAGGCAAATAATGTATTCAGAAATCCTTTGCTATGGTCCTTTGCTATTCTGCAGCATCACTAACCTGTCTTTGCACAATCTCCTCGCAAGCAGCCTGTGTGCTATGCTCTGGGTTGCACCTGACATCATACAGGTGAAAAACACCTTTGTGGGCCAGCTCCAGAAGCCTGCCTCTTGACTGGTTGCCTGGAAGGACTAGGTCATGTCTGTCTCCTGAGTGGTCAGGCAGTTGGTCATCTGGACAGCCCAACTTGGGCTGACTGTCTTCCGATTGGTCACTCAGGCAGTCTAGTTTAGGATGTCTGGCTCCTGATTGTTTGCCCAGCTGATTTTCTCCTGATTGGTCATCCAGGTGATCCAGCTCATGCTCACTGTCTCCTGATTGGTTGCCTGGGCTTGTTGCCCGCCCAGGACTCTCCTCCATGCTGGTCAGAGCCCTGCTGCCTTCCTTCCTGCAGTAGGCATACCGATGGTTCATATGCTGAGAGTAGGACCCTGAGTGGGAGAATCTCTTCCCACACTTGTTGCATTGGTAGGGCTTCTCCCCAGAGTGGAGCCGCAAGTGCTCAATAAGGTGGTGTTTGTGTTTGAAGGCTTTCTGGCATGTTTCACACTGATGTGGACGTTTCCCTGTGTCAAGCAAGGAGAAACATAAAAGAAGAGATGCGAGTTAGCAACTATAGTGGCATTTATTCAAATTCCTATTGTCTCTCTTTAGTCTTTTCCCATCCTCCCTCAGCTTCAAGGGATATACTTGTTTAAGTAAACTCTCCCTCCTTTGTCGAATATAACATCTGATCCTCACCTGTGTGCTCATACTTGTGCCGTAAGAGGGAACTACTCTTCTGGAAGGTTTTATCGCAGAGGTCACAAGCATACAGACCCTCCTCTGTCCTCCGCAGCCTCTTCCTTGCTAAGCTGGACTCTCCCTCTGTCCCCTCATCTAGCAATGCTGGGAGCTCTTTCTCGCCTCTGCTGAAGAATTCCTCCTTGGCGAAAACAAAGAATAGTCTTTTATTTGTACTGATGGAATTTCAGAAATTCTTGAGGGTGACAGTCTGCAGGATTCTTTCATCCAGCCCTCCTTCTGTGCAGAGGGATGGATGGAAGATATTACAATACTAATATCCACACACAGCGCTTTGCCAATGCACCTCACTCCTGCCCTGCAGCACCTCCTGCTACAACTTGTAGTACTATATAAATGTGCAATAGTAGCAGTAGTAGTATTCCAGTATTTCCTAGCATGTAGACAGATTGACTCAGGACCAGTGGGTTTATGCTCTCCTGCCAGCAGATGGAGACGGAGCAAGATGACGTCACAGTATATATATACTCCTGCAGTGACCCCAGCCTGCCAGTATTCTCCATCTCCAGCAGATGGTGGGTGTGCATCTCCCTATGGGGATTGCTTTCAGATTCTTGAAAGGAGAAATTTGAAATTCTAAATTCAGGAAAAGAAAGCCCCGCTCTCCTGCGGTGATACCTAAAGGAATTCCTGAGGCGATTTCCGTGCGGGGCCCTCAAAGGTGTGCCTTAGTCCGATAGCTGGGTTTACCGGTGTGGACTTAGCTGCTAGTTCAGCTGAAAGGCAGCGGGTGCAGGAGGCTGAGCGCGGAAGCGACACCAGATGTCCTTCCCCACCCCCCACAGCCGGAGACTGTCTCTGTACTCAGCAGGTAAGCGCTGAGCTCAGGTAAGGTTTAAAAAAAAAAAAAAAAAAGGAGAAAGTTTTACCTGAATCAGAGACAGTTAGAGGGGTTTCAGGATTCCTCCAGTCTCCGTTCTTGGTGCAGTGTACCAATGTTCATTCCCGCTCCCGTCGGGGTTGGGGAACTGGGCAGCCTGGCAGGTTGAGCAGCTCCTAGTGGACTAGGCCCCGCACTTAGGCTTTTTTCTTGCACGCCTTGTGGTAGGCTGCGGCGGCTGTTTTCGAGCGCTCTTGTGCGTGTTCTGCTGCCCTCTATAGGTCATTGGTGTGAGCAGTGTGTTGGCTCTACACAAACATTGTGCACTCGCTTTTTGGGTGCACTTTTTATGCGCACAAACTTTTTTACATGCTTAACTTGGTGCACAGGTTGTGCATGTGCCTTGCCGTGTTTTCTTCTAGGCGCTTATTTTTGGGGTGCATTTCACTTTTGAGCGCAGGCCATTCCGGTGCACTTTTACCGCAGCGATGGTGCCAGTAAACAAGAAACCTAAGTGTCTTCCTATTTGTGTTGCCTGTCATATTAGGACTTCTCAGCCTGACCTGGCTTCTAACCTGTGTCAGCGCTGCTCAGATGCTCAGAGAGAGTTGTCTTCCTCGGATTTTGCTAAGCCTGGCTCTTCCCATTCTGATAATGAGTTAGTCATGGCCTTGACTAGGAGGATGCCAGATCTTGGTTCTCCCTTGATGGACTCCTCTGCTGGTGAGGGCAGTTCTATGGGACCAGCTCCAGATCCTTCTGGGCTTGGTCTGGACCCGGCTGATTTTTTCTTGGGTGGAATATTTTCAAGGCTTACAAGACTTTCTTCAGGCACAATCCTCCGCTTCCCCCATTTCTTTCCAGTCAGACCCTCAGCCGGTGGCTCCTCCCTCTTCCAGTCCTATGTTTAAGTGCCGAGGCTCACCCTAGCTCCTTGCAGGTGTTCCCGACAGGAATCCAGATGGCACTGATGAGGTTGATCCTGATTCCCTGGAAGATGGGGAAATTCCTCCAGGGCTGGAACCGTATCAAACCATGTTGTGTTTTATTCATAGAGATGAACTGCCAGCCCTGATTTCCCAGATCTTGAAACAGCTGGGTGTTCCTGGTTCAGATGCTATGGCAGAGCAGAGGAAGAATCCCATTTTGGTTTCCTTATGCAAAGCCTCTTGTTTTTTCTCAGTGATGGATGCCATCCAGGAATTGATTGATCTGGAATGGGATGCCCCAGAAGCAAATTTTAAAGGGGTCAGACAGTGGAAGGCCTGTACCCCCTGGTTCCGGCTGTGAGATAGCGTTTACGTTTTCTCAAAATGGATGCTCTGGTATGTGCCAAGTCTAAGGAGACAACTATCCCTGTAGAGGGAGGAGTGGCCTTGAAGGATGTACATGATAGAAGGATTGAGGCTATCCAGCAAGCCTTTGAGGCAGTGGTGATGAATTTACAGATTGCCTCCTGTTATTCCCTAGTGGTGAGATCTTGTCTGCTTCTCTCTCAGGAGGTTGATGAGTCTGGCGGGAATTCCAGAGCAGTTATGGAACCTGCTGCTGCCTTTTTAGCAGATGCAGGCTGTGATTTGGTCCAGACCTTGGCCAGACGAGTGGCTTCAGTGTTAGCAGCCAGGTGTGAACTCTGGTTGCAAAATTGGTCAACTGACATAGCTTCCAAAGTCATTCTTACCAAGATGCCCTTTAAAGGCTCTCTCTTGTTTGGGAGTGAGTTGGAGAAACTGGCCAGTAATTGAGGTGAGTCTCCGGTGTCTCAGTTGCCGGAGGATAAGAAACAGTTACAACATCCCTTTGATATGAGGGGTCGTTTTCAGGGTTCCAGGAGTTTTTGTCCCTACAGAGGGATGACCTTTCAGTGGACTTGGCCTTTCAGTAGTCCTTTCGATCCCAACAGACCAAGAGAGGAGCGGGCTCGGGTGGTGGACTTTCCTGAGCTTCTCAACGAAGGTTTGTCGACCCATCTTCTGGAACAGGAAATAGGGGGATGTCTCTCTCTCTTTTATCGCAGGTGGATCGAGATCATGTTGGACCAGTGGGTCCTGGAGGTGATACGCGAAGAGTATGCACTGGAATATAGCAGTATTCCTCAGGACGTGTTCATGGTGTCCCCTTGCCACTCTTAGCAGAAAAAGCAGGCAGTGGAGTTCACGCTTCAAAGGCTCCTCAGACTGAGGGCTGTGGTTCCGGTGCCCATGTCTCAAGAAAGTATGGGGTGATATTCCATTTATTTTGTTGTGCCCAACAAGGAGGCTCCTTTTGTCCTATCTTGGATCTCAAGAGGGTCAACCATCACTTGAAGGTGACTCATTTTCGAAGGGAAACTTTATGTTCTGTAATAATGGTGGTGCAGTAGGGGGAATTTCTGACCTCCTTGGATCTGTCAGAGGCTTACCTTCATATTCCCATCTGATTGGAACACCGCTTTCTATGCTTTGTAGTATCAGGGTGCCATTATCAGTTTTGGGCACTGCCTTTTGGTCTAGCTACTGCTCCTAGAACATTTTCCAAGATTATGGTGGTAGTAGTGGCGGCCTTGTGAAAAGAAGGAATCCTGGTGCATCCATATTTGGATGAATGGCTGATTCGAGCAAGTCTCAGGAAGCGAACCGCCTGGTGACATACAAGATGATCTCCTTATTGCAGGAGCTCAGTTGGGTGGTGAACCTAACCAAGAACAATCTTCAACCATCCCATTTGTTGAAGTATCTGGGGCTCTGATTTGACATGGGACAGGATAGAGTTTTCCTACTAGAAGTTCGAATTCAGAGATTGATGTCTCAAGTGTGTCAGTTGATAAACACAATACACCTGACCGTATGGTCCTACCTACAGGTACTTGGCTTGATGGCAGCTACCCTGAAAGTGGTGAAGTGGGCAAAGGCGCATATGCACCCTCTTCAGTGCACTCTGCTATCTCATTGGAACCCGCAGTCTCAGGATTATGCAGTTTTGCTCCACTTGCTGATGGAAATCTGCTCCTGCCTTCAGGAGGATCATCTGAGAAAGGGATTTCCCTTGTCCTCTCCAGCCTGGTTGGTACTCATGACAGATGTGAGTCTCCATGGTTTGAGGGCTCACTGTCTGGAGTTAATGGCCCAGGGATGCTGGAATGCCGAAGAGTCCCACTGGACCATCAATCACTTGGAGTCTTAGGCAGAACGGCTGGCATGCTTGCAGTTCAGCCACAGGCTGCGGAATTAAGCAGTTCGTGTGATGTTGGACATCGTGATGATGGCCTATATCAATTGCCAGGGAGGAACCAAGAGCCAGCAAGTGTCGCAGGAAATAGACCAGCCAATGGAATGGGCAGAAGATCATCTGCAGATGATCTCGGCCTCTCACATTGCAGCAAAATAACAACGTAAGAGCGGACTTTCTCAGCAGGGAGAGTCTGGACCCAGGAGAGTGGGTGTTGTCAGCTGAGGCATTTCAGCTGATCGTGGATCGCTGGGGCCTTCCATTCCTAGATCTGTTGGTGACTTCTCGAAATGCAAAGGTTCCTTGCTTCTACAGTCGCAGGAGAGATCTGTGGTCCCTGGGAATAGATGCTGTCGTATAGGTCTGGCCAGAAAACAGATTGCTTTATGCCTTTGCTCCATGACTCTTGCTGGGCAGGATAATTTGCAAGATCAAAGGCCACAGGGGACTAGTACTCCTGGTGGTGCTGGACTGCCCTAAGCATCTATGGTATGCAAATTTGCGATGACTCCTGGTGGAGGCCCTCCTTTGTCTTCCGCCACACATGGATCTGCTTCAGCAGGGACCGGTTCTTCACAAGGATCTGACTCTATTTTGTCTTACGGTTTGGCCTTGAGAGGGCGCACCTGTTAAAGCATGGTTATTCCTCTGTGGTGATTGCCACTTTATTCCGTGCTTGCAAGTTCTCCACTTCCTTGGCTTATGTGCGGGTTTGGAGTGTTTTTGAGGCCTGGTGTGAGGAGCGGGGTGTTCTTCCTCGTTCAGTTAAGATCCCTCTCATTCTGGATGTTTTGCAGGATGGATTGAATAAAGGCTTGGCCCTTAATTCCTTGAAGGTGCAGGTTGTGGCTCTTGCCTGTTTCAGAGGCCTGGTAAATGGTGTTTCCTTGTCGTCTCATCCTGATGTGGCCTGTTTTTAGAAGGGGGTGAAGCACCTTAGGCCTCCCTTGATGTTACCGGTTCTGTTGTGGAGTCTTAATTTGGTGCTGGACTTTTTGGTGGACCCTATGTTCTGACCGCTGCGTAGCCTTTCCTTACGGTTGTTAACTTTGAAGACTGTGTTTCTGATGGCTATATGTTCTGTGCGCCGGATTTCGGAGCTGCAGGCATTGTTCTTTCGGGTGACTCGGGGGGTGTTACAGCTGCGTACTGTTCCATCCTTCTTGCCCAAGGTAGTCTCGGACTTTTATTTGAATCAGTCCATCTCCTTGCCATCCCTGGATAAGGTCAGGGATGCGGAGGCATTTCGCCTTTTGTGCTCCTTGGATGTTAAGTGTCTTGACGTGTGGTATCTGGAAGTCTCTGAGTCTTTTCGAAAGATGGATTACCTGTTTCTTCTCCATGGCAGGGTGCTCTGGCTTCACGGGCTACCATAGCTCGTTGGATTAAGGAGGTGGTCACGGCCACACATGTGGATGCTAGAAAGCCGTTACCTACTCAGATTAGGGCTCATTCCACTAGGGCTCAGGCAGTGTCATGGGTGGAGGTTATTCTGTTGTCCCCCATTGATATCTACTGAGCTGTGACGTGGTCCTCCTTACACACTTTTTCCAGGTTTCATTGTCTGGATGTGCAGGCCCGGGAGGATGCAGCCTTTGCACGTGCGGTGTTGACTGGACCGTGGGCAGCCTCCTTCCCTGTTGGGGAGTAGCTTTGGTACATCCCACTGGTCCTAAGTCCATCTGTCTACATGCTAGGAAATGGATAAATTACTTACCTGATAATTTCATTTTCCTTAGTGTAGACAGATGGACTCCACTTCCTGCCCTTGGCTGCCACATGAGTGTGTCAATAGTCTTCCTGTGGGGCTCTGGGTCCCAAGGGATTACTTCTAAGTGTTTATCCACTCCCTAATTTGGGGTAGCTTGAATCTTATTTGAGTTCAATGTTTATGGTTGGTTGAGTACAGTTCTGGTTATCTGTTTTTAATCAAGTTTTTTGCTAGTCTGTCCACAGTTGCTTTTGAAGAGAATACTGGCAGATTGGGGTCACTGCAGGTTTATATATACTGTGATGTCAGCTTGCTCTGTCTCCATCTCCTGGCAGGGGAGCATAAACCCACTGGTCCTGAGTTCATCTGTCTACACTAAGAAAAATGAAATTATCAAGTAAGTAATTTCTCCATTAAGATCCATAACACAGTCCTGGTAGTGCTCTCCATCCTGCCTTGTAATACTCTTATATTATTTCAGTACTGAATACCCCTTCACATATATTAATTATTTATTCAAATTTGATCTAGCACCTTGCCATGCAAGACCTCAAGATGGCTTACATAGCAAAATTCAAATGCACACTATAAAAAATAAATAACCAATACCCAATCCCCTGCAATATAAAATCAAGCAATCCCGATACACATTCCTGCAGTAATCATCTAGCTAAAAACTCCATCGCTCTAGGAAATCCAACTATCAGCCATCAAAAACGTTTGGCAGAAGTTCTAGTGGAATAAGATTCCACAATCTAGGAGCAAAGACACTGAAAGTTGGTCAACATATGGTTTCTAGTCTCACCTTAGAAGGAGCTGGGATGGACAGCAGTGACTGCTGGGAATAATGTAGCAGTCACTCTGGCTGATAGTGGATAAATATGTTTACTAAATAACCAAGCCCCATGTAATGCGGACATTTGGATACAGTTGTCATAACCTTAAATTTCACTCTTCAGAGCCAATATAGCTTCTCCCGAATTGCTGTAATATGATCTGTCAATTTTCTGCTGAGCAGAATTCTGCAGCCATATTCGGGAGGAGGTGGAGGTGTCTCAGCAATGTGAGAGGAAGACCTTGATAAAGCAATTTACAGTAGTCTATCCTACTAGTAACTAACACATGAATAATAGTGGATAAGTCCCTTTTTTGAAAGATAAGAATTAAGTGGTCTAACCTGGCATAGGTAGAGAACAGTGGACTTAACTGAGGATATCTAGGTCTATATGGACAATCTGGGGTATGAGTAAACCTCCAGACTACACACCACCTTCTTATGCCCGAATTTTAAGAAGCCCACGTGTGTAAAATCAAAGTGTTAGGTGTGTGGTCGGGCCATGCGCAAGCCGAGCACATTTTAGAAATGGCCCAGCCACGCACAAAACCCCCGATACTTGCAGAAGTGCCGGGCCATGGAAAAGGGGTGTGCTGGGAGGCAGCATCTGTGTGGGGAGGGGGCCGGCTGGGACAGCGGCCATTATGCCCTGTCGCGTGGAAGCGCATGCTGGCAGCTGGCTGGCGAGCAGAACTTACTTCATCTATTGGAGCGGACTGGGAGGGAACTGGGGAAGGCCTACTTGCATCACTGCACGTTGGTTTTTAAAAATCCATCCCCCCCCCCATGCACGCGAATCTCAACCCGCCCACACATGCATGTGTGAGAACCATATTTTATAACATGCGCCCACTGACGCATGCATGTTATAAAATCATTGCGTCCATGTGCACGCTCCGGAAACTGCGTGCACATAGACACACATGCACTTGTTTGAAAATCCACCCCTTAGGCTTTAAATCCATTCCTAAAGGCATTTTCCATATCTAGCCAGTTATATTGTCAATGCTACTTACTGAATGCACATGCTTCTCCTGAAGCTTATGTGACATCATGTGTGTAGGCTGTGCTCCATACAGATAGGTCGTGTATGGGAGGAACTGTAACCCATGGAACTCTGGATTTATGTGGAGTACTGGACACCTCTCCTGCAGGAAGTTATTTAAAGTGCTTGGTAGAAAACCACACAATGCTGAATAAGGAGAATCAGGGTACAGAATGTTGTATTTTAACATTGTCTCAGTGCTTTGGTTATTGCTTTTGTTTTTGACCATGGGTAATAAGTTGTCTTCCATCATCTGGATTTGTGCAGTAGCATCCATTCTGTTTTTGGCAGAAGATGAGACATGCAGTTCCTTCCCTGATTTTGGCAAAGATAAGTCCAGGGGCTCAGCCTGCATTTCTTTGGAGGTAGACATTTTTGGAGTGCAACGAAGGCCATTAGTGGAAGATTTTGTGCGATTGAAAACTGGAAGGATGGATTGATGATTGATACGTGAAGCCACCAAAGTTGATTTGGTTGAGGGGTTGTCTTGTGCGGCCTCAACCAACTGGTGTTCAGTGACTAGTGGCATGTCTGTTGATGTTCTAGATGAAGTAGGACCTAATTCCAACTCATATAACTTTCTTTTTTCATAGACTGGAGGGAAAGAGCACTGTGACCAGTCACCTATTCTATTCTCCATACAGTTTTCACCATCTCTGTCTAGAGAACTGAGACTAGTCAACTCTACATAGTTAGTTTTCAAGTTGAGAGCAGTAGAATGATCCCCATTTCCTATGGTCTGGGTGGAGAGGGGTAGTATAGGGATTTGTTGATCTCCAGTATAATCATACTCTGGACTGGTGTGCTTTCCAAGGGACTGCAGCCCTCCAAAGCTGGCTTTACCACCTTTACCACAAAACTCACGATTCCTGTAATAAAGAGTGGCTGCAGTTGTATTTCCATCAGCTTGACAACCATAGTTGGTCTCGAAAGAACCAGCCTTCTTTAGTCCAGTTTCAGCACACACACCCAGACCATTCTCTTTTCCAGTCTTTAGGTTTGGCATGCTGTCATAGTAGTTCTTTTTACCTCTGGGATGGCTTAGATACTGCAAAACATTAATTGGGCTCTCACCCGGCAAGGTGTATAATGGGTGTGTCTCTGGATCTACAGGCAAACCCTGCATTGTATTTTGAAGAACACTGACATGAAGACCCAACCATGCAAAGTTCTTTATGGCATCTGAACAATGCAGAGATCCATTCCTGGTCCTGGGAAATCCATTGGGCTGTTGTTGAACCGAGGCTTGAGGTCTATGTGGTGATACGGAAGAGTGTGCTGGAGATGCACAGCTTGACATGGAGACTGGGGAAGAAAGTTTCCTGATTTCGTCAGCCACACTCTTCTCAGCTGTTTCAGGAGGAAGGCACTTCTTATTGCTGAGGTGGGAGCTATAGGACCCCGAATGAGAAAATCTTTTCTTGCACTTAGGGCATTCATATGGTTTTTCACCTACAATTTAAGAAAGAAAAATGCTTGTTATCAATTCCATCAATCAAAACCGCACACTTAGCAGAGGTCAGAGAATGGGCAATCTCAGTTGCAGGACCCAAATTATGGAATTCATTACCTGAAGAATTAAGACTACAAAAGGACTTTAATAATTTTAAAAAAACAACTGAAAACTTTATTATTTAAAAATGCATATGAGCTGACTGCAGAGTAAAAAAATGAATATGACTGTGTGAGCAATAATTCCTTATTCTGGCTGTTTTGTTGCGTTTAAAGCTATAACATCTGGCTTATGTGTGTTTTATATTTTTTAATGATGTTGTATTTTAATTTATTGGTTTTATTTTATTTCTTAAGTTTAAATCTATAATTTTACCATATTAGTTATAATTTTTGTATTTTATTTGAATTTTATTTTATTATGTAGCAAATAACTTATGTTTTATATTGATTCATTTTCAAAATTTGTTTTATTGTAATATTATATAGGTTTTTATATAATTGTGTACACCGTTAAGATTGTTTCAGATTGACGGTATATAAAACGAATAAATAAATAAATAAATAAATCCCACAATATATGGAATTAGTAAATGAAACATTTCTACCAATCAGTCATCATCCTTCCCCCCCCCTCCCAATCATTTCTCACCCCCCTGCCCCATTTTATCATTTTTCACTCCATCCTCTACACCCTCAGTAATAACTTTCAATATGGTGCTATCTAACGTTCCTTACACCATGCCCTCTATAACCCCAGTATTAACCATCATCCTGCCCTTTCTTCTCATTCTTCATCCTGGCTCTTCTACACCCATGGAGACCTATGGATCTGATTTTCAGTCATTTTGTCATGAATTTGAGAAACAAATGCCTCAAGGAAAGGATACTCTGAGGTATTTTTCAAAACACCTAGAACTTTTTAAAAAACTGAAGACATTTTATAGAACCTCCAAATATGTCCGAAATGGCAAAAGCCTGCAAAGGCTAAGGATTCTCACCGCTGTGAATTCGAAGATGCTCCTTCAGATGGTGCTTGTACTTAAAAGCTTTTCCACACTCAGGGCATTTAAATTTTCTGTTCTCTGTACTTTGGTCACCTGTATGCTGAAAATAAAAATTGTCATTGTGGAAAATAGCATTCACGGATAAAATGAAATGTCTGCCTGCTTAAATAAGGTAGGAGTTCTAATCTGTTTTTGTACGTAAGAGACTGACAGACAGACCCAAAGTACGATATAACAAGATAAGGTTTCCCCACACAATTCTGCCAATGCATCTCATTCATTCCCCACACTGTGGCATCCCTTGTTATTCCAGCACTAAGAAGGACAGTCACGCGCGCAAACACACCCCAAAAAGAAAGCCTTCCAATGCTGCTGCACCTCAATCTTGCCCTGCACCATTACCTGCTTAAGTGCTGATACTGGGCCCGGGGTGACATGCGTGGCCATGTGTTGCTTCAGGTGGGACTTGCAGTGGACTATGCATCCACACAGCGAACAGACGAATGTCTCCTCTCTCCCGTGGCAGTGTCTGACGTGATTGCTGAGGGATGTGTGGCACCGATATTCTTGCTCGCAGTATGGGCAGCTCAGCAATCGAGCAAAGTCTAAAACCCAAATGATTGAGGCAATGAAGTGGCACAGAAAAGATGGGAGAAGTCAGATGGATGGACTGCTGCATTAAGGTATCCATTTAGGTAGCTCCTCACAATCTTAGCATACTTGGTTTTATGGGGCCAGGGAAACCAAGACTAGAACCATAGACCATTATGACGTTAAAGACTGCATTTCCTAGGCTGACCTGCTTGGAGAAGAAATGGCTGAGGGGGGTGGGGGGGTATGATAGAGGTGTTTAAAATCATGAGAGGTCTAGAACGGGTAGATGTGAATCGGTTATTTACTCTTTCAGATAGTAGAAGGACTAGGGGGCACTCCATGAAGTTAGCATGTGACACATTTAAAACTAATCGGAGAAAGTTCTTTTTCACTCAACGCACAATTAAACTCTGGAATTTGTTGCCAGAGGATGTGGTTAGTGCAGTTAGTGTAGCTGTGTTTAAAAAAGGATTGGATAAGTTCTTGGAGGAGAAGTCCATTACCTGCAATTAATTAAATTGACTTAGAAAATAGCCACTGCTATTACTAGTAACATTAACATGGAATAGACTTGGTTTTTGGGTGCTTGCCAGGTTCTTATGGCCTGGATTGGCCACTATTGGAAACAGGATGCTGGGCTTGATGGACCCTTGGTCTGACCCAGTATGGCATGTTCTTATGTTCTTATGCGGTCATGCGGAAGACCCAGTTTCAATTCCTAGTTCCTGATCCTTGGACTGGCTGAGACTGGACTTGCTATGGAAGCAGCGATCAGAGTACCCCAGAGAGAAAAGGAATCTCGGCTAATGCATAATGGCGACACCTGCTGGTCAGGCTCAGGGTGCATGCATACTGGGTTCCAGAGGGCACCACTGCTTCTGGTCCCTGATTTTTTCCAGTGGAAAATATAAAGGCTCCAACAGTGGTCCAGCTCTTCATCCTCTTTAAGAGGGAGTAGTGCAGTTAAAAAGTTCTATATTCAGATTTATTTTAGGAAGGAGAGGCAAGCTTTAAAGCAGCAGCCCCAGACAAATTGCTCAAAATATTATTTTGCCTTCTTTTTTTGGTCCTAGGGCTTTCTTTCTGGGTCTTGTTCTTTTAAACTCCAACTGAATTGTATGGCTTTGCTTTCCCAGCAGCACCAGAATGGGGGCCCAAAATTTAAAATATAATAATAAAGCTACAGTTTGCTTTTGAAGTGCTGTGTTTCCCTGCCTTTTGTGTGCGTTTTGCCTGCAGAAGAGATATGTTGAATTGGAGAGTAGGCGAGGCAGACGTCTGTGAGTGCCTGCAGAAAATCCATCCTGGGATTGTAGCGCAGCAAGGCAGTCTATGCCCCAGAATACTCCTCTCTCCACTTAAACATAAGCACAGCGGTTAGCCAGAGAAGCAGGAGGCCACAACTGCCGGCACAGAACTTTACTTTTCAGTTTCTTTTTGTAATTTGAGTACCATTTCAGCTCTCCTCTCTTCTCCCTCTTTACCTTTCTCTGAAGGGACAAAATGGATAGTCCTTTGAAAATACTTTGAAGTGCATGGATTATCTCCTTGTAGATACAAAGGGGTCCATTCCATATTCAACCGCTAAGCAGCTAGTAAAGTTAGCTGGATACATCTATCAGGCTAACTTAACTGGGATATTCAGTGGTGTGGCAGTGCCGTGAAATATACCCAGATATCTTAAAGTTAGCTGGATAGGTGTATTCAGCTAACTTTAGACCAGCTTTATGGCGTAGCTAATTCCGCTTCTCCCAGAAACGTCTATTGCCTGCCCCCAGAATGCCCCCAACTTAACCGGCTCTATATTCTAGCTGGATAACTCTTTATCTGGCTGGAATACAGCCGGTTAAGATTTTTAAAATAGCAGCTAAGCCATTTAGACAGATAACTTTTTAGTTATCCATCTAATCGGCTTTTGAATATCTACCTCAAAGAGTCTTATGATAGGTCATGGCCATTGAGGAAAAATAAGGATTTATAGGAGACACAGGAGCAGCGAGTGAGTGGACAAGTGCATCTTACCGTCTTGCAGTGCCATGGATGCTGGACTCCCTTCTTCTGGAGCTTCTGGATAAATTACTTCTGTGCTATTATAGCTGATGTAGTCCAGCAACTGTTCATTGGCCTCATCTTCTTCTTCCTCCTCCTCCTCCTCTTCCCCTTCTTTCAGGGATACCCTGCCTTTTATCATCTTCCCCTTGTTTTCACCTGCACAAAGAAGAACTTTATAAGCAAGTGTTGGTGATGGAGGTGGGAACAACAGAATTATACGGCACCGAGGATCTTCGTGGTGGAAAAGGAAAGGGTAAAGCTGGAGATCGGATAGGGTCTAGAATACTGCATCAGGAAGGGGTAATAGGAAGAGACGGGATAGACCTGCAGGGATGCATATAGGGAAAAATAACCCATGCTATAGTTACGCAATGTTAGGTTCCATATTAGGTGCTACTACCCAAGAAAGAGATCTAGGCGTCATAGTGAATAACACTTTGAAATCGTCGGTTCAGTGTGCTGCGGGGGTCAAAAAAGCAAACAGAATGTTGGGAATTATTAGAAAGGGAATGGTGAATAAAACGGAAAATGTCATAATGCCTCTGTATCGCTCCATGGTGAGACCGCACCTTTAATACAGTGTACAATTCTGGTTGCCGCATCTCAAAAAAGATATAATTGCGATGGAGAAGGTACAGAGAAGGGCTACCAAAATGATAAGGGGAATGGAACAGCTCCCCTATGAGGAAAGACTAAAGAGGTTAGGACTTTTCAGCTTGGAGAAGAGACAGCTGAGGGGGGATATGATAGAGGTGTTTAAAATCATGAGAGGTCTAGAACGGGTAAATGTGAATCGGTTATTTACTCTTTCAGATAATAGAAAGACTAGGGAGCACTCCATGAAGTTAGCATGTGGCACATCTAAAACTAATCAGAGAAAGTTCTTTTTCACTCAACGCACAATTAAACTCTGGAATTTGTTGCCAGAGGATGTGGTTAGTGCAGTTAGTATAACTGTGTTTAAAAAATGATTGGATAAGTTCTTGGAGAAGTCCATTACCTGCTATTAATGAATTTGACTTAGAAAATAGCCACTGCTATTACTAGAATCAGTAGAATGGGATAGACTTAGTTTTTGGGTACTTGCCAGGTTCTTATGGCCTGGATTGGCCACTGTTGGAAACAGGATGCTGGGCTTGATGGACCCTTGGTCTGACCCAGCATGGCTTGTTCTTATGTTCTTATATGCCATCAGAGTCTGTTTTTATTACTTAGGGGTACACAAAGCAGTCCTTTGTTTCTCAAAGGAGACAGTGACTTCATCACATAAAAGTATCTGATGATTAAAGTTGCATGAGATTTCAGAAATCATATGGAAGCAGCTGCTAAAACTAGAAAGAGTAAAAAAATTGAAGAGCTGTGGTTGAATAGAGCAAAGGCTGTTGCCTCTGATGTGAAATTTTGGTACCAGGGTGAGAGGTATCTATATGTGTGATGATAATTATTGTCTTGGGGTGTGGCTGAAGGTACAATCATGCAAGACATTGCCAGGAGAATTTCAGATGGAGGGAAAAACTGACAGAGCTGGAAAACCACAAATAGGTAGACAGAATAGCTTAAGCAGTTAAAGCACGTGGCTCTAGCCCTATCTCTGCCACTTAGTTTCTGTGCGTGACCTTGAGAGTGAGTCACTTTATCTCCCTATCCCTCAGTTCTAATTCCCAGCTCTTTCACTGACTCGGTGTGTGTCACTTTCAGAAACTTCATATTATCTCCTTCTGCCTCACTGAACAGTAATGGAGGATTTCTCTCACGCCTCCACCCATTCTGGCATGCTCTACACACACTAATAAAAAATATTACCCAAGCTCTCTGCACTGTATATTTCCCAGGCACTGTTTCCAAAGACTTTGAATGAAAAGTGTTCTGCATTTTGCTGATGTCTCTGGGAGTCCTGGGAAAGGACGGGAGTAAAGTAGGACAGTGCTGGAGTCAGGAAGTGTGAAGGCTGGTTTTCATTAGGCGAGACACCTTGAAGTCACTTTGCAGGGATCTTGTCTGGGGGCCCTCTGAGGTCATACTGTCTCATGCCGGTTGTTCACTGAAGGAGCAGACATCCCCTCATTTCTCTGCAGTCTTCCTGAAGTGGTGAACTTGCTGCTTGTGGGCAGGGGTGACACCCAGACCCAGATGTTTAGGGCAGACAAAAATTGTTCCATCACCATTTCCCTGGCAAAGGCTGAGGTACTGAGGGAATATGTCTCAGTCAACCAAGATTAGAACCTGCTAACTTCAGGTTCCATCAACATTCTGCAGAAGGTCCTTGCAAGAGACCAGCAGAAGACACCGTGACCAGCATCAGGTTAAAGAACCTCTGAGTCCGCTACTATGACTTTTGGGGGCCTTTCCCTATACTTTGTAATGGTACCTGAACACCTCCCCCCCAGACAAGAGAGAGGTTTGAACATGCTACCATTTAAGTGAACTGTAGCAGAAAAAAAAAAAGAGAAGACAATGCAGCTATGTAACTTGAGCCACCAGCCCAGGAAATTGAAAAGATTGCCAGACCCCTTACTGTGAAGGTACTTAAATGGCCATTGAATAGATTAGTCAAAGATTCAGGTAGTGGATTTGCATGTCACAGCCCCATGGACTACTGCTGGTAATTTTTCAGGAAATATTACTAAAAAGCAAAGGATTCAAACTCCTAAACTACAGAACAATGACTGGGAAAGAACTTTATGGGAGAAATGTACTTGAGAACAGTCCTAGGAAGAAAACAGATTCTCACCCTAACAGGGATATTTAGACACTTGGGTACGAAATTCCCAGATATTAGCAGGGGTATAGCCCGGCAGGATGGAGGGGTATGCACATGGTCTCTTTCTGTGATCCTGCCTGGGGCTCAGCCTTTTGGCTGAGAAAAGGTGACCCATATAGAGTTAGACATCAGAGACAGCAAAGCTTGACCTTTTGGCTGTGAGAAAGTGATATATCTAAGCTGTGTAACATTAAATGACCTGGCTATGCGCTTAGCACTCACTGAAAGGGCCTGAATCACTGAATGCTAAACAGCCATGAGCCTAGTGGAGCTATAAAACCCATGCCAGGGAAAACCCTCCTACCAAGGGAAGAGAACTGAAGGACAGTAGCAGATCTGGAGACCAAGTGGTCCCTCTTGAGCAAGAGGACCCCAGCAGCACATCCAGAGGTGTAGTTAGGTCTCTTAAGAGGGTGTGGACACCAGCGACAGGCCCAAAGGTGCAGGTGGGTGCTCCAGGAGGGCATAGAGCACAGCAGCAGTTCAGGAGATGGAGTCAGGTCCCCTAGGAGGGCGTGGACCATCGCGGCAGTTCAGGAGGCAGAGTCAGGTCTCCCAGGAGGGCATGGACCCCAGTGGCAGACCAAGAGGTGGCGTCAGATCCCACAGGAGGACATGGACCCCAGTGACAGTCCAGGAGGTGGAGTCTGCCCCCAGGAGGGCATGGACCCCAGACTCGGAGGTAGAGCAGTCCCCCTTGAACAAAGGGAACCCTGTGGCAGGCCCAGAGGAGCAGTTGGGTCCCTTAGGAGGGTGTGGACCCCAGCAGCAGACCCAGAGGTGCAAATGGAATCTCCAGGAGGGTGTGTACAACCATGGCATTTCAGGAGGCAGAGTCAGGTCTCCCAGGAGGGCATGGACCCCAGTGGCAGACCAGGAGACAGTTGGGTCCCCCAGGAGGGTGTGGACCACCACGGCAGTTCAGGAGGCAGAGTAGGGTCCTTCAGCAGAGCATGGACCCCAGTGTGGCCGTCCTGGAGGTGGAATTGGGTAGCCCAGGAGGGCATGGACCCCAGTGACAGACCAGGAAGCAGAGTCGGGTCCCTGGGGAGGGTGAGGATGCTAGCGGCAGTTCTGGAGGCAGAGTCAATTCCCCCAGGAGGGCGTTGACCCCCAGCAGCAGTTCATGAGGTGGAGTCAAGTGCCCCAGCAGGGCCTGGACCCCAGTGTTGGCACGGGCCTTTCAGTGGAGTGGACCTCTCAGTGGAGTGGAAGGAGACAGTTTAGATACAATGGACCCCCCCCCCCCCCAGGTCAACACTCTCCACCAGCCCAGTTGCATCTTTTCACATGGGTGAGACTTGGGGAAAAAAACAGGAGGATAATAATAATACTTGCTTAAGCGGGAATGTAAGAGGTCCCTTCTATCCATATGGTGGTAAACTGTGGGGGCCAACAACCCCAAATTGCCAAATAGTAAATGTTCTTGCTATCTTGTGGAAATGTATATAGTTACGTGGCCTACTAACCACGAATAGATTAGTGTGCTGTTTGGCATCCTATTAGCAATGTACATAGTCATTTAGAACTGTATATGCTTGTATAGTCTAATAAACCTGTATATATTTGTACATACTGCCAGCCTTGTTCACAGTCCCATTTGTTTCCTGGGCTGAAGGGAGGGAAATCCCACCCACTAATACCTCCTTCTCCAGGTGGAGGCACCGGGTGCCAAGAACATGAGGACCGATGGAGTCTGCCTTAGGGGGGCTCCTGCCAGGTCAGTCCCAGAGCCAGGAATGCCCCATGAAGTAAACGATCAAGGGGGCATTACATATGAAAATAAATGCACAAAACCTCAGAGCAGGGCTTCTGAGCCCGAGGGCACTGACAGGCCCTGCCCCTTGGACAAGTTTCGTAGGCAACAGGAAGCACATGCAGGAGAAAGGCATGGGGCTGTGGCAGGGTGTGTGAGCACCAGTGTTGCCAATTTAGAGAATTTGGGCTGTATTTTCAAAAGCACTTAACACATCATTGAAGAGGGTACTTTTCAGTAGGCCTGCAAAGGGGGAAAATTAGCATGTAGAAAGTACACACAGACTTTAGCCCAAATTTTCAAAGCCAGTTTATACGCACGAATCCTCTTTGAAAATGAACGGGTAAGTGCCAAATGCAGCACAGCATACTTGCACACATTTACAGCTACATGCTGTGAAAATCGCCAATATGAGCCTGAATGCTATCCTAACCAAACTCGACCTCCTGGAACCTCTTTCCTGTACACATAAAAGTACACACGGCATTGCTTCTACTTGTAATTTTACACGTACAATCCCTCCTCCCCACCCCCTCTGGGTATTGTTCTAAAAATCCATTTGCATGCATAAAAGTGTGCTTGTCACTCGATTTGTAACTTTTTCAACCCTATGGAGATTTTAGAAACGTGAGCCTGACAGGAAGCTAATTGAGCTAGTTTTAAAAACTTTAGCAACAAATCTGGTGACTTTCTCACCATTCTAAAATGTCCTTTTGGTTCCCTGTTGACTGACTGGGACTGCCAGCAGAAATGGGTTTTTTTTGTAGCACTGGTTTTCCATCCCCAGTCGACCAATCTACGTGGGAAGGGCCTAGGAGTCAGTGAGACTGTGTAGGATGCAACAAATAGGAATGCATGGGGGGGGGGGGGGGGGGGGGGGGGGGAGAACTGGAAGGCAAGCTTTAGTCACAGGAAAAGAGGGGGCAAGCCCAGAAGAACGCATGTCTGTGTGAGGGGGCTGAGGGAGTTTGGAGAAGGGCAACAGGCCAACCATGGACAGAGCCAGGGCGTGTGCAGTAGGGCAGGAAAAGGATGCCACAGCACCATTCATTAGCTAGCCTGCTGAGGGTGGGGGGGGAGCACTCACTGACAGGCCGATGCAGAAATATGGGCATTAAAACTCTGTGCACTGGATTTCAGTGCACAGTTTTAATGCGCAGATTAAATTCTTTTAAATTCCCAAAGCTGCAAGCTAATGGTGTGCTAATGCATCATGAGTTATAAAAAAAAAATGTATTGACCTTAAAATGTGCATTTGGCACAGGCCGAACGCACATTTTAACTTGGGAAGGGGGTGACAGAGCAAGTGCCTGATGTGGAGGACAGTAGTTATCTGGCTAAGTGATGGTGGTACTTAACCAACCGAAGTGTTCCTGACTTACTGTATTTTTGTCTTTTTAAAACTATTTGGGGGGGGGGGGTTAAGTGCTAGTACACAGCGGTGGATACCCGAGAAAGACCGGCCTGGGGATTCGCCGCCCAGGCCGGCCCAGGACACATCACGTGGTCTGCCGAGCGCGGCTCCGTCACGGCCGCACACGGCAGACCACGTGACTGGAGCGACCAGCCCACCGGGGGATGCCCGATCCCCCGATAGGCCAATCCGCCCTTGCTAGCACAGTAGCGCTGGAAACAACTCCATTTCAGACCTGGAATAAATTTTCGAGTGTGAAAAAAATCTGGACTGGACCAATGCGCCTCTCTGCATTGGGGAGAACTACTTAATGCCCTCATTTACATGGGATTTCCATGCGAGGGTGCTAAGCAGTACTCCCATTTTGGAATGTACATTTTCTGCACGCAAAACTCCTTGCTGCATTGGCACTAAGTCTTGCATGCAGAGAATGTGTGCTTTGCTGAATGCACCTTTCTGCATCAGCCTTTGAGTGAGCACATAAGCAACAGTCCAGCAACAGGAGGGTGTGTGTCAGAGAGAGCGGGAAAGTGAATGAGTAGGTCAGAAAGTGAAACAGCGAGGAGAGAATGTGTGTGTGTCTGAGGGAGAGTGAGTGAGTGCTTCTGTATTATGAATGCCTAGTTGTAACCCGCCCTGGGCATCTTACGATAGGATGGGAGAATTATCAAAGTTATAAAATAAAACAGAAAAAGTGCTACAGAAGAGAGAATTGCCTGTACAAGAGAAGGAGGGAAGGACAGAGAGGCAGATGTGAAGAAAGGGGAAAGAAGGAGGGAAAAGGGACAGAGCTGCCAGAGTTCCAGGAGGGAGATTTCAGGTCAGTGCTGGATTTCTGAGAAAGCTCGATCCTGATGATTGCATGCACCTGAAGCGCTGATTTCAAATGGTAGAAGCAGGGACTACAAGTACCACAATGCATTGGGATACAAGGTCAAAAACCCAAGACTGGACAAAACATCTCCCTCCTTGAACTGGGGGTCCCCTGACAGCCTTGGAGCAAAGAACAAAGGGACCCAGGGAAGGGGGAAAAGAAAGAGTGAGAGGGACGCCGAGAAGAAGGGTCACGAGCAGCGAGAGAAGAAGGGAAAGGGGCACGAGCAGGGACAGATTTCTTATGAGGCAGAGCAGCCACTTGCCTAGGTTTGTCTGTGCCGCACCGAGCTCCATTGGCATGACCGTTTCCCCATCACCACCACCACCCTCCCATGTGATCCTCTTCCTTTCCCCCTCTCTTCTGCTGATAGAAGGAGAGCTGTGCTGCTTCTTATCTTCGTCTGCTTCGTCCCCTGCTGGCTTCAATCTGACCTCCGAACTGGGTGGGGCCCCATAATCTCATGGGATCTGCCAGCAGGGTGTGTTCAGATTTCAGGGTGAAGACAAGGAGAGAGTGAGGAAAATAACAATAAGAAAGGGGAGAACATCACACTGGGGCTAGGGAGGGCAGTGGAATACTGGGAGGATCATACTGGGGGGAGGAGTTACCTTGGGGCATGTGAGATGTCAACCTGGCCTTGAGCACAAGGAATACAAATCAGGGCTATGCACTGAAGATGAATGGCCCGAGGGCAGTAAGAAAAAGTGCAAAGGGAAAGGAGGAGGAGTGAGAAAGGAGAGAAGGAGCTGGAAAGAAGAATTAGGTTGCCAACTGGTTCCAGATTTTCAGGACAGTGATCCAGTCCTGGATTTATAGTAGCTCTGACTTCCCTATTGCAGTCCTTTAGAAAAGCAAGAGTACAAGTCCCTGGATGCAGTGAGATAAATCCAGGACTGGATTAACCTGTTCTGAAAATCTGGAGCCAGTTGGCATCCTTAAGAAGAATCCAGTAGAGAGAGGTGGCGGGCATTTGTGTTTCCTGGTTTAAATGATAGAGCCAGGAGTCACAATATAGGCACTGATGCACCTTTCCTGCAGCTAGGTCTATTAATGCCTACAACAGTGGTTCTCAACCTTTTTTCTGTCGGGACACACCTGATAGATGGTCCTCACATGCGAGACACGCTGAACACATGACAGTCACAGGGCTAACACCACCCCCACCCCCGTCCCTCAGTAATGGGTATAAAGCAGAACTAGAACATTTCCTGTACAACTCACCAGGAAAAACACAAAAATAGATGCCTGGATCTTTTTCAATGTTTATTAAAACAGAGACGGCTATCATAGATCGCCTACCTCTTTGTTTTCTTGGACTGTACAACTCACCATACAAAAAAAGATATTCTGGTGTTACCTCAATAACAGCAACACAAACTCCCTCTACTACCAGGTGCAATAGCCCTACTTACAAAAAGACAGCAGTTCACCACCAATGCATGTCCAATTGAGAAAACACAACAAATAAAATGAGGTATTTTATGTGCCTTCATGCAGGTTAAATATCTCACCTCGGTCATACACACAAGATCGACCTTCACCAAGTACAGAAAGACCACAAATTACAAATATGGAGACAAACTGTCTTTTTTAGTCTTGTATTGTTATTTTATGATTTTTTATTTTCTTTTATTTAATTTATTATTATGTATGTTTGTTGTAAACCATTTTGATTAATTCTTTTTGAATTGTAAAGGCGGTATATAAACATTTTAAAATAAATAAATAAATAAACAAAAACAGCCACTCTGAATGCAGAGCAAACCTGGAGAAACAGAAATAGCACCTAACATAGTACCAGGATCTGCAATAATGCACACACACTAACCCGCACAAAGTTACACCTGCATTATGGCAAGCACTCAAATGGAATAACCCTATCTATAAAAAGGCAACACTACAAATATTAAATCAGGCCCTAAACACCCATGCACCTCCAATTAGGAAAACAGAAAAAGCCAAGCTGTTATAGATTCCCACACAGAAATAATTGTAAAACTATATGAAAAAATGTTTCAAAACAGCTGAACAGAACATCTAACAATTAAAAACTCTTCAAAATTATTAAAAATTCTTCAAACACCAATAAAATATTTTAAAACAGCAGACACATCACATAATACCCAATAATTAAAATGACAGTCAATCAAGAAAAATGAACTTAAAAAGCCACCTTTACTAACCCTTTCCAGCAGTTCTCCTACTCCTTTCCCTGGCAGGCCACACCAGAAGCAGCAGTAGCTGCGGAAGCTGTCCTCATGATCCCCTTTCTTATGGACTACAACCAGTCTCTTCTCTCTCTCTCTCTCTTTCTCTCTCTCTCTCTCTCTCTCTCACACACACACACACACACACACACACCAGTCACACCCTCAGGACCAGTTTCTGTTTCTCACACACCAGTCATCTCCCCAACCAGTCTTTCTCTCTCACACAAGCACACACATACTTGTCCTCTCCCTGATCAGTCTCTCACACATACATACGTCACCTCTCTGACCAGTCTCTCTCAATCACACAATGTTCTATCTCACTTATAAACAGGCTCAATCACACACATGCCCCCTCTCTCTCTCTCTCACAGCAACAGCTAGCGAAAAACATGTTCCATCTGTCTCTCGCTCACACACATAAGCACCTTCCCTGTCTCACATACTCACCACACACACACAAACACACAGAAGCACCCTCCCTGCCTCACATACACACCACCCACACACAGAAGCACCCTTCCTGCCTCATACACACACCACCCACACACAGAAGCACCCTTCCTGCTTCACATACACACCACCCACACACTGATGCACCCTCCCTGCTTCACATACACACCACCCACACACAGAAGCACCCTTCCGATCTCAAATACACACCACATTCACAGAAGCACCCTTCCAATCTCAAATACACACCACACACACACACACAGAAGCACCCTTCCGATCTCAAATACACACATACTCACACAAAGGCCCCCAGCTGAACAGCTTGACTTTGGCCCCACCGGCCTGGTCTCCGGCGGCAGCAGCCAGTGGCTCCGATCTTCGGCCCCACCGGCCTGGTCTCTACCGGCGGCCAGCAACGTCTGTCTTTGAGTCTTCGGCCCCACCAGCAGTGCTGGTCTTTATTTCTTCGGCTCCGCTGGCCTTGTCTCTGGCAGCAGCAGCCAGCGACTCTGACCTTCAGTCCCCCTGGGGCCGAATTAGAACCAGAATAAACAGAAATTAAACTAATCACAATAACCTAGTAAATGATGGCAGATAAAGACCAAACTGGCCCATACAGTCTACCCAGCAAGGTGTTTAGGGTTGTATCTGCCGCTCCATGCAGGTTGCCCCATGCCTTCTGTTTAGGGTTGTATCTGCTGCTCCATGCAGGATGCCCCATGCCTCCGGTATAGGGTTGTAACTGTCGCTCCATGCAGGTTGCCCCATGCCTTCTGTTTAGGGTTGTAACTGCTGCTCCATGCAGATTGCCCCATGCCTTCTGTTTAGGGTTGTAACTGCTGCTCCATGCAGATTGCCCCATGCCTTCGGTATAGGGTTGTAACTGCCGTTCCATGCAGGTTGCTCCATGCCTTCTGTTTAGGGTTGTATCTGTCACTCCATGCAGGTTGCCCCATGCCTTCTTGGAAGCACAATGCAGCCCTTCCCTTGCTGTTTTTGAGCTGAACTGCCACTCCGTGCAGGTTATCCCAGTGCTTCATCTTCTTGTCAGCAGGCATTCTCTGTGTTCTGCTTCTCCTATGCCTTTTAGAATTCTATTACCATTTTTGTCTCCACCACCTCCTCTGGGGGAGCATTCCAGGCATCCAACATCCTCTCCATGAAGAAATATTTCCTGACGTTGTTTGGGTCTATTCCCTTGGAGTTTCACATTATGCCCCCTAGTTTTTACAAGTTCCTTTCTGTTGGAAAAGGTTTGCTTCTCAGGCATATTAATATCTTTAAAGTATTTAATGTTTAAACTTTTTATTGAACTGCAAAAAGAGGAAGCGTCTAGCATAATTTTCCCTCTTATGCATATACCAAACAAGAAGAAGCAATGCACAGAAGATATTTTTGTGAAATTGTTCCACCCTGCCACGGATGTGAGCCCTTGGGCTGTGGCGTGGTTGACACAGCCTAGCAGGCGAACCTACTAAGCCCAAGCCGACAGCAGGTGGACTTGCTTTTTCTAGGCCTGTAGCTGGAGCTTCACCCTATACCAGCCCTGTTCCCCCACAGGTTGAGCCCTTAGGTTCCCTGGGCAAGCAGGGCTTAGGCAAAAGTCCCGTAAGAAGCAGGTCTGATGAAGTCAAGTCTCGGCAGAGGTCAGGGCTGGCAGGGAGAAATGGTATCGGGGTCCAGGCAGTGAGCAAACAGTATCCGGACCCAGGCCGAGGTCTGGGCAGGCAGCAAGCAGGCAGGTCGAGGTCCAAGCTAGGGTCAGGGCAAGCGACAGTCCAGAAGAGTAGTCAATATCTGTAGCAGAGGTCAGAACCAGGAATCAGGTAGAGATGGACAGACAAAACAGGACAAGGCACAGGGAACCAAAACACAGGCAGGGTGGACAGGGCAAGGCAAGATAACAATGAGGCAAGGCAGGCAAAGTAACAGCAAGGTAGGACAACAAAGAGAAAAGACAAGGGCAAAAAGGCACAGAGGCAAATAGAAACACGCACTGCAAAGCAGGAGGACTGGTTGCTGAGGCACCAGGCTGTGGTCTCTGCAATGCTCAAATAGGGCCTAGTGCGTGACGTCATCATAGGGCGCCACGGAGCTTTTCCCATTGTGGGCCTAAGGAGGCCCAAGAGAAGGAGGAAGCATGGTGGAGTCCCTGTCGCAAGAAGGAGTCAGCGTTGGGGTGAGCAAGGCTAATCGAGGGACCATCTCGTGGGTGGCCAAATGTTGCACACCCCCCTCACAACAAACAGCCTAATTAACACAACATTGGCAACATAATACCCCTCCTACCCTGTCCCATCCCGCTCTACACTCGGGTTGCATGAATGAGTATTTTATAGGATGATCAAGAAGTGAATATTGTAACCTGAGATTATTAACTAGAATATAAAGAAAACACTTAGATTGAAAAATACCATCAGGGACAATGTATCATTTCATTTCTAGCTCTGGGAAGAGCTTCTGCAAATATTTTTGCCAGACCTCTGTGCAGTCATTAGAGTGGGACATGAATTTCACCAGGACCAATAAGAAGGAGGTTTTTGGTCCCTCCAACCTTGGACAATGCTCTTCTTCCCCAACATGCAGGCCTTCCTAACATGAAGAGACAAGTTCCGATTCTTAGACTCATGTGGCACCCCTATCGGCTCTGGCCACTGTCCCTGTGGATCCCTGTCCTTAGAGCACACTGAGATAGGAGCCATCCCTACCCTTCAGTCCCTCCCAGCTGGAGATGCTGATTGGATGACTCAGTGCTATTTAGCCCGGCCATTTTAACACTCAGGGGGCTCAGTTAGACAGAACAGCTGCAGAGTAAACATGTATTTTTTTTTCACACATTGGTAGGGCCTCCCAGCCTTGTCCACAGGAGTTTTCTTTTAGAAGAGATAACTCACCGTGCACGCCCTGCCAGAGGGTCCTTCTTATAATTTACAGTGAGATAGACCTTTAAGCCTGATACCCCTTTAGGGCAAGGGGCCCTCTTCAGGGGACCAAAGACCTGTGAGCCTACTCTACTCACTAGGTAGGCAAGCCCCAGCGATGGATCCTGCTGCGAGAGGTGGTGAGGGCGGAGAAGATATCCTGATTAGGAGCTGAAGCATTCTTTGGACTAAAGAGTAGAGGATCCCCCCTTCCCCACTGGGATTGCATTGCTGTGAATAGCCTGGTCCCCCAGATATTTCCACCCGAGAAATCACCCAAGGTAACAGATAAAGAGAAGGAACAACTGAATCCAAGGAAGAGCAAGAGAAGGAGATACCATCCAGATTTCCTCCCAAGGAAACAGGCCAGGCTGGGTGTCCACAGGAGAGAAGATTTCTAAAGGTAGGATTTTTGCAAAGTAAAGGGGACCCCTCCATTAGGATTCCCACAGCACAGCTGCTGGGAGAGCAGGTGGATTTAAAATCACCATGGGCTCTATGCAGAGGTCTGTAATAAGGAGGCCTATCTACTCCAAAAGGAAACCCTGTAACTCCAGTCAGATGCACGCTCATCATTTTGGACAATGGACTTCAATTTGACTTTAAGAATCAGTTAACTTTATTATAACACTCAGACCTGGTCCTGTCTAATTTTTACAGCCTCTCACCTCATGGGAAGCACCTAAAGTACAGCCCACACACTGGCGACCTTCTTTCATTGTCTGGGCCATAAGCGAGAGCATCCCCTCCAAAAAAGAATCTCCCCCAGGGATTAAGAGTCAGTGTGGGATTGAATAGCTAGCCAGAGCAGCCCCAGAAGATATAAATAAGATGGTGTGCCCTTGATACTTAAAACACCCCGTTAAGGGTTACACCCAGAAGAATTATCCATGTCAAACACTGCTCCTTCCAAAGACAACATTAAGCTATGTCCCAATAAGTGTTCCATATATTTCCTGATTTTCACCCAAAAAGCCTGGATGACAGTACATTATTAATAAAGACAACCTCAAGCTACTTATCTCCAGATTACATTTCAGGCAAATATCTATATCTGATACCAGCCCTGACAGCTTGAACTGCAGCCATATAGTCTCCATAGGATCTTATATTGTGTTTCTCCAAGACTAGCAACATTAGCAAGATCTAGAATATGTTTGAAAAATGTAAGTAAATGGGAGGCATCCAACTGAAACGATAGTTCTTTCCATCTACCTAGCAGAAATACCCTGGGTTAGCTTAAGGATTTATGTGTATCCCAGAAATTCCTATTCTTCCTTCTTCCTCAGTGTGAGAAAATGACTCAGTCTGCAATCTAAACCCATCTGCTAAATTATCCTTGGACAGTGGTTGAATATAATATCTTAGCTGAAGGTAGGTAAATTTATGTTTATGTGCAATATCATATTGATCCACCAGAACTTGGAAGGGATAGCCTCTCACACATCATTTACCAATGAGCAATATGCTGTAACCCTTTAGAGACCCATATTCAAAAGAGCTTGGATTGGGTTTCTGGGGTGTAATCTGAATTACCATGAATGGGTGGAAATGAAGACTTTGTTGGTCTGTGTCCCAACGCTGCACAAAAGTGTATCTATACTGTCTTAATAGGTGCCAATAAAATATTGGTTTAATGAACATTGAGTGAGAGCTGAGGGTTTTGCTTGTAGAATGTAACGCAACTGCAGAGGAGGGGCTAGCTCTTTCTCAAACTCGATTGGTGTATAATGAGAGGTTTTGAAAATCCAACCTTTAAGATATTTTATCAAACAAGCCATATTATAAATTTCAATTTTGGGAAGGCCTAATCCCGCTCTTGCCATCCTCCAATCAAATGTCAGATAGGGATCCTGCCTTTTTTTCACCCATCCATAAAAACCAAGAGGTAAGAAAGTAAATAATTTTAATATCTTTAAGCAGCCACACCAACCTCATTTGCATAACATAAACCCATAGAGGCAAAAGAACCATTTTAAAGAGACTCACCCTCCTAGTCAATGACAGAGGAAAAGAGTTCCATTGCTGGAACTTTGCAGGTAATTTTCAAAGGAATTATGCACATAAATGTAACATACTATCATAGCACTGTTCAAAAGCCATTTACTCAAGCACTTACACGAATAAATCCTATGGACAATTCAATGGCATATTTTGTAGCAATTGTGAAAGGCCCACTTACTCAAGTAAAGTGTATGTACAATTGAGTCAGATCTATGGGAAGAACAATTCCCAGATAGCTTAAAAAAAACATGGGCCCATTTGAGAGGGAAGTCAGTACCCCATAAATCCATTAGGTGAGGAGATGACGCCATTGCCTCTGATTTATCTAAATTCAATGTAAGACCAGAAAAAGAATCAAAACAGGAGAATTCCCACATGAACTTACTCAAAGACTGATAAGGGTTGGTCAGATGAATGAGGAGATCATCTGCAAACTCTCGACGTCCTGAAAACTTCTTTGATACCTTTCATTACTCTGGATTTTCCTCAACAAAGGCTCAATGGAAAACAAAAATAAAAGAAGAGAAAGGGGACAGCCCTGACGGGGGTCCCTATTATAAGTTGAATTCTTCTGCACACAGCCCATTAACCAAAAGTATGGTCATGAGTTGTGAATACAGCAGCCTCGCAATTTTCATACAATTTCTGGAACAGCCAGTCTACATAGCTTTTTCTGCATCAAAGCGTACCAGTAATGAAGGTAAGTTAAAGGTCTCACTCTGAAGCACAGAAGCCAAATTTTCCTTACCTTGGTAACTGAATGTCTGCACCTCACAAAGCCCACCTAATTTTCAGTGATCAAGTCAGGAAGAAAAAAGGATAACCTGTCTGCAAAATGTTTTGCCAAAAACTTAATATCAAAATTAAGAAGTGAAATTAGCCAACAGGATTCTAGAAGGAGGTGGCATTTCCTTTTCTTGGGCATTATAGTAATGAATGCTTTTTTTTGTCTCCAAGGAAACATTCTGCCTCAATCACCTGCTCAAACAATAACTTCAGCGGCGCAGCAACCTGGTTCTGCAATAACTTGTAGAATTCTCCCCACAAACCCATCAAGTCCAGGTGCCTTGCAAAGCACTGCGAGGTGAATGCCTGCCTGGATCTTCTGCGGTGTAACAGGTGCATTTAAGAGACTTAGCTGAGATTCCATGAACTGCGTGAGTGGATGTACTCCTACATAATTATCCCTGGCCACATGGTTATTCATGTCTTTGGAATATAGTGTTTTGAAAAAGTTAAAAAAAAAACAAAAAACTGTATTAAGTTGCTCCTTTGAATTAACTAATTTGCTTTGCCTGCCTCTCATGACAATGAACTTACTATCCTCCCTACATTTGACTAATGAAGCTAAAAGCTTTATATTTATAACAAAACATTGATTTCTTCATTCTCTGATTAATTAAAAGAGTTGACACAGCAGCTTGCAAGGCAATAAAATTAACTCTAGCTGACTCTGTAGGAGTGCTGGATAGTATCTTCCTATCTCGCTGAACTTGTCTTTCCAATCTTAACAGTTTGTCAAGATCTCTTCTCCATTGAATCATATAGGCAATAATGCCACCCCTCATAATGACTTTGGCCATTTCTGAATAAAGAGCTGGACTGTGTGTGTGTTTTTTCCCCCCCATCCATTAAAACCAAGAGGTAAGAACATAAATAATTTTTATATCTTTAAGTGGCCACACCAGCATCATTTGCATTACATAAACCCATTGAAGCAAAAGTACCATTTTAAAGAGACTCCCCCTCCTAGTCAATGACAGAATTCCTTCCATTTTTGCACTAGGAATTCCTGGAATCTAGAGTCTCCAAACATTTAAGTGGGCAATCTCCATTGTCCCTTCCTGCCTGATGATCCATTCCACTTAAGATCTATCCAAATAAGTGCAAGGTCCAGGATCTCAAGATGTCTTATGGAGGCAGAAGTTACTTAAAAAAAAAAAGTAACTTGTTTAGAAACTGAAAGATAGTCAATTCTAAACTGAGTAGAATGAACTCGCGAGACGTGCATGCAATCTCACTCATTGGGATGGAGGACTCTCCCTATATCAAGAAGATCTGAATAAAAGTGGAATGCCCTTGTGTTTCAGATCTTATCCCTGGGCAAACAATGGGGCGGGTCCAATGTTGGATCCTGCACCAAATTACTATCCTCACCCAGACAATAGGACAGGTGTTATAAACCTTCAAGTTTTTTAAATGTGCTGCAAAAAAACTGAATCGTAAATGTTAGGGCATAAACTATGGTTTCCCCAAATAGAGGGTCCTTCACAATGAGAAAGTGACCATTGTGGGTTTTTGACCACTTTCTCAACAACGAACGACAGAGCCTTGTTTATTAAGAGAGCTACCCCGCCTTTTTATGAACTCAAAAGAGCCCAGAGTGCCTCTGCTATCCATCCACTATCTTTTTTCATTTTTCATGTTCTATATCGGTGAAATGAGTTTCTTGTAACATAACAATATCTGCCCTATGTGTTAGTTATGTTTTAAGTATCTTGTGTCTCTTAATTGAAGAGTCTAGACCCACAACATTCCATGGGATAAACCTGAGTTTGTCCTTTTACCATAAAAGAATAGTCACAGGGCCCTCTCCCAAAACAGAAAGAATAAATACAGTTTGAGGTTACCTCCCAGTCTGAAGCAATCCCTATGAATGCAAACCAGAAATCTCCATCAAGTGCCTTAAAGAAAAGGTCCAAATCCCACCTCTGACCTTAGCAAGACCTTTGCAACCGTGATATTTCCACTGCAAAACCCCTAACCACCCCCCATCTCTGCCCCCTGCAACCCCGTCTCCCACAGCCTTAATAATTCAGAGATGCCCTCCAGAATAATGATTATCATGTATAAGATGCCAGAGGGCCTTCCTCCACCATCTGCCCCTCAAAATGCTCACCCCAATCCACTACCAATCATACAGGCCGAAACAGTAAAAATCGCGGGAGAGCGGGCGAGCGCCCACTCTCCTGTGCGTGCGATTCAGAAAAAAAATTATTCAAATTAGGGCCCGCGGTAAAAAGAGGCGCTAGGGACACTAGCGCGTCCCTAGCGCCTCTTTTTTGACAGGAGCGGCGGCTGTCAGCGCGTTTGACAGCCGACGCTCAATTTTGCCGGCATCGGTTCTCAAACCCGCTGACAGCCACGGGTTCGGAAAATGGACGCCAGCTAAATTGAGCGTCCGTCTTCCAACCCGCGGGCCGCAGGCAGATTTTTAATTTTTTGTTTTTTTAATTATATTGTCAGAGGGTGCACAGAAAAGCAGTTTTTAAGGCTTTTCTGTGCACTTTCCCGGTGCCGGCAGGCGCTAATTTCTGAAAGTAAAATGTGCGGCTTGGCTGCACATTTTACTTACTGAATCGCACATGAATAACTAATAGGGCATCAACATGCATTTGCATGTTGCGGGCGCTATTAGTCTCGGGGGGATTGGACACGCGTTTTCGACGTGCTATTACCCCTTACTGAATAAGGGGTAAAGCTAGCGCGTCGAAAACGCGCGTCCATACGTGGGGTAACAGTGTGCACTGTACTGAATCAGCCTGAAAGTGTTATCCTATAACAGAGCTTGCAAATAACTACAATAGATACTAGATGAGAAAACATAGATCTTTGAAATAGTATAGTCTGTCATGGGACAGACAAATTTTTCCAAGAACTGCAAGCACTCTCAAAATTGTCAGATAAGATAAAAGCGAACAACAAGTTAGTGCACCCATGCAAAAAACATTATTCAAATGCTACAGCTCTGCCCGTAATATAAACTTCTCCTGGTTAGACAACAGTGGGGTCCTTCATTTTCAATTTTTATTTTATTTTTCCTGGGAATTTCAACATTGTAACAAAAAAAAAAAATCCAGTGGAAAAATGCACTATAGCTGTCTGCTTATTAATAAAATAAGGATGAAATGTCTCAGTAATTATAAAAAGGGCAACTTCACTACGTCTTGGGATCCAACAACAAATCTCCTGTATAGGGCTTCAGCTCACAGAAGATAATGGAAGATCTGAAATGTTCCATTTCAACTTTGGTTGAAAAAAAATTGTTTATTTAAAGCGCAACCTACGCTGCTACAAAATGGGCACTGCGATAATCCAAGAAGCCAAAAGGACCGGAGCAGTCCACAACAACCTCTATTGAACCAATAGCTGCAGAATCAAACAAATACTTAACAGGCCTGGTCGGTCATTGAATCACTGAGCATGTTGAGAAAAACTCGTGCTTCATCCAGCAGAGAGCTGTAAATGGTAGTGACACCAGCGTGCAAAACCCTATGATTAGCTGGATATTGAAGTGTAAACTTGATCTTATGCTCAATTTGCTGCAGATAGGGGAAAATTCCTTATGCAGGGCTGCCAGCTTAGCCAAATAGCCTTGAAAGATGAGGATTTTCTTATCCCCGACCACTGGCTGGATATCTCTGCAGACAGTCTGCAAAACAGCCATTTTATAGGAGAAATTTAAGAACCAGGAATAACTGTTATTTTTGCAAGGCCCCATTCCGTATACCTGCTCCATATGCACCAGGCCCATGGCCTCATCCAACTGCAATTATTTAGTAAGCCAAGTCTCCAGAAAGCCCCCTAATTTGGTATCAGTGAAAGTCTCGGGGAGTCCTATAAATCTTAAATTGTTGCAACACAATCTAGTTTTCAGATCCTCTAGCTTCTCCTCACAGCAGGCCAGCTTCCCCTTTAGGTTGCTAAAGTCTGTCGTTAACACATGGCACTCATCATCCAAGTCTGAGACTCTTTGCTCCAATTCCGAAACCTTCTGCACAAAGTTTTCCATGGATGTAGACAAGTCTTCAAGCTTATAATTAGGCATACATTGCTAACGAGTGTGAGAAGACTTTGGAGTTCCTATACCACAATGAGGGATTACATCATGCTTATATATAACTAGCTAGGGTTATCATTTGTAAGCTAGATGTTTGATTTGCAATTCAGTTTATGTTGTGCAAGACTTGTATAATTAATAGTGAATATACACATCATGTATTGTTTGATGCATTTAGTACTGATCTGTGGCATGCTTGCGAATGTATGTGTTTAGATTGCCATTGTTTGGGGATAGCATTTAGTAACATTGCTGCATAAGATTTCGTTTTGAGGTGATGTATGTGAAGCTTTAATGGTTATTGTACATATCGTGTGGGGCAACCCATAAACATACATTTATGTAGAACAAATAATTTAGATCTGTAGGTGTGCATTTATTTTATTTATTAAGAAGTATTAATAAGTCATTGTTTTTATTCATGTACATTGAATATTGGTGCTCTTGTGTCTTGTCTTTGGAATTTTTCTTGCTCTCTCTCTCTCTCTCTATATATATAGATAGATATTTAGGTTCTTGAGTCTTATCTCCTCCAGCTTTTGCTGCAGACACTGCATCATTTTGGTTGTGTTTTTCTGGACTGTCTCTAGCCTAGCTCTATTATTTCCGAGATGCAGCATCCAGAACTGAACATAGTACTCCAGGGGAGGTCTCACTAAAATAACCTGTACAGAGGGATTATCACCTCCTTTTTTCCACTGACTACGCCTCTGTCTGGCTACATCCAGTTTCCCTCTGGTTTTGACCACCGCCTTGTCATCCTGTTTTGCGACCTTGAGATCATCGGATGCTATCACCCCGAGGTCCCTCTCCTGGCCAGTGCCCATCAGCATCTCGCCCCCAGTTGCCTAAGGCCCCTTTGGATTTCTGTACACTAAATGCTTGACTGCATTTTTTTTTTTGCACTGAATCTTAACTGCTGAATGCCAGGCCACTCCTCAAGCTTCCTTAGATGATTCCTCATTCTGCTGCTCCCTCAGGGATGCTTTTTTCCTGCATTATGTGCAATAATTCCAGTTTCCTCTGAGGATTATCTGTACATCCCTAGAACATTCCACAGCTTACTAATAGTGATGTTGGTACTTCTTTGTACAATAAATCCATTTTGAGTCAAATATACAGTTTTGTGAATCAGTTTAACCAGTCTGTGTGCTAGGGGGCCTCGCGAAAATCTTTACGTCCACATTTATCAATAAAACACGATGATAAAATCCACAGTGCAGGCTGTCCTTTCTCGTGCATTAGAGCTATGAATACCTTGCATGTAGAATCCACAAGCTTTTGCCTCTGAAAACTATAATATACATCCAGTAATTTGCTGGCCAACCACTCTTTCTTGTATATGTAGAACTCTGATGGCAAACTATCCTGTTCGGGCCTTCAGAGGGTTGATGGAAACTTTTATTTCCTCTGTTGTGAAGGGGCTCTTCAAGTACTCTTTGTCAACATCTATTAGCTTTCTACATGGAAATTTTTCTAAGAAAGCACACATCTCCAATCTGCTCTTTTGGTTACAGTTTGATATAAGGTGCGAGAAAACTATTTAAATCTGCTGTTATTGGCCTTTTGTGAGCCAAGTGCTGTCCCACTGTTATTTTTAATCCCATTGATATCGGGTATCACCGTCTCCCCCCTGACCATTTGAGCCAGCAGTTATCTCCGTCTTGATTCCAGGCTTATGTAAGGGATATTTCATTCCCTTACCATTTATTTCCCCCCCTGGTTAACTTTGGCACTTTTTAGACCATCCCTAAGGTTTATCCCTTGCCCAGGATGCTGGGATTGGTCAAGCTCGGCCTATAAAAGCCTGTCTGAGCATGTGCAGAGTGTGGCTGTAGGATTTGTTTTTTGGAAGAAGAGGAGTGCTGTTTTTTTTAGTGGACCCCAGTAGGCTCCATAGCCTGCAATATTAGGTAATAAAGACTGTGTTCTTACTAGTGGCCTCACAGACCTAGAAGAGACTGGCTCTTAACAGAGGAGAAGAGTAGAGAGAGTTTTTTTGACCTTTTGAGAGTTGTGTTTTTTGTTTTTTTTTTAACTTGACCCTGCTCCAACTCAGGAGGGAAGTTACCCTTGCCTGTGGGGAATAGGATGAGCACAAGAACATAGGAAATGACATACTGGGTCAGATTGAAGGTCCATCAAGCCCATTATCAAGTCCATTATCCTGTTTCCAACAATGGCCAATCCAAGTCACAAGTACCTAGCAAGATCCCAAACAGTAGTTAGATCCCAGGCTGCTAATGCCCAGGGATAACATAGAAACAGAGAAATGATGGCAGAAAAGGACCAAAATGGTCCATCCAGTCTGCCCAGTTTCCCCAAGTGTACTTGGATATGGTTCTGCTTAGCCCTACTATCAGTCTAAGTGGAGCCTGCAGTTGCCGGAAGACAGAATTGATTTGGAAGAGTTGTTTTTCTATTTTTTTTTTGTGGGGAGGAACCTTTTACCACAAATTCCTACCTACCTAAAGGACCTTCCCCCACTCTTCATGTCACCAGGAAGGGACACCGACTCAGTGATTGGAGAACGTGAACTAAGGCACTTGGAGTTTACCTTTGGGTTGTGTAGAAAGAATTTTTTGAGCTTCATTTTGTGATTTTGGAATCTGATAAAGTTTTCTTACGTTAACAGTAAAAGTGTTATTTGAACACCACTTCAAGTGTCCAGCCTGCTACTTTGAAGTGCAAGGATGCGCCAACTGAGACAATGGTTGTGGAGTGTGAGCGACTGTTCCAGGGTTCCCACCCCAAAGGCTTGTCCTCCTCCCTGCCAGAAGACCCCCGGCATCCCAGTGGCCTACTGCAGAGTTTTGGACTGTGTCAGAGAGAGAGAGAGAGAGAGAAGGGCGAGAGGAGATCCTGGGGACTGTTGTATGCCCTTAGATTCCGGGTGTCACCCGAAGAGGGAATTACACTTAGCTAGCCTGTGACTTTTGGCCACCATACATTTAGCCATACTTATCCATTATTTCCACACTCAGCATTTCATAGCGAATACTCTCATGGTTAAGCTGCTGCAAATCTTCAGGTGGCGCGGCGGCTATTTATTTTGCTTCTGTCTTTAACATCTTAGGATTCACAATCTCGCAATGCTGTCAACTTAGAATTCTTTTTATAGGCCAAGAATGATTCTGCCCGACCCTGCAGCACTGCCTTGTATGCATTCCACAGACTATTTTATCTTGTATGGAAGTTTTGTTTTCCCAAAAATAAAACACTTTTTCAGAACCTATATATTCCTATGGATTCATGTCATTTAGCTGACAAATACAACCTAAATGTCCCGATGAGCTCTTTTTTTTTTTTTTTGTACCACGAATTCTAACTGCAGAGGAGAGTGATAAGGTATTCCCCTCACAAGATGCTGTACCCCTACAACATTTCTTAGATTGTCTCAGCGAGCAAAGCATAAATCAGCCCTGTAGAAGACATTACACGTTACTGAGTAGCAGGAATGTGTAGCAATAAGGGTCGACAAACAAGCTGTAGGTGTCACCTGCCTTTCAACTGGACTAACTCGATACATCTGTGGCTGGTTTTCGAGACAGCTGGGGTCCCTTCATCTTGGCAACCACAATACTTTGAGTAGCAAGAAAAAGCTTTCATGTTAGGAATCCCTGTATCTTCATACCTCATAAAAACCTAAAGAGTTAATTTTCTCTGCCAGTAGTAATCTCTGCCCTTTCCTGTCACTTGACCTGCTTCAGTCTGTCCAAATCATGATGAAGCACAACGTTAAAGTCTCCTGCTATCGGCAGGTCCTCCTGCGGATATCCTATCCCACCGATAAAGATCAGTTCATGCAAGAGATTGGTGCTTGAAAGTGTCGGTGCATACACACTTGAGCTGTGAGTTACTTATCACTGAAGATTTCCTGTTATCACTAAGAGCTGTCCATGTTGCCCATCACTATTGACTTGTAAATGCAATATATAAATTAAACAGGCCTGTGAAAGTGGAGGGAAAAAGCTGGCTCCATCCATTCCCCTTGTGACTGGGGTCGGAACCGCCCCAGCTAGTCCAGGAAGGACTTGGATAAGCTCGGTGTATCTACCGGTTCAGAATAAACAGGAGAAGTGACTGTAACGGCCTTGGTTGCTTTTCTTCTAAGTGCTTGTCCTGTCTTATTGGGAACCGCAACTTGCCTCCTGGCCTGGATTTTTTTTTTTTTTTTTATCCACCCGGGGGTTCCTCTCTGTCAAGGGTCCAGTTCAACACTTCCCATGACTCCATGCAAGGGATTCGCACCCCTTCCACCACTCTAACCAGAAAAAGTAGGTGCAAGTCTGTGTGTGTATTTTTTTCCCTTAGGTAAATTTCAAAGTGAAAAGACACATGTACTGATGATGTGAAGACCGCGGATACAAAGTACCCATGGACGAAGCAGCTACACGGGGAGTATGACAACTTGATCCTCCCCGTTCTGTCATCCCTTAGGTTCAATTGCTGCAAAAAGCATCATTGTTTTACTTTTTTTTTTTTTGTGAAATAGCATGCAACTGCATTTCTCCAATGTTTTTCTCTAGTTAAATTCGAACTGTAATTGTGAGCTGAAGGTATTGCCAGGGTACCAATGGCCACACTGACAGGAAGCAATAAGCAGGAAAGGAGGAATGCCAGTGTAAACAAAATTCACATGTCGCATAGCTGCTGCTGCTTAAAGTTACAAAGTTATGACAACATTGATATTAAAATAGAGATTAAATAGCCTGGTTCTGGGTTGGTTTTTTTTTGGGGGTGGGAAGGAGACAGTGCTTCCTAGTGAATTTGGTGTTTAAGAACGGTGCCAGCCCCTGGAAACCAAAACTCTCCATGAGTCCACGGAATCAGTACAGCACAGGCAGTAGCAGTGGATGCTTCTTCTGCGCTATCTTGCTAAAGTTCCTCTTCCTGTGCTTGCTTAGAGGACCACTTTTAGGAGGTGTGAGGGAAATTCAGCCTTCCAAACTGGGAAATATTTGGACTTTCTGCTATGATGGTCAACAATAGCGCTAACTAGTGTGAAATTGTTAGGGTGGTTTCTTAGTGATATGGACCCCTGTTATTTGGGAACTGGGCTGAGATCCCCAAGTCATGTGACATCGGCCACATTTAGAAATCCTTAACTCACCTAAGCTGGATATGAACTGGTGACCAGGTGGTAAAAGGCACTGAATACTGTACCAGTTTTCTTAAGCTATCCAGTCTGTACTTCTCTCCCTCCCCTAAAGTGCCTGGTTGTGTTGTTATTGTTGAATGAAAGAGATCGCTGGAGTTTCTTTCATAAAATCTTATCAGAGCCATCTATCTTCATTACAATCTGTTCAAAACTCAACTGCACAGCTTATCTTCCTGCAGTGCAGTCATGACCACGTAACGTCTCTTCTCAAGTCACAATACTGGCTTCCCATATGCTTTCGCATTCACCTACAAGCGCCTTCACTCTGCAGGTCCTCACCTCTCCTCTCTCTATCCTCCCTACATACTGTACACCAGCAGAAAACAAGTGTATGCTACACTGGGTCCCTTGTGCACTTTATCTGAGTCACAATGACACCATGGGCTTCTGATGGTACAAGATGGAATCTGGGACCTGGCTGCCTACTTGTATAACGAGAAAACCCACGCAGTCAACGTGGGCCTCAAAGGTTGAGAGGAGAGGCTGAGATGCAAAGATAAAAGAAAAAGTTGTTTCACTCTGGGTAGGTTGGAGAGTACACAAAAACCATAAAACTGTCCCGAGAACCAGACTTTTGATCTATGTAACAACTTTTATTTGCTCTATTCTGTTAAGAAGAAAGAGTGACTATGTTAGAGTTGTGGACCTTTGTGTTGGAGTGAGGTTCATGCCACCTACTGGAAAGGCCCAGTAGGTCCCAACTGGCAGAAGATGATGCAGAGACTTAGCTGAGGGTTCGCTAAGTCCCAGTGGGTTCGCTAAGTCCCAGTGGGTTGAGCCTTTGGGTTCCGGGTGCCGGTAGGTCCTAGGTGAGTATCTCTAGTGAAGACTAAGCGAGATTCTGTAGTCAGGCTGTGGTTGAAGCAGGCAACAGGCAAGGAGTCAGGTCACAGGCTATGGTCAGTACCGTGAGTCAGTCCAAGGGAGGCAAGACAAGGCTGGAGACATGGAAGACTGGACGAGGCTGAAGACGAAGGCAAAGCAAGCTGAAGACAAGGAGCGAGGAAACAGCAACTCACACTACCGGAAGGATAGTCGATTTGTTGCTGAGGCAGTGAGGAATAGGCAGAGGAGGCCCTTTATAGGGCTAGATGTGTGATGTCATTTGAGGGTGCTGCCGGCCTTTTTCCCACTGCGGACTCTTTAAATCTTCCCGGGCTTCACGCACTTTGGAAGGAAGCAGAAGCACCGGTGCCCGGCCACTCATCGGTGGCATGCTGCTGTGCTTCAAGGGAGCCCAGCATGAGGGGAGTGAGCCAGCTGGCTGGGCAGCCTGTGAGCCGGTAAACATAACAGGCCATTAGCAGAAGAATGACATTTGCAAAACAGCTAAATCACTGAACTTTTCAGATGCAAATTTAAGTTTTCACATACACTAAAACGATTTCCCTAGTGCACTTAAGTTGCCTTACAAACAACACAGCTTCAAGCAGGAGAAGCTTCTTTTTCTCCTTGTAACCCCCCTGTCTCTTCCTATCTTGTAGCTGAGGCCAAACTCTCTTAGTAATACTTTCTTTCTTTCCCTGTTCTCTTCATGACACAGATTACTCAACCCACATGAACACCCATAGAAGAATATCGTGCCCTACAAAACGCTCTTATAGGTAACTCAGTTTCCATCAGACATACCAATAAAATTCTGTTCAGAAGGTTTGGCCTTGTGAAGTGTTTGTGTGCAACAGTTGTGAGCTCACGAGGTGGGGCCCAATCGAAGGTGGTCTGTCGTTCCTGTCATCCGGTCCTACAGTCGGGTGCAGATGTTATGGGGCAGGGCCCTTGATGCAGGCTCTCTCAGCCCCTCTTGGTCCCCTTGCTCTGTCTTCCAGAAACTACCTGCCTCCCTATACTTTCAAATCGCAGCAGTTTTTTTTTTTTGTTTTTTTTTTATTGTGCACTGGAATGTGTCTCAGGGCCTAAATGAGAGGGAACAGTCCCAATATCTACAATCAATCATTTTCGCAAAGCTGGACTATTGTAACACCATCATGCTTGGTCTCCCTTCTTCACACACCAAACCATTGCAAATGGTCCAAAATGCCTCCGCCCGTATACTCACTAACACCAGGAGAAGAGAACACATAACCCCTATCCTGATGGGCCTCCACTGGCTGCCTATCCACTTCAGAATAATCTACAAGACCATTCTCACCATTTTCAAAAACATCCATCAATTAGCCCCGATCGATCTCCATATCCCCCTCCGATTACACTACTCAACAAGACCGACAAGAGATGCTTACAAAGGATCTCTTCAAGTACCTCCAGCCAAAACTACCAGACACATCACGCTTAGAGATCGGGCCTTCTCCACAGCTGGTCCAACTTTATGGAACGCCATTCCCCCGGATCTTAGAATGGAACCCAGCATCTCAACATTCAAGAAAAGACTCAAGACGTGGCTGTTCACGCAGGCCTTTCCTAACTCCAACATTACTTAACTTCCTCCAATCAACATTCTTCGCTAGTAATAGCATTAATAGCCACCTCTTATAATGTTATTATATATATATATATAATTATCTGATCTTCATTTTCCTTCTTACTCCTAGTTATTGATTCCCTGTTACATGTAACTGCTTTTCTGCACCATTGTTCAAATTGTAAAGTTTATTGCACCCCTGTTTCTTGTGAACCAGCATGATGGGACTACCGTCTTGAATGTTGGTATATAAAAAAACTTAAATAAATAAATAAATAAAATAAATAAATATCTTTTATAGTTCCTTTATCTCCGCTTGCAGTCATTTGTGTTAAACAAAATCATTCTTTTTGGTAGCTCTTCTTTTTATTTTCAGTAACTGCTCCAGCAAGCTCCACCTCCCTCAAATCCTGTTACAGTCCAGCAGCTTTTCTAAAGCAGGCAGGCGAGTCTCTGCTGAACGTGCTGGCTTTTCAGCCCTTCTGGATTCCCCTGCTTCATTCAGCAGGGACTCAGAGTGGCCTGTTCAGGTTTTCTCACACCTGTTACTCCCAGCTCTTAAGGAAAAGGGATTTCATAAATTCCCCTAATTGATTTTGTTTCTCCGAGCCTGGCCTCAGATCCCCCAGCGTCTCTGTACCCAGGCAATAATAAGTGTCTGCTTTGACTGGTCTCCAAACAATTCCAAACAATACATTAAATAGACCTCTTAGACTAGGGCAGGGAAATATCTACCCTACTTGATTGTAACCCCTCTTGAGCCTGGATTTGGAAAGACAAATATTTAAATCTAAATACCAGCTCCCAGCTCCACTTAAAGAGACAGTAGCAGCCACTTGCCCAGAACATAAATTGGTAATAAAACCATTCTCCCCCCCTCCCCCCATTTTTAACATTTTTATATTTTATTCCCTGGTTACAAAACACCTACAGGCCGATACAGTAAAGTCCGCGGGAGAGCGGGCAAACGCCCGCTCTCCTGTGCGCGTGGGCAAACGCCCGCTCTCCTGTGCGCGCGATTCTCTATTCAAATGAGGCCCGGTGGTAAAAACAGGCAAAAGGAGGCACTAGGGACACTAGCGCGCCCCTAGCGCCTCCTTTTGGACCGGAGCGGCAGCTGTCAGCGGGTTTGACAGCCGACGCTCAATTTTGCCAGCGTCGGTTCTCGAGCCCGATGACAGCCACGGGCTCGGAAAGCGGACGCCAGCAAAATTGAGCATCCGGTTTTCGACCCGACAGCCACAGCCGGCTTAAATTTTTTTTTTTTTTTTTTTACTTTTTGAAACTTTCGGGACTTCCGACTTAATATCGCCATGATATTAAGTCAGAGGGTGCACAGAAAAGCAGTTTTTACTGCTTTTCTGTGCACTTTCCTGGTGCCAGCAGACATTAACGCCTACCTTTGGGTAGGCGCTAATTTCTGAAAGCAAAATGTGCGGCTTGGCTGCACATTTTGCTTTCTGAATCGCACAGGAAAAGCTAATAGGGCCATCAACATGCATTTGCATGTTGATGGCCCTATTAGGTTCGGGGGGTTGGCCGCGCGTTTTTGGTCCCTTAGGGGTAGATATTAAAACAATGCGCGTTCGCGTACTTTTGTTGGCGCACCAGTCGCAAACAAAAGTACGCTAGATTTTAGTAGATACGCGCGTAGCTGGGCGTATCTGCTAAAATCCAGGATCGGTGCGCGCAAGGCTACCGATTTTGGGCAGCCGGCGCGCGCCGAGCTGCGCAGCCTGCCTCCATTCCCTCCGAGGCCGCTCCGAAATCGGAGCGGCCTTGGAGGGAACTCGCTTTCACCCTCCCCTCCCCTTCCCCTCCCTTCCCTCTACCTAACCCACCCCCCCGGCCCTATCTAAACCCCCCCCTACCTTTCTCCATGGATTTGCGCCGAGACGCAACCCGGGAGCGGTTCCGGAGGGCGCTGCCACGCCCCCGGACCGCCCCTGGCCGAAACCACGCCCCCGGGCCCGCCCCCGAAATGCCGCGTCCCACCCCCAAAACGCCACATCGATCGGCCCCGCCCCTGACACGCCCCCGTCAAAAAACCCCCGGACTTACGCGAGTCCCGGGGCTCTGCGCGCGCCGGCAGGCCTATGGAAAATAGGCGCGCAAGGCCCTGCTCGTGTAGATCCGGGCGGATTTACACGAGCAGGGCTTTTAAAATCCGCCCCTTACTGAATAAAGGGTAACGCTAATGCGTCAAAAACGCGCGTCCAATGGCGTCGGAGTGCACTGTACTGTATTGGCCCGCTAGTGACTTTAGGGTTTTGCAGTCCCTAGGCACAGTTGCCTCCCGTCTCCCTCTCCCCAGGCACATACACACACATAATGCTTCCCTGCACAGGACAGGAGGGGAGGGGCTGAATTAGGGAGCAGAGCAGTTTTTCTTTGCTCTCCTCTATCAGTTTCAGTCTCCTCTCCTGTTTTCTGCAGCTGCCCGGGAGGGGATGGGCCGGCGCAGGAAGCAGAGGGTCCCTACAGGAGAGCAAATGAAATGCTCAAATACAGCACTGGACAAGTCCAGGAAGCACCAATATAAAACTATTCCACTTGAATCTTCTTTCTGGTCAGAGGTGTTAATTAATTACACCAGGGTTGAGCAAACCTTTTCAGGCACAGCACCCCCTTCCATTCATGCAATTGATTGGGTCCCCCAAGATGAATTACCATATCTATGTACACACACACACACACATGTGAAGGGTATTCACCAGGCAGCCACACTGTCAACCAGTGGCTTAAAACCCCCATTTTGTTTCTCTTCAGGTTGCTGAAAGGAGTAAGCCCACACATACACACACGCACAGAGAGAGGCAGACACCCCACACTCAGAGAGCGAAACAAATACCTAAACATAGACAACTATAGAGACCCCACTCCCAGACGCAGTTATCCCATACCCAGACAAGTAACAGAGAGACAAAGACATCCCATATGCAGACAAGCACAGTGACACAGACAAAACATACCTAAATACACAGTCACACGACCCCCAGACAGAAAACAGACACAACACAGACAGACACAGAGTGAGGCACAGACCCAACACACCCGGACAGACAAACACAGGCAGACACACCACACCCAGACACAGAGAGAGACACAGGCAGACAGATCACATCACACACAGAGACACAGACCAGAAACACAGACCAAAGCACACCAAACACAGAAATACACACTACAGGCCACACACCACAGGGTAAGGGCTGAAATGTTTTTAAAAAAGTACTTAAGTGCCAGCCAAAATTTTTTAAGAGCGAGAAAAACTCCATCCCACCCTGTCCAGCTTTTGATTTTGTTTTTTTTGACAGTTTTCACTAATTTGTCCTATTTTTCTCTCTCTTTGTTTCTTTCTTAGGGCTGGATTCATCATTCTTCGCTAATTTGCATTATATCGCATGGTGATAATGCTTTGAAAAATAACCCCTAAGGGCCTTTTCGCATGCAGATTAGCTGGAGGGGAGGAGTCAGCATGGGGAGGGGGAGGAGTCGGCAGCGGCACCGCTGCCAGCGATAATGTGAGGAACATTATCGCCGGCGGTACTGTGGCGAATAGCACCGCCTTTTACGGTGGCGCTATTTGTGCGAAAGGCTGCAGCCGGCCGGCAAAATCGCACCACCGTGGTGCGAACAGCTGCGGCCTTTTGCAAGCCCGCCCCCCCTTCACCCCGCCCTCTTTTTCGCAGGATTCATCATTCTGCAAAGAATGATGAATCCAGCCCTTAGTTTGCTCCTCTTTGCTCATGTTTTTATTTGCTTAATTAATTAAATTTTTTTTTTTTTACATTTTTTGCTTTTATTCTTCCTTCCTCACTTCCTCCTTCTTTTCTCTCCACTTCCTCACTCTCTCTGACATCTTTGTCCATTCCCCTACCCAACCTCACCATTTCTTTTTTCCCAGCAAGCAGCAGCTTGGGTAGGGGATCCGGCGGCAGCAGAATTTCCTCCCGGGCTGAGCTCTGAGGAGTGACAGCTTTTCCTGGGCCACGGAACACCGCAGTGGCTGTTCCCATGTCCAGTTCGGCCGAAGAATTAGCAACAATCCACCTGGACCCGCCACAGCAGGAGCATCTTCTCTCCCTGGCCCTCCGAAAGAGACCCGTGGATAAGCTGTGGCCTGCTTCCAGTGATGTCACTGTGTTCTGGCAGCTCCCTCTATCATGAGCTTGCGGTGCCTCCCATGGCACCAAGATTCAACAGCACAGCCAGGTTTTTCTTCCCTGACTGGGAAGCCAGTACGCCCCACTTCAAGAACTGTCAAGCCCCCATCGAGAGGCCTGCCCCCACTTTGCTCACTCCTGAATTACACCAGTCTATAAATATGGGGAAACCAAATATCCAAATAATTATAGAGGGATCTGTGTCAACGGTAACATTAGCAAACTGTTCTATAGCAACACATGAATACTACAGTTCATAATGAACAACAAAAGTTGGTGTAACAGTTAGTCTGGGTTCTTCCCAAAGCATTGAACCAACTAACAAATCTTCACTTTACAGACACTGATTAACAAATATGTAAAAAAAAAACAAAAAACCCACCCCATCAGGGAAAATATTTGCATATTTTATTGATTTTACAAAAGCTTTTGATTCTATCTGGCACCCTGGCTTCAAATTTAAAACAACTGCAAACTGGAATTGGGGGAGGAACCTATATACAGCAAATAACTTCATGCATTTTATCCATCAGCTGCAAGGTGAAAAGAAACAACAATGCAGACAGACAGCTTCACACAGGGGTGAGGAGTGAGACAGGGATGTAGCCTGAGTCCCGCTCTCTTTAATATCCACATCAGTGATCTCCTGACAGTAGATCCTCAGCCTCAGGACTAAAACTAAATGGCTCAGACTGACACCAAGTGCCTGCTAGGCAGATGATCTGGTCATTTTATCCCCTAGCCCAAAAGGTCTACAGGGGGAACCTAAGTCTGCTAGAGATCCACTGTAAATTATGGGCTCTACAAGTGAATCTTGGAATAGACAAAAAGTTAAGATTTTCCGGAAAAAGCAAAAAACTCTCCAACATAAATTCAAATTCTTCTTAAAGAAAGAAGAGGCTGAGCACACCCTGGAAATTACACTCCTTGGCCTAAAACCCAGTGCATCTGGGAGTTTTAAATGGGCGACAAAGACACTACCAGAAAAAGTTCTAAGAATTGTATATGCATTAAAGAAACTTCTAGATAAATACGCCCCCCCCCCAGTAAAATTGCTACTAAATTATTTGTTATCATCATTCAACCAATTATGTTACATGGGAGTGATGTCTGGGGTTTATCATTTTTAACCCCAAATGATGCAGAATGGGACAGAACACCAACAGAAATCCTGCAACTCCAGTTCTGCAAAAAAACAAAAACAAAAAAACAAAAAAACTCCACATCCACAGGAATACCTCTAATAATGGATGCAGAACAGAATTAGGACGCTTTCCCTTACTATTCACCATGCAAAGAAGAATATATATAAATTCTGGTGTCATCCTTCCACTACCAGGCTCTCTGTGAAGTAACACAAAACCCTAGAAAAAACATAGCATGTATGTAGCAAACCAAAACTATTCAGAACTCAAAACAACAAAAAGCAGCAATGAAAATATTGCAATGTGCCCTAGAACACCAATACACCTCCAACTTGGAGGTGCAGATTGGAAAACGGAAGAAATTGGACCTCTACAGATCTCCAACAAGAAACTACACGCTAGCAGAATACTTCACCTCAGTCAAATATGCAGAATGCAGACAGATCCTCACCAAATATAGAATAAGTAACCACAAATTAGAAATAGAACTATTCAGATAAATAAAATATGCAAATGCTGGTTTGCTGTAACACACTCTGAGCTCGCCAGTTGGAAAAGCATGGAATAATAATAATAATCAGGGACAATGATGAGAAGCTGAGGGGGAAACCCCAAGAAGTCAAATTGTGTGTGCACTGAATAGAAAGAGAAACACATTTCCAAAAACTGACAGAAGAAATCAAAGACTTCTCACATAAGAATGAGAAAGGAAAATTTATAATTCTGGTGGAAAGAGGAGAAATGAAACCTGACCAGGGATGATATAGACCAGCGCCGGTACCTGAGAATTGTCCTCATTACTGTCCTTTCCGTACCCTCTAATTTTATTTTACTGTTATTATCCCTTTGATCTTGACACTTTATCTGTTCCTTTGGCAACATATGTACACGTTGTCATGCCAAGCAAGTCAATACAACTCAAACCAAACTTCATCTGAATTCAGGTTTTTGTGGCCTCAAAGCACTGTTGGTGCTATCACCCCCTCCCCCTGCCTCCCTCTCTCTGAACAGAACAGGAGGAGAAGGAGCAGGGCAGCTTTCCTTTGCCATCCTTTGTCTGCTCCACTGTCACCCCCCTCCCCTCCTGTTGTCTGCAGCTGCCTGGGAGAGAGAGGGACTGAAGCAGGAAAGAGAGGATTGCTCTCTGCTGAGTTAGATTCAGACCGGCTGGGAGGCAGTATACCTTCAAGGAGTCCGCGGCCCCCAGATTTTCGTTGCCCTAAGCATAGGTGCACCATGCTTATCGGCAAACCCGGAGCTGCCTACACTACTCCTCATGTTCTGCTCTAATGTAGGGTATATCATTCAGTGCAGAAAACGTGAAGGAGCCTGGCTAGATTGCTGAGACAGGTCAAACGTTAAAGGCAAGGGTCAATTTCACTCTAACACAAAATAAAACCACAGGGAAGACCAGGCTGACCCCTCCACGGAGGACCCCTTTTCGATACCAGACCACTGCATCGATGACCTTATGATCAGGATAAGCAAAGGAAAATTTAAAACAGCCCAGAAACGCGGGACTTTTGAAATAAACATAATTAGAACACGTTGGGACTGGCAGAAAAGGATGCGGCAGAGACCTGGGTTTCCCTTCACATTATGAGCATAAAATTATACTGCTGGTCATCTTCTCATCGACCCTACCCCATCTCCCCCTTCACCTTCACCCTATCACTGGAATGCCCTTTATGATTCACTTATGGCAACCACACTACTTTATATTTCCTAGTAATTTCACCTTTTTGTCCATTTGAATTTTGGCATGAAGAAGAAAGTAATTAGTTCCTTAAAGTTAGTCAAGAAATGTATTAATTTAGTCCATATATATATATATATATATATATATATATATATTTGTCTTTATTTGTTAACCTTTATGTCTGTGCATTAGAGACTCCAGGCACTTTCCACCTTACTGTGCCATATTCCTTGAATAGTCCTCCTGAGTTAATCTGTCATACCCCCATTCTGACTATTTTCAAATACCGCTTTTAAATCTTAAACCATGGCTCTCTCTGATTATAGCCTTGCTGATTTTAACCATATGCATTGAAAGAAATACATTTCCTGACGCCTTTTATTTGTGTATCTGTACAGTGCTGCATACATCAGGTAGCACTAAGTAGCAGTAGAAGTAGTAGTCGTTAGTCAGTTCTGTCTCTCCCTGCATATCCCGACATTCCTCTGGCTCTCTCTGCTAGCTTGTTTTGAAGGCATCAGAAAGGCAGGGTGGCTAGCATAACCATGTGACCCACTGTCACAGGGGTTCTCTTCCAGGCCTCGGCTCTCCCTGGAAATCCATATTCTATGTGTTCCATCCCCAGGAGCAAGGACAGATCTGAGAATCATGAGTCACCCTAGCAGAAACAACCCAATTTCTTGTTTTATAAACTAGATCTTTAATTTCCATTTCTTAATAGGTGACTAAGCAAAGTGCTCCCACGGAGCCCAGGAAAGACCAGTAGAGAAGCAGCTGGCATTTCCTTAGGTGCTAAGATGGTGGCGTAAGCGGACGCATCACAGAGGAGGAAAAATAGCACCACATTTTTGAGAGAGATATGGGCATGTGAGATGTTTCTGCACACTGGGCCTTGAGGTGTGGAGCAGTGGGTCACTTCAGTGCTGGAGTATCTTTTATCAAGGCCAGGTCTTCCTAAGAGATCAAGTTTAGTAGCCAAGTTGTTTCTAAAGGAACATGAGGGGGAATTGGAGAACTGATTTATGAATAGGAATGTTGTTTGACTCAGGTTATCAACAACACTGAAAAGGAGTGAACACTGAAGACAGAGTGAAAGACTGTTTAGGATGACTTTCTGATGAGTGCTAGATGAGGAGGGCTAAGGAGGGGATTCTGAAATAATGGCTTCCTAATGTGAGCCAGAGGAATAAGAAGCGAGACCATGCATGATGGCTACCTGATGAGAGCTGTGTGAGAAGAAGGAAATAGAAAGGTAGCTCCCAGAAGGATTAAGGAGAAAAAGAAGGAGGGCATTGAAGTGAAAGGCTTTGAAGGAGCACCTCTCAAGAGGTGTCGCAGGATGATGACTTCACCAGCACCTACTTTGCTGCCTGCCTACATTGATCTGGGTCCTCCATGTGTTCCCGGCTGAAGCCTGGTCTGTGCTGGCAGGTGGGGGGAAGAGTTGTCCTGCTGCTCTTGTGGTTGGGGGTGGTGTGGCAGTGGCATTTGAGCCTCGGGTCACTCCATTCTCCTCCACGGCACTGGGCTTGGGGTCCTCTGGGTTCTCAACATACTCTGCTGCTGCCCCAACATGTAAACCTGCAGCAAGACACAGTGTGGTAAATGACGATGCTAAAGAGGGATTTTCATCTGATTCATCACCTTTTTAAATATCAAAACTAATAAAACTCACAGAACCTTCAAGCATCAGTGACTTATGAGGCTGGCAGGCATGGGGGAAGTTGCACATGGGGTATGCACCTGACTCCACCTCAAAAGGAACAGGCAAGTCAGACCTGGTTTTCCAGCTTGTGCTTGGAAGTTTTACATATTGCACACACAGGGCAAGATGTACTGAAAGGCTTTTGACATTTTGAGTCTATGGGAAAAATGTTTAGTACATATGGTCCACAGAATATTGCGTGCTGACTGTATGTACTGCATGAGCACAAAGGACTCTCTATGTAGGCATGGGCTAGAAATCAGAAGGAAATCTCTCTACATGCAGCGGTGATAAGACCAGAACTAGCTTATCCTATCCTGTATGACATGGAGCTATCTAGCCACCTTGAACACAAACATTTTCCACTTCACTTCAGAGACTTTACTTTCACACAGTGGCCTTTACCCTTTCCCTCTTGCAACCTAAATCCTATCTTTGCCTATATAGTTATGGTGGTAATAGAAAGTCTACACTCCCTTCCAAAATGTCCACCTTTTGTTGCCTTATAACCTGAAAGTAAAATGCATTAAAACAGTGTTTTTCCCATGTATCCACACCCTACCCCACAACTGCCAAGTGAAAAATATATTCCAGAATTCCTTAGAAAATAGAGTAGAAATAAAAACACGGAATAGCTTGGATGGATAAGTGTCCATTCTCCTTGTACTTCTGTAGCAATCCTAAATTCTTACAGCTCTGGTGTAACCAATCACCTGCAAAAGCAGACACCAAATGAATTGGCCCCATGTCTGTTAAACTGCACTGATTCACATGATGAGAGGATAAATTCAGTAGTTCCTGTTGGTTATTTCTGCTGGGTAGTGCATTTCAAAGCAAAGATCCAACCCTGAGCACCAAGGAGCTGTCAAAAGAATTCCTTACAGATCTGTGAATGGGTATAAAAAGATTGCAAAAATCCTTGAATATCTCTTGGAGCTCAGGCAAAATAATTATTAAGAAGTAGAAGGTGTATAACATGACCAAGACTCTGCCTAGATGAGGCCAGCTCTCCAAACTGGATGACCAAGCAAGGAGGAGACTAGTTGGGGAGGCAACCAAGAGGCCAATGGCAACTTTCAAAGAGCTACAGTCTTCCATGGCTAAGACTGATCAAAGTGTGCATGTGACAACAAAATCCAAGCATTCCACAAACCTGGCCTGCATGGTAGGATAGCAAGAAGAAAGCCATTACTCAAGAAAACCCTCCTAATTCTGTTTGAAGTATGGAAAGGAACACTCAAAGGATTTTGTAACCATGTGGCAAAAGTTTTGTGGTTTGACAAAACTAAAATAAAATTGTTTGGCCTGACTGCAGTCTTACGTTTGGTGCAAAACCCAACACAGCACATCACTCAGAGAAAACAATCTCCCCTGTGAAGTATGGTGGTAGCAGCATCATGTTATGGGAAAGTTTATTTTCGGTAGGTACTGGAGCACTTGTCAGCATAGAAGGGATAATGAATGGAGAAAAATACAGAAAAGTCCTCAAGAAAAGCTTGTGGTTCTCTGCAAGAAACCTGAAACTGGAACAGAAGTTCACCTTTCAGCATAACAACAACCTGAAGCACACAGCCAAAGCTATACTGGAGTGGCTAAAGAAGAAAAAGATAAATGTCCTGGAGTGACCCAGTCAAAACCTCAACTCATCATTCTTGTAGCTCTTGAAGACTGCCATCCCTCTATCAAATGAAATCAGCTCACAGTACAAAAAGCATCAAGCTATTAATTCTTGGTTATGAGTTAAAACAGCAGAATGTGTAGCAGTAACACTAATCAAAGTGTTAGAGACTAATCTGTAAAAAGTAAAGTGCTTCATTCAAGGGTAGTCAGGAATTCTATCCCAGGCACTAGCTAAGTACAATGAAACTTGTCTAGATAGTGTTAACTTTATGAATCCTTTTGATTTAACCTGTTGGCTGTTTGTGAATTACAATCTTTTTTTCTGTTTGCAGTTCTTAATATTTATTAATAAACTTTTTAGTTTTTTAGATCTATCTCTGTGATCGATTGATAAGCCAATATTGTTTTGTATTTGATCTATAAGTGTATTTCTAGAAACTGTGTGACCCTTGGGTTGTGTGTGTGTTCTCAGTGTCTTCAGAAACCACTGGAGCTAACTTGCAGATAGGGACCTTGCCCAAAGGCAAGCAGGAATCCAGCTTGGCAGGAGGTTGCCACTATAGGGGTACTTGTGCAGCTGCAGGTAGGGTCTGTGCAGTGCTTGGTAGCATCCTATGAGCATCCACAGTGCTAATCCTGAGTGGGTTTTAGAGATAGCGCTAAGAAATTACTTGACAGATTATAATAAGACTCAGTATCTTCTCTTCCTATTTTCATAACCTTTGAAAGTATCCATAAAAATATATTTTGGAAACAACATTGTGTGTGTGTGTGTGTGTGTGTGTGTGTGTGTGTGTGTGTGTGTGTGTGTGTGAGAGAAGAAATTCATGAGGAGGTTAACTCCCAGATACATGAACTTAAAACCAATATACCAGAGGATACTTCTAAGTCTCAATTCAGTACATACCAAGAAGCTATGGATACATTTTGGACTGATTTTAAAGTATCAAAGATTCACAAATTTCAACAAGATGAAAATGATTACACATGAGGTTATGTCTACCCATGGATGGATAGAACCAGACCCAGAAAGAAGACCCATTCATTTGATTCATCTTCAAGTGATTCCTCAGAGGAAGACATACCACAGACCCGCCCTAAGAAAAGTAATTTAAAAACAATGTCTTTTTCTGCACCTATTAATTCCATTGAACAGACATCCCATTCTAAAGATGATTTTTTTTTGTATGTTACGACATACCAAAGGCAACAACAACAACAACAGGAATTCATTCCCAGATATCAGCGCTCAAGAACCCAGAAATTCCCGAAGGAAAGACAAGTCACTCGGTTGCAACATTACACATGATTTTTAATTTATCTTCTTGCATTCTTTCTAAGGAGGAGCACAGTCTTTTGGAGAAAGGTTTATCATATGTGCCAATTATGTCTTATGACCCTTTTCAAACCAGGGTACAGATCTACAGATTTATCCGGCAATTAAAAACTGTTCATTATTTTTCATCAGAGCCCCCTGCACCACTGGAGACTACACGAACCCGTAAATCCAAATGGATTCCCCCTGGACCTCCAGATCCTCTCATTTCCACATTTGGAAAGCTGGTCCTTCACGATTTAGCTGAAACAGAGCTGGAAAGTTGGCTTCCTGTACAGAATCTGCCACTGAAAGAAAGAAGCGCTATTCAGTCCTTGAACTCAAATACCTCAATTGTGATCAGAGCAGCTAATAAGGTGAGGGCAGGGCAGTGATATGAGATGCTACATCTTATCAACCTGAAGCAGATCGCCAGTTGTCAGACGCTAATTTCTACCATCTTTTAGACAAAGACACCACACAAGATCTACAATTGACTATTAAAGGGATTTTGGATAAAGGTATGAAAAATAAGTTTATTTCCTATAAACAATACAATTTTGTGTTTGAACCATACCCCGATGCACCAGTCTTATTTGGTGCTCAAAGTACATAAGACCCTCACAGCGCTTCCAGGATGACCAATTGTCTCAGGAATTGGGTCTTATTTAGAGCCTCTTTCAAAGTAGGTTGAATCATTTTTACGACCAATGCTGCATCATAGCCATTCATACATTAATTAGCGAGTCCTCCCATTTCATTCAGGTTTTAAAAGCTGGCCCGATGAGGGAGGAACCATACATTCTGGTCACTGCGGATAGTTCATCTCTTTACACAAATAAACCACAAGATGCAGCTCTGTCCAAGCAAACATTGATTACCCACGGTGTTTTAAACACTGTTAGTGATTTTGTGGGACAATTAGCAAGTATTGCATTAAAAGAACATTTTTTTTGTGTGTGTAATGGTCAGTTTTACAAACAAATAAAAGGCACAGCCATGGGTGCCACAATGGTGCCATCAGTGGCTAATCTATACGTTGCAGACTTTGAAAGTACCCACTTTTATACATCGTAATACTGGAAACATATCAATATGTGGGTTAGATTTATTGATTATGCATTTTTTTATATGGTCAGGCATGATGAATGAACCTACTATCCTTTCAGACGTGTATTAATAGCAGAAATCCAAATTTACATTTTAGCATGCGATACATTTCTAAGCAGGTGGCCTTTTTAGACATGTTGGCTTATAAAAATGCAGGCAAACTGGATACTACTATATATATATATAAAACCAACTGACAGAAACCACTTTTTTGCATTTTAAAAGTTACCATCCATATAACCTCCAAGCTAACATAGCTATAAGCCAGTTTTTGAGGTTGAGGTGGCTATGTACTTTTCTGATGGAATACAAGATTCAAGAATATCATATGTATAATAAGTTCTGGGTGAAAGGATACCCCTCTAAAGTGATTAAGCGAAAGTACAAGAGGGGTGATATGCAAATAGAAATCTTTTGCTCCAAACAGGTTCCAAATCACCTGTAACTAAACTAGTATGCACATTACCTTTTTCTGTGAAAACTGCCATGATCCAGCAAATAATCAGAAGACAATGGCATGTGCTTTTGTTGTATAAAGTTTTTCAGGATACACCGATTTTTTGCACAAACTCGAGGCGCTAACTTACTAGATAAACTAGTGCACACTACACCTCACAGCCGAATTGAAGCAAATCCTGAAGATCAGGGTCACTTCCCCTGTAACAAGTGTGTGGTTTGTGTTAATGTAAAGCAAATTAAATGCTTTACTCATCTAACATTATCTATTTGTCATGAATTATAAGGACATTTGGATTGTAATACAGCACAGGTGATATATGCGATTTTTTGCCCCAGTCAAAAACTTTACATTGGTCACACTAAGATGTCAATTAAAACTTGCATTATTTAGCATAAAAGCTACAACAGGACTCAGAAATTAGAATCCCTGGTAGTTAAACCCTGGATAGACTACAATCATACAATAGATAATTTAAAATTTTTATGGTTAAATCATTTGTATTGCTTTTCAAATATAACACACAACACTGGTCCACTGATGTATTCTGTGCAATGTCTAGCTCAAACAACAGCCAACAATCAGGCCGATTCAGTAAAGTCCGCAGGAGAGCGGGTGAACGCCCACTCGCCTGTGCGCGCGATACAGTATTTAAATGAGGCCTGGTGGTGCAAAAGGAGGCGCTAGGGACACTAGCGCATCCCTAGCACCTCCTTTTTGACAAAAGCAGCGGGTTTGACAGCTGACGCTCAATTTTGCCGGTGTCGGTTCTCGAGCCTGCTGACAGCCACGGGCTCGGAAACCGGACGCCGGCAAAATTGAGCGTCTGGTTTTTGACCCGACAGCCGCTGGCTGACTTCCAATTTTTTTTTCTTTTTAACTTTTTTTACTCTTTGGGACCTCCGACTTAATATCGCCATGATATTACGTCAGAGGGTGCACAGAAAAGCAGTTTTTACTGCTTTTCTGTGCACTTTCCTGGTGCTGGCAGAAATTAACGCCTACCTTTGGGTAGGCGCTAATTTCTGAAAGTAAAATGTGCGGCTTGGCTGCAAATTTTACTTTCTGAATTGCGCGCAAATATGTAATAGGGCCCTCAACATGCATTTGCATGTTGAGGGCCCTATTACAACGCGCCCTATTACAACGCGCATCCAACCCGCCAAACCTATTAGGTTTGGCGGGTTGGATGCGCGTTTTCCGCCCCTTACTGAATAAGGGGTAAGGGAAAACGCGTGTCCAATGTCAGGTTAACAGTGCGCTCCATCGGAGTGCACTGTACTGTATCAGCCTGATTCAGCTAAACCTCCCTACCTCCCACCAGCCCCGTAATCTATATAATGATGCAACAATGTCAACTCTTCCAAAGTCCAAGAAATTAGAAATCATTCAGAATCCCACTATGCACCTGTGGGGGCAAAGCTTGTATGTACCAGATGCACAAAATGTCTTTGTGCTTCTTGAAAACATCCATTTTTTCATTGACACAAAGCTGATGAACTTGGTTCTGCCAGAAAGTCGCTGTTGGAGAATCCGATGTAAGCCAACATTGTTGAATACATTTTTTTGTAATTAAGAGTATTTTACAGACCCACAACTTCTGGTAACGATCCGCAAAAACAATGTTCTGTGTAAAATCAAAAAGGAACACTTTAGCAGTAAACAGCAAGACAAAGCCTGTGGTATTAGAAACATATCTAGCTATATAGTGCCAGTAGGAAGTCACTTTCGGGCAGCAACAAAAGTAATGACCCAAAGTCCCTGTGAAGCAACATTTCTTACATAATTTGGTATCAGTCAAATGCATGCGAAATGCTCTATGTTGTGAAACATGAAATTGCATTACGAATTTATTCTGCACTTCTCGCAAAGAAGCATTACTTGTAAGTGAGCGTATTCTTCCAAATAATTTCACATATTCTGCCTGCGACAGCACCACTCCCAGTTCTGCTTTCCAAGCATTTAAAATCACCACATATGATTTGGATGGAACTTTACTTAACAATGGTTGATACCAAAACAAGATGGTATGCCTAGATGGATCAGAAACATTGAATAAATTGGAAAGCAGTAATCTGTTCTTCTGATCCCAATCAGTCAGCGACAGAGATTGTACATAATGTCGAGACTGCAGATACGCATAAAAATGTTTATGATCTAATTGAAATTCATTTTTCAACATTTGGAAAGATTTTATATGGCTTTTGTCATCAAAAAATTGGGAAGTATTTTTCACGCCCTGTACCTTCCACTGGATAAATACCCCAGAGTGCTTCCCAGGCAAAAAATCTTCATTACCCCTAAATGGCATAAATTGAAATTTCATACCCTTAAGCTGAAACATAGAAAGAAGACCCCTCCTTGATTTGATCAATGGATAAACCAAGGGACTATGTTTAATGTGTTGAGGCAAAACCGACAAGGGGACATGCAAAATGTAGCTGGGATGTAAAGGGTATAGGTAAGCATGTTCTGTAGCAACCGATGTATAGTACTCAGACTCTTGAATCCAATCCCCTATGTGCCTAAGGTTACAAGCTAGGTTATAAAGTTTTACATTTGCCAATCCAATACCACAGTGCTCCCACCTGCCCACAAGCTTACCCAAAGCTAATCTGGGCATGGATCCCTTCCAAAGAAACCTTCATAGAATAACTTCTATGCAGATAAGATCTTTCTTTAACAGATAGCAGGGATAGTTTGAAATAAATAGAGCCACTTGGGGATAATAATCATTTGGAAAAGCCCAACTCTTCCTACCAAGGAAAAAGGGAAATGTTCTCATATCTGCAATAAAACTTTAGTGGAGTGAAAAAGTCTGGAAAAATTGTATGAGTATAATTGTAAAGAGTCCCAATGAAGAGTGATCCCTAAATACGTAAAAGAGTGGGAGATCCAAGCCATAGGAAAGTCTGATCCCCACATATGCCTAACTGAATCTTGTATTGGCAGAGCCTCCAACTTATCTAGATTAAGTTTATGGCCTGCCAATTGCCCATATGCAGAAAATTCTTGTAACAAGGCCTCCCAAGATCACTTAGGATCTGACAAATGGGCCAAAATATCATCAGCAAATGCAGCCATTTGAAAACAGGTGACAAAGAAGCCCCTATTGGTATACCAACAACTTGTACATTGTTTTGAATGCATTGCAGAAGGGGTTCTAGGGAAGGGGATAATGGACATCCCTGCCAGTACCTCTACTAATATGAATATCAGCAGACAAATACCCATTAACATACCGCAGCTTTGGGAGCGCTATAAAGAGTTTGTATGACTTGGAGAAAAAAACCCTCAATTCCAAAAACCTTAAGACTTTCAAACATAAAATTCCACTTTAACTGATCAAACTCTTTTTTAGCATCAAAGCTCAACAGTATGGAGGGTATATCTTTCTCCCTACTAGAGAGTGGCCAAAATGAGTCTAATATTCAATGCCATACAGTGGCCCTTTACAAAGCCCACCTGGTTGATTGCAATCAACTGAGGGAGCAAGACTGCTAATCTGTCAGCCATAATTTTTGCTAGTAGTTTTACATCAAAATTCAACAAGGAAATCAGTCTATATGAACCTGGAACCATCAGATTCTTCCCTTTTTTGGGCAGCACAATAATGGTAGCTTTGTTAGGTGCATAGGGAAATTTCCCCAAATTAACTAAATGTCCCAACATTTCCCGCAAAGAGAAACCAATTTTTCCAGCTAGCAATTTATAAAATTCAGCAGAGGGCCCATCAGGCCCCGGGGCTTTCAGTAGCATAGCTTCCTTAATTACTCACTGAATTTCAGAAGTATGAAATGGCTTATTCAAACTTTCCACTGCACTGGCAAAAGCTGAGGCAATTTCACAGAATGAAGATAAGCTTGAATATCCTCTAACCCTTTAGGCATCCCCTGATAAAGCTGTTGATAGTAATGTTGAAATAGCTTGGAGTAAAGTTGAAATGGTGGAGCGCTTCAGGGCTGGAATATATCTAGGCCCAGCCCAAGATTTAGTTATAGTCACCAGCATTTTGCCCATTTTATTGCCATGCTGAAAAAATTTGCACTTGAAATATAAATGGTCTTTCTGGGCCCTTTGATGCAGCAACATATTACCGGTAAGCGCATTTTGGGTGGCCAAAAAGTGTGTTTTATTAAGTCCTGTAGGAGATTTTTTGTAATAATGTTTATCGCAGCTCAGCTGACTTTCTAAGCCCAGTATCTCCACATGCATTTTCTTCTTACTAGTCACCACATATGATATAATATTCCCATGGAGAACAGTCTTGGCCGTCTCCCAAAACAATAAAGGAGAATCCAGATGTGTTTTATTATGTGATTGATACTCATCTCATCTTTTTAAAAGAACCTCTCCAAACACCAAATCATTATATTAGTATTTAGGAAAGTCCACATTCTTGTCAAATCAGAAGGCTGGAAGCCCATTAAGTCAAGACACAGAGACGCATGGTCAGAAACTGCCAGTGGGCCAATTTGAGTGTCTATAACTCTTGAAAAATCCTCTCGTCTAATTAATAAGTAATCAAGATGAGAGCGAGTGTTATGTGCTTGAGATAAATGAGTAAATTCCTTTTCAGATGGATGGAGTGTCCGCCACACATCAATTATATTGAGGCACTGACATAAGAGAGCCACTCCTTTATCTGCTGTTGCTCTAGACTGGGAAATCGGACGGGACTTGTCTAATTGACCATCATGTGGAAAACTGAAATCCCCTCCAATATAATTAACGGGATCTTACCATGGGGGAGTAGTAACTGAACCAGTTTCTTGAAAAAAGCACGGTTGTAAATATTTGGGGCATAAACTGAGCAAGGTACAATGGGTTTCCCATATAACATGCCTTCCAGAATTAAATATCTGCCTTCCAGGTCTACAGTCTGGTGTATTATTTGTAGAGGTGTCCCTTTCCCAACCAGGATTGCCACCGCAGATTGAGCCAATAAAAGCTGTCCCACCCATTGTCCGCAGAGTTTTGCATGTTCCACTGCAGTAAGATGTGTCTCCTGTGCATAGCAATCTGGGCTCTGTGTCTGTGTAATCTGGAATCATTCCCTCCTCAATGGAGCAGTACATTCCATAGTATCCACCAGCCTGGGCTTCCCAGCCTAAGCTGACTTTGTTCCTGAACCTTGATCCTGAGACTTCACATCCCAAGCTTCTCTTCTGTGTCTTTACATCTCCAAGTTCTTCATCTGAGCCTTCATGTTTTAGAGCCTTCGTCCACCCTCACCTCCTGTCCGGCCTGCCGCCTTTGTTGTTACCCAGCACCAGGTCTGAAAGGGCTTGGAGTAGTCGGAAGACCACTCAGAGACCAACCTTGTGTTGTTGGCCTCACTGAGGCTGTGCAGTCGGCAGAGGCCTGGCTTCCTGGTCTCAGCCCAGGCTCGGACATGTCTCATCTGCCTTGGTACCGCCTTGGAGTTCTCTGGGGTCATGCGGTGGCCCAAGGGCACAAAATCTCCTTGGAAATGGGACCGCTCTCCTAGCGCTCCCTAACATATTGCAAAGGCCATGTGCCCAGTGGGACTGTCCTTGTGCCGGGTTTCTGTTCCTGGACTGTTTCTGGTCCCCAAATTTTTTGGAGGGACTTTATTGTTTTCTTTTGACCTGCTGGAGGCACCAGCATTTCCAGAGAATCTTCTTGACCAGCTGTCTGGCCTCCATAACCCGCAGGAGGCGCTTGCATTCGGACTTTCATCTTTTTCGCGATGCCAGATTGGGTCTTCACGACTGGCAGGAGGCGCCTGCACCCAATCCTCTCTACCATGTTCTACCTTTCTTAATGCAAGCTGATCCCACCCTTGGATTCCCTCCTGGGTCTTCCAAGATGCCTTTTGTGATGGTTACTAACAAGTTTGCTACAAGCATTCGTCAGTCTACTTCTGTGACATTCTGTGGTTTCCAGCGCTCTCTGAGGTTTCCAGCACTGCTTGGTTTCTTGTGGCTTGTTTCTTGTGGCTTGCTTCTTGTGCCCCATCCTCTTGTTTCTTGTGCCCCGTCTCTTGCTTCTTGTGCCCCGTTTCCTTGTGCTTGGTCTTGTTCTCTTGTTGCCTTTGTTCTCTTGTTGCCTTGTTCTCTTGTTGCCTTTTTTTGGCCTTGTCTTTCTTGTATTCCTTGTTTTGCTTTGCTTGTTCCCCTGTTTTTTGTGCCTTGCTTGTGTTCCAGTTGTTTCCTTTTTGTCTTGTTGTTTTTGTTCTTGGCTTGTTCTTCTGTTGCGTTTTTTGTTGTTCCAGTAGTTCTGCTATGGGCCGATACCTTTGGACTGCCAAGAGCCCATGTTTTTTCTGGGTTCGTATGACCTACAGGAGGTGCCTGCGCCCAGAGTTTCATCTCTAGTGTTTGGTTTCCGTGTTTTCAAGTTTCATGTTCCAATGGATTTCCTTACGATCTGCAGGAGGCGCCTGCACCCATTGATGTTCCAGATGTCTTTTTGCCTGGTTTTCGACTTCCCAAAGGTGGGAGGGGACCACCTTTGAGGAGGGGGTACTGTTACACTTCTGCTCGGGTCTCACCATGAGCAGGCGCTCACCTTTGCGGCACAAAGCCGCCAATGTTCTTCGCGGCAGGAGCCGCAGTCACAGCAGGGAGCCGCGGACTTTGGGGCCTTAATGCGGCCGGAGCCGCTGCTGCTGCCAGCTTTGCTTTGCAGCCTGGAGGCCACAGTCCCCGGCCTCAGCTACGCAGCAGGGGCCACCCCCAGCTGACTCTCAGCGGCCTGGATGCCGCCGCTATCATCGGGGCCTGTGCAGAGGCCCAGTTTCTTCCTGCACTGCTCAGCGGCAGGACGCCACTGACTATGGTTCTGCATTGCTTCCTGTTCCTGCTCCTAGGGTGCGGGCCGCACCTCCTTCAGTGATTTAAATGGCTCGTGGCCGGAAATGCCACAGGCCCCACCTGGACTCTGCCTTGGGCTTTTCTTGATCTTCAGCCCTATATAAGGGCCCAGCTTCCAGTCCATGGTTGCCTTTGCAAGGGGTTAGTCCTCCCTAGGACTTCTCATCTTCACTCCTGCTGGCATTTTCCTGTTCTTCGTGGGATTCCTCGTTGTTGTTCTATGTTCCTGGTCTCTTCTGGATGTCCTTCATCTTGTTCCTGATGTTCTATGATCCATACCTGATGTTCCGTGATGTTCCTACTTTGATGTCCTGAACCTTTGGTTCCTCATAGTCACCTCTCCTGGCGTGCTATGTCATGTTTCGTCACCTCATGGCATGAGCCTGTCTTCTCATCTGCAGCTCAAGTCTCTGGAGGGTCACCCTTGCCCGAAACCAAGTTTCATTTTGGTCCTGTGTCTCATGTTTGAAGCCAAGTCTCATCTTGGTCCTCCATCCGGACTCTCGTTCCGGCCCTTGGATGTTCTTGAGACTGCTCCGTCCATGCCTAAGACTCTGACTGAACCTGTTCCATTTCAGTATGGTCCATGACCAGCCATGGGTGGCTGTGTAGGGCGCGCCTTGGTACAGGCTTCTACTGAATCTTCACCATGTTCCAGCTTCATCTTCCACGTATTTGTCTGGAGTCTGCCTCGCACTCAAGCATGGTCCGCGACCAGTCCCGTGGGTCCACCCTGTGGTGGGCTGTGTAGTGCGTGCTGCATCGCAGCCTCAACCCAGTACTTGACTTTGTTCCTGAACCTTGATCCTGAGTCTTCACGTCCCAAGCTTCTCGTCTGTGTCTTCACGTCTCCAAGTTCTTCATCTGCGTCTTCATGTTCTAGAGCCTTCATCCGCCCTCACCTCCTTTCTGGCCCGATGCCTTTGCCGTTACCCAGTGGCAGGTCCAAAAGGGCTTGGAGTAGGCGGAGGACCACTCAGAGATCAACTTTGCGTGGTTGGCCTCACTAAGGCTGTGCAGGTCGGCAGGGACCTGGCTTCCTGGTTTCGGCCCAGGCTCAGACATGTCTCGTCTGCCTTGGTACCGCCTTGGAGTTCTCTGGGGTCATGCCGTGGCCCAAGGGTACACAATCCCCTTGGAAATGGGACTGCTCTCCTAGCGCTCCCTAACAGCTCTGGCTGAGCTAAACCTTCAAAACACAAATCCTGTTCTTCGAACCTGGAGTATTCTAGAACTGCCATTACTATAAATAGATTGCAAATGTCAGTATCCTTTGTGCCCTCCCTCAACCCCTCCCCACCCCCTCCTCCTCCTCCCCTCAAATTTCTCCCAAGAATTTGAAATCTTCCCAAATATCTTTGCCCTATCATTTATTTATTTATTTATTTAGAGATTTTTATATACCGCAGTACGTAAGGATATACATCACCGCGGTTTACAATTAACAATAACTTAGCAACAGGCTTTACAATTGACATTATTAATAAGTATTAAATAGAATAAATTACAAATAACAGGATTGACGGAAAACAGGCTGTACAGACCGTGGACCATCCATTAGTGTTTAACATACAAAAATGAAATTGAAGTAACTAAAGATATTTACGAACCAACACTAAAACCATAGAGCATATAATACAATAACGGTGCTGAGAGGGAATACAAGTTTTATATTGAACAGAGGATAATTCTATTATATAAAACCAATTAAAATATCATAATCGGGGATAGAGCGGGCAATTGGGAGAGGAAGAATTTTGGGGAGGGATAGTGGGTAGGAGGGACAAGGAGCAGGGGGATAAAAGGGGGTTGCAAATTGAATGGCATTTCAGTTTAATTGGATATCATTGTGTGAAAGCTAGTTCAAATAACCACGTTTTGAGGCCTTGTTTGAATTTCTTATGACAGAGTTCCAGACGCAGGTCAGTGGGCATCTTGTTCCATAGGTTGATTCCCGCTATGGAGAAAGCGTGGTCTCTTGTGGTCACGTGTTTGATATGTTTAATTGGCGCAGCTGCAAATTTAGCTTGATGGATATTTCTTATTGGTCTCTTAGAGGTATGGAAAACAAACTGCTCCGAGAACCATTGCATCTCTTGGTTATAGACCGACTTATGAATAAGGGAGAGAACTTTAAAGATAATTCTAGATGCTACTGGAAGCCAATGCAAGAACATGAGAGCTGGTGTAATGTGATCATGGTGGCGGGTATTGGTGATTAGTCGAGCTGCTGCATTCTGTAACATATGTAAAGGTTGAATTGAGTTTTTAGGGAGACCTAAGAGTAATGCGTTGCAGTAGTCAATTTTTGGTAGTATGGTAGCTTGCAATACCGTCCGGAAATCTTGTGGATGTAGAAGAGGTTTAATTCTTTTTAGCGTGTGAAGTTTGAAAAAACCATTTTTTATTGTGGCCGAGATGAATTTCTTTAATGTAAAATGGTTGTCAATTATGACGCCAAGACTGCGGACTTGCTGTAGTTGGAGAAGAACTGAAGTTGAAAGATGGGATGTGTTGGAGGAGATGTTATTGTGTGGCATGATGAGGATGAGTTCTGTTTTGGAAGTGTTTATAGCTAGGAAGTTTTCTGTGAGAAGCTTTTTTATTTCAGCCAGGGCTGATTCCCAGGTTTTCAGAGCATTAGAGAGGGAATCATTGCAAGTGATCCATGTAACATGTGTAGGGCCCCACTCCCGCTCACCACACACATCCCATATGACATCAAACATATCCAAAGGATAATAAACATGAAATTCAAATATATGGACAGAAAATAACACCAAGCACCAGAACAACATCTAACATGAGTGTAAAACCAGCTTTGATGCAATTGAAAAAAACCCCCAAACATGTCCATCCAGCATCTCTCCCTGAAAAGGGCTGAAAAAGAACAAAAATAGAACATTGAAAATAGAAGAAACAGCCAGTGTTAAAAGTCACCGCTATAGTGAGAAAAAATGCAGCACTCTAAAAAAAACAAAACAAAAAAACTGCAACTGAGGTCACTTCCCATCTAAGAAGAAAAGAACAAAGCCCTTTGCTTCGTCGGCCATGCTGTACACATAAGATTTATTTTGGTATGTTATCCTTAATGTTGCAGAGAATTGCAGCACAAACCAAATTTTCCGTTCCTCCAGTTCAGCACAAGTAGAGGAAAACGCTTTCCGTTTAGTGAAAACAACTACTGAGTAATCTGGAAACAGAAGTATAGGGTGCCCTTCATAGTCCAGCTTCCTGGACTGCCTGAACTGTTGAGGCACTTCTTCTTTGTGATGATAATTGAGAAATTTAGCCATTACCGGCCGAGATTTAGTTTGCCAGGAAAGCTTAACACCCAAACAGTTGGCCCTTTCAATTTGCAGGGGGCCATGGCCCTCAATCACGTGGAGAGCCATGCTCAGCCAAGATTCTAGGAAGTCTGGCAGGTGTCCATGCCTGTAAGGTGATCTTCTACCCCCTGGAAATGCTTGGAGTTGTTGGTAAAGGGTGCATGCATCTCAGCAAACTTCTCATAAACTTTTTCAAATCAACCATTCAGGACTGCCACTACTTGAGCCCCGATATCACTTAACCCATCGGGAGGGGTGCTGGGAAGGGAAGGCTTGCTGGTGGAATCCACCATCTTTCCAACCACTGGCTTCCCTTTGTTGGTCAATTCATGCGGATAATGTCTTCCAAATTTGTGGCTGCGACACAAAAAGAACTGAAATGCAGTCCCAAGTGTGTGAAGGCTCCAATGATAAGTATGGCTACACTCGTTATAAACGGTAGAAAGCCGTTGTCTGCGCACATTAGGGAGCGGGGCCCGGGAGCCGTGAAGAACACGTCTTCACTCCCACATCACATCACATGATCCCTAAAATTTTTTTTATAATACAGCAAGTTGTTCAACCTAGAGATGGTAACATTTCTCTGGTTTTACTACGGGAATAATACTACATCTCCTTGTGGCATACTCAATTTACAAGTTGAATGGGAAACGTTTTTGTAGTTGCAACTTTATTGAAATTTTGGTGTGTTCCCCTGAGGTAATGACATCAATCCCCTCACAGCCTCATTTCCAGCAAGCGCATGGTTTTGTTTTCCAGCTGCTTCACAAAGCATTTATTAACACCGGCTAGATCCAGTAACATTCAGCCTCGCATTAGTTTCCTCGTCTACAGTCTCGGAGGAAGGAAGGCTCAGGTAAAAGCTGTGCTAACATGTTCATTTTATTTTCCTAAAATGAATATTTTCTAAGCCATGATTCATGTATTTTAGGTTGATTATCTGATATCATTTCATATGTAGGTTAAATCATGAGATTTGGAAAACATGATGTCTACATAGACTTGAATATTTCCTTCTGAAAACTGTCATTTATCTGAGACCTAGTGTTATACCAGCGGGTAGGAGCTATCTGGTTTTTCTAGAAATATTTATAATATAATGGTGTGACAAGATTGATATTTATTCTTATTCATTTGAAGGAATGGTCCTTATTAATATGGTTGATGTCTCTGCCTCCTGAAGAAGCCTGAGGAAGGCAAAACAGAGGTCCTTTGTCAGGGACAGACTTAGATTGCATACAGATAAAGTTGTCATTAGAAAAAGAAGGTTTATGTTTGCAGCAATAGTGCTAAAGCTTAACAACAACAGGACTGTGAAAATCAAGGACTGGACCATCCAGTAGAAGTCTGCTAGACGCAAGATTTTGCCAGATGGAAGACTTTTCTAGTTTAAAGTCTTCTGGGACTTTCAAAAATTAAAAAATTTAAAAAATAAAGATTTTTTTTCTACCTTTCTAGTTTCCTATTTTTCTAATGCTATTTTAATGAATTGTTCCAAAGGGATTAAATAAAATTGTGATTTTATGGATTTTGAAATACTTTTGTTCTATACATTGTTTCCATGATTTATTATGATGTAAAATTGTTACCAGTCCACAATAAAGGATACTTTGTAATTGTTTCACAGGACTGTTGTTCCAATGATGTTTTTAATGAAGGTATCTTCCTTGTGACTCATTTGCAATGCACAAAGTATCTTTCTTGATGTCCAGCTCTATTGCAAGTGTGCCATTGTTTCATTACAAGCACTCTGTATATATTTTGAAAATGTTTCATGTCAATATCTATACATGTTATAAATGCATAACACTACAGAGAGTTCAGAAGCGGTGTGAATGAGGAATGGTTGACTAGGGCAATTGATAAATATATGTGTGTGTTATTGTGCCAATTTTGTTTTTTGAATTATGTTTTGATATTCTTTGCCATTGTGTAATAAAGCTTGCAACATTAAGCATCTTTCAAATCATTTAAAATATTAGTGGTATTACTTACCCTATAATCTCCTGTCTTTCTCTCTACCTATGGCTTAAGTGTAAGTTTTAAATCCTACACTACTTTTAAAACCAGTAATATGACGCAAATGAATCTTTTTAGTGCAGTATGACGGTACTGCTTTAAAGCTGTCCTGCCAGTGGTTACTGCCTCATGATGCATCAGTTGTGCATTGTAATATCATAACCACCATTGTTAAAGCTATCTTGTCACTGATGGAACTTCAGAGGCTTTTGGAGTGTGAATTTGGCACAATATTGCTGGGAAGCAAAAAGGCACAAAATGAGTGAACTGTTATTGCAGAAATTGTGGAACTTCAAAAGCAAAATGCTGATGGCCCTAAGACTACGTAAAACTGTAATCCTCATTGGACATAATCCATAAAGTTTGCGGAATATAAGTACATTAAAATAAATAAATAAATAGCCAAGACATGCTTCACTGATGCAGTCTGGTTCTAGTAAGCCTCAGACGGACCAGCGGAAATGGGAATGAAATACATTTGATAAAAGTAGATGTCTGTTTATGAGATACTATTGGTAGTATCCTGTCTTTCACAACCAATCAGGTCTAGTGTTTGCTGTGCACAGCATGTGCCAGTACTGTCATATTAAGCAAATATTAACTTCAGATTTGCTGGCCATTAAGATTGATTGACCTTATAATAAGGTAAATAGACATCTCAGGACATTAGGGATTGGCTGAGCTAACCTTGGTTTTGCCTTCCAGTGTATCTCGAGCTCCTTATTTGTTAAAGAAATTAAAATTACAGATCAATAAATGCAAAAAAAAAAAAAAAAAAAAGATTGGTTCAGCATTTCCTTACTAACCTAGAGCCATCTGGTGTCTGTACCCAAGAAGTAAATGATGATTGAGATGAAATCAAGGGTAAGGTTTAGGTGAGATAGCCTATGATCCAATTAAATTATTACTGACCTCTCAGAAATCAATCAAAAGCCAAGAGGCAGAGGTGGGAGGGAGGGGTCCTGCAGGAAGCTACTGTTGGCTTTGCATACCTCATTCCAATTGAATAAAGCACCTGAGAACGTAACTTGGGCATGCAGGGCCATCCATCCGGTATGTCATTCCTCTCTGCTTCAACGGCAGGGGAGAAAAAAACTGATACTTCACGCATATCCAGCATAGCTCCCTGCTTCAACGGCAGGGGAGAAGAAGAAAAAACAACCAACAAGGGCTGTACAACATAGTCTAGGTAAAACAAATAAGCATGGGTGTAGCTTGCTTATCGCGGCGGTTACTACCCCTACTACCCCTAACTAATTAAGCTAGATATTTCACTTGGATGCAGCTCCATCACTGCTCTCTACATTAATGGTGGGGGTGGAAGGGGAATAGAACAAAGAGCTAAGAGAAACAGATAAGTATGAGAGAAAAAATGTGTGAAGCTTGCTGGGCAGACTGGATGGGCCATTCGGTCTTCTTCTGCCGTCATTTCTATGTTTCTATGTTTCTATGTCCAGCCAACCCCTCCTTCCCCCACCCATCTCTTTCCCTATCTACCAATAACCACAGCAGCTTTATTCAACTGTGCATGAAATAAAAACGTAAATGTAACAACACCATGGCAAAGTGCTCTTAACTGTTCAGAACCCAACCCCTCCCCCTAGCAAGAGGTGGTAACCTATTCTGTGCAACTTGAACCTTCCTAACACCTCAACCCCTTCCTAACCCCTCAACTAGTAAGGCAAGAGACCAGCAGCATCCCCGCTCCGTGAAAGCTGATGCCAAGAGTAAGCGAAAACAGCTGCTCTGTGCTGTTTGCCTCTGCCTCACCTTTTACGGTCTGCGTGAACTAGAAACGTATCATTGATAAATGCCAGGCTCTTCCCTTCTGTCGGAGACTTGGAACTCTAAAATGCCCATGGCCATAACGGGTCCAGGTGCCCCCCTAGCCAATGGCGCCTGAGCATAGCTGTTCAAAATGCACCCCCTTCCTTGTGCCGGGGAGCTATCTCCTGTTGCCATGGCAACGCACCCTCCCCCTCTGCTCCCTGCCTGTGGTCCCTGTTGTATCAGATTATTGGGTAGGGTGGGTGGGGCTTCTGCCAACTAACCCAGCACCACATGGTGATGCCTAGGCACCTTCCTGCTCGATTTCTGGGTCCACAGGAACCCTCTGCTGATCATCTGGGAACTGGTCCTTTCCTACTTCCTAGAAACCTTATCTGCCCAGGCCTGCCATCTCCCCTCTCCCCCGCACCTAGTCTTCTGGACGGCAGCCCCTGTTACCAGAGCTCATCACATACTTGCCATCCAAGCAATGATTAGACAATGCATCAAGAATCTAACACTGTAAAATAAATTAGAGAAATCTGAATTTTTTTTCTTGATGTACCTCTGGCTAATTATATTAGGCTTTTCCAGATTGCACATCGAGTGTTGTTATCAGTGTTTAAGATCAATGACTCAGGCACATTAATAGAATCATCACCCTGTGCATCCCTTTTCATTATTTAGATTGGAGGAATGTTCATAGAAGACATTGTGGTTCTTATAAAAATCTTTATTAAAGCCTCAAAGCAATGATAAGAGAATGGGAGGCAGGGGAGGGGTTTAGGAGATGGGGAAAAGGCCGATTCTGTTATTTGACGAAAGCTTTGCACTAGACTACCAATACAACAGATATGAAAAGACCTTCTATGAGATCAAATCTACATTTCTCATATCAGGCAACCTGGCCGCTGAAACAATTAGGGAATCCCCCGTTTTGCATTTACAGAAATATCTTTTGGTACTGTTATTACCATAAGTTAGGGTTGGGCAGGCAAATAGGCTGCTTAACTCCTATGTGTCATAAGTTAACACAGGCACTGCTTAGGCAGTAACTAGGGTTACTCACTGGCTTCATGTCATCAGGAACAAGCTGACCCAGTCCTAGTTTTGCTAGTTTCCTAGTTTTGCATCTATGAACTTGTGGTTTCTCTAAGAAAAGCAGGAGGGCTTCAAGTCCATAGCTGCAGTGGGTGCAAAACCAGAAGTGGTTCAGTCTGTTCTTGATGACATTTGGCTACTACAGACTTACAGGATAAGACATAGAAATGCTTCCTTGATGCACAATTTTATGCATGTGCTAAAGGCCTCCTTTATGCATCTGTGACTGTACAATTACAGTTGAGAAATATGAGCTAGCTACCATCCTAGACTCATCGATCACCAACCACACGCCTCTTATCTTTTGTAGAGCACATCAGCTCGACTTTTGGTAACAGCCAAATCCACTGACCATGTAAAGCCAATTTTGCATCAGCTGTATGTGCTCACAGTTGAGAGCAGAATAAAACTGAAAACGTTCTGGGGCCATTGCAATACAGTGCGGTCAGCAGAGCGCACTGTTTAACCCACAGCTGGATGTGAGTTGTGTAGGTGCAACCAAATCCCCTTATGCAATAAGGGGACTAGCGCCTCCACAACACGCATCCAACGCACCGAGACATTAATAGCGTTCATCACATGCAAATGCATGTGAATGAGGCTGTTATTCACTCCCGATGCATAAAAAAAAATAAAATAATAATGTGCGTCCAATACTCACATTTTTGCGCTCAGAAATTAACATCTGCCTGGAGCAGGTTTAATTTCTGAGCGCCCCAAAAAATTGTACAGAAAAGCAGAAAATACTGCTTTTCTGTACTTCCTCCGACTTAATATCGTGGCAACATGAGCCCTGTCTGACCTGTCCTAAGTTCCCTCCCCCTGAGGGAGCTTAGGGCAGGAAAGAAGGAGTGAATAAATCAATATTAAAGTATCAGGTCCTTAATATTAATTTATTCATGCCTTCACTTATTGCCCATTGGTCCTTTTCACTGACCTTTGTCAGTGAAAGGACCAATCTCCTTTCAGAACAGCCTTCTGAAAGGTGATTGGTCCTTTCACTGACATGTGACATGTGACAGTGAGCAGACCAATTGACAATTGGTCCATTTTCCTAACCCATGGATGTGCCTCTCTCGGGCACACGCTGTCAAGGAAGCACTAGGGGCGCACAATCACCTCTAGCGCCTCCTTGACAGCACAAGCTCTAATTTAAATATTGCATCGCGCCCCCAAGAGAGGTGCCTGGGGGCGCGTTAGGAAAGTGGGCGCTGAACCCTCAGCATCTGCTTTCAGCGCACGTTTTTTTTGCATCGGCCCCTTTGTCTTCAAATGAGTGAAGCAACTGGTCCCAGCTTCTGTTCTCATACACTCCTACAGTAATAATGAAACTTTGATCCTCCCAACACGCCATTCTGTCCTCCCCTCCACTGGCTTCAGTTAGACTAACATGCATGAGACTTTATGCATTCATCTGCTCTGCTCCTGAAATATGGAACAAGATACCTCTAGGGCTGCACCTGGAAACTTGTTACCTCACCTTCTAGAAAAAAGCAACGCTTGGCTGTTTAGGCAGGCCTTCCCCTGGACTCCACAGCGGAGACTGATTCCTCTATCACTCATATCACCTGCCTACCTAAACTCTTTCTTGACTACGAGTCCCCCTCTAGGTTCACCCATTTCTGGGCTGTTTCTACCCAACTGATTCTGATATTATTTGCACCTCTGCTGCTTTTTATTTATTTCTTTCTTTCTTTTATATACCGACATTCGATCGAGATATCACATCGGTTTCCAGGTAACAGAGAGAACAGGGCGAGTTCTGCCCTATTTTACATGATAACATGATAACAATTTAAAAAAACATGGTAACAGTTAACTTACTTAATTATTAATTAAAATGCTGCTTAACTTACTTCTATATGCATTTTTATTTCCAATGTATCACTTCTTCATTGTACCCCAGTTCTTATCTATTTATACAAATTACTTATACCTATGATTTAGATTTTATTGCTTTATGAGTCGCCCAACAAAATAAGGACTAGGCAATGTACAATTAGAACCACATAATATAATATAAACACAATGCATTAAAATAAAAAGATAAGAAAAAATAAAATAAATAAATCTTACTTGCAATCTTCCTTGTATGCTATATCTGTATGTATGCATTACTTATGTGCAAAATGCTCTTTTTAAGTTTTATGTAATCTGCCTTATACTTATCTTTATGAAAAAGCAGAATATCCCATCTTTAAAAATAAATAACACTCCCCTTCTCATTCCCAAATCTGGCCCTAAATCCCAAATTTAAAAATATTCCATCCCTGATAAAGAGTCATCTTGTAAAAGACCTCTTTTCCTGCAAGTAAACTGCTTGGGACACAGAGTAAGCTGCCTAGAATTGTCCTGTGATATGCTTGAGACCTGTAATTACCTTGTGTGGTTTTAGGGTGGCCTGTAATTTCTCCAGAGAGTGGGACAGTGCAGTGCAACTCCGAACACACCGAGGACAAAATCTCAAGCTGTACCAGAAGGTCCTTCTGATTCCCCGTCTCCCTTTTTTTTTTTTAAACTAAAGTTTTGCAGGAAGAGCTATTCATGCTGTTGCAGGAAGAATTGTGCTCTGTGTTCTGTCGTGTTGCGGCTTCCCACTGCATGTCACAGAGGTCCTAGCTTTCCTTTAAATATGGGAATATAAAGACAGCTCTTTTTTTTTTTTTTTTTTTTGTGCCTGGCACTTCCAACTCAGTCAGAACTATACTCTACTGGGCTACAGCACCATAACCCTCCATTCACCACTACCCATGACTTTTCCTCCAGTTTTATTTCCTGTCTCCATTTCCATGTACCCCAACCATCGCAGCCAGGGGCTGCAGGCCATGGTGCCACCTGCTATCTGCTACATGTACATGCTGAGTCTGGCCACTAGGTGTCACTGTTAAGGGGTGACAGAAAGCTCCTCCTCCTCCTCCTGAGGGGCTGTGAATGTTGCTGCTGCTACAGCATCCCTAGACCTAGCCAGCAGAAGGATAGGTTCAGGAATCACGTGCAGACCTACTGCATTGCAGCTCTGCCACTGACTCATCCAGTCCATCCTAACTTTGACTCTATCTGTGTACATTTTCTCAATCACAGAATAAACAATGGTTATTGTGTGCATAAGAAAAAACAGGAGTCAACTTATCGAAATGATTGGGGGTGCTAAATTCAAAACAAATTATCCCTCCCTGGACAAAGTGAAGAAACTTACTCAGTATTGGGGGGGACTCAAGCACCAACTGCACCCACAGAGCTGGCACTTCTAATTAAAAGGAGGATCTTCTGCTGGCTGTGACACCTTTTATTGCTCCAACATAAAAATTAGCCAAAAATGAAATTAATATATGAGCTTGTGTGACTATGATACCCTGTGGAAAGCATCTGTGAATTTTGCAGATATTTTTTGTTTGTTTGTTATTTTTTTATGTAGTCATTTTTCTAACAGTAGCTATGAAGACAGAGGGTACACTTATTACTAGGTATTATGTTTTCCAGTTCGTGGGACATCCCCGTATGCCTGCACACTCGCCCCCGAATGCCACAACAGTAGGCCTCACTCGCGCGGTTCAGACACTTCCATCCTTGCACTCTCCTTAGATGTGTACACTCAGCAGCTACCCAATCTTAAAGGGCCTGTGGTGGGAAACAGGCCATGGCGCCCTTGGATGACATCATAGGCTTCAGACCTTAAAAGGCCCTTTTGGATTCCAGACCTTGCCTCAGCAAAGGGTCTCTGTATTTCCTGTAGTGCATGTTGCCAGTGTTCCTGTTCCTTCTTCCTTCTTCCTTCTTCCAGCCTTGCCTCGTCCAGCCTTACCTTGTCTTCCAGCCCAGCCTCATTTTGTCTTCCAGCCCAGCCTTGTCCAGCCTGTCTTCCTTGTTCCTGACCTCAGTGTCTCCTGTGTGTCCACATCTCTCTTGGCTTCCTGCTCTGGACCTGACCACGTTTGCTTGCCACCTGGACCTGATCTCTAGCCTGAACCCAATTCTTCTTGCTCACCGCTTGCCCCAATCTTGGCTCTCCTCTGACTTCTGTATGTCTGATGTCTCCCTTGTCTCTGGTGTGTCTCTGGATTCTAGCTACCACTGCTGCTGTAGGGACCCACCTAAGCCCTGCTGGCCACCAGAATCCAAGGACCCACCCTGCAGAGGAGGCAGCTGGTAAAGGTGACGCTCCAGACTGTCCCACTCCAGGGGTGCACTCGCCAACTGCTGCGGGTGTGGACCTACCTCAGGGACTTGCCCTTGAGGCTACTAGGAATGTGCATTCATTTTCAACAAAATAGACAATGGCAACAAAATTGTCTATTTCGTCTTGTTTCGGGAGCACCACGAAACAAAAAAAAAAAAAAAAGTGACGAAATTTTGAAAAAAATTAGTATTTCATGTTAGTGCTCACTAACAGGACTTAGGGGCAGATTTTAAAACCTGCGCGCGGGCGTAGGTTTGTTCGCGCAACCTGGCGCGAACAAACCTACGCCCGATTTTATAACATGCGTGCGCAGCTGCGCGCGCATGTTATAAAATCCAGGGTCAGCGCGCGTAAGGGGGTGCACAATTGTGCAACTTGTGCGCGCCGAGCCGCGCAGCCTTCCTCCGTTCCCTCCGAGGCCGCTCCGAAATCAAAGCACCCTTGGAGGGAACTTTCTTTGTGCCCCCCCCCGCACCTTCCCCTCCCTTCCCCTCCCTAACCTGCCCCCCAGCCCTAGCAGGGTGCAGCCTTATATAAGGCTGAGGGGCTGATGTCATCAAGGAGGACTGGCAGCGTTTTCCTGCCACGGGCCCTTTAAGAGTCAGAAGGAGGCACATGCATGCCTAGGGAGAAATGGAGACGTGTGGGGCACCGGGACAGAGAGGCTTGCATCAGCAGTGGCCCCCTGCCACTGCCAGGGAGCCCAGGCCTGCTCCTGCCGTGGCGGGGCGGCAACGGGTGAGCAAAGCTGGTTGCGGGGCTCCATGGCTGGCAAACGTAATAGCTCCCCAATTGACACTTTTAAACTTATTGGTAACATTTTTAGTTAGTGCGCACCAGTTAGCGTTACTAAGTCCCATCAGTGTGCACTAATTCTGAAATTGGGAAAACCCAAAACAAACACGTCCCGAATCATTTTAAAAACAAAATCAAACAGATAAAGACCTGAAATGAAAACAATACGAAAAAAAAAAAATCAGTGCACATCCCTAGAGGCTACATCAATTGTGCCGCAGCAGTAAGGGCTCATACACGCCGTATCTTTTATACTAGGACTTAGTCCTTGTACTGTCCCACTAAACCCTAGCATGTCTTCTCCAAAGGTGGGGGAAAATAGACCTTCGGGGCACAAGGCATAGAGTAAATGTCTCTTCGGTGGGTGAAAACTCAGGCTCTGGACTTAGCTGGACAAACCACAGGATTTAAAATCCTGCTGGTCTGACCACCCTAGATTTAGTCAGCTACATTTTTATGTTTAAACTTTTTATTGAATTAAAAGTGCAAAAGACTTTGCACTTATGCAAAGAAATGTGTGCACCAGACAAAAGAAATTGTCTGGTGCACACCGAACCGCACTGGAAATGTGCATCATTTTGTTTTATCTTTTATCTCCCTCTATAAGCAAAACCACATTTATACAAAAATGCAAAACAATGCAGCCCCTTCCACCCTAGCCCAACTAAACCTCCCAATTTGGCTACCTTTTTATCCAACTAAAAAGTTAGTCGGATAAATCAGGGGCAGTTGGGGATGTTCCAGGGTGGAGTACACTTATCTGGCTAAGTTAGTCAGATAACATCGATTTTCAACATTATCCGACTAACTGCCGAAGAGCAGTCCTAAAGTTAGCCAGATAACCCTAGATGCAGCTAACTTCTACACAGTCAGGTATATTCAATGGCGCACCCGTGACACTGAATAATATCCTAGCTACACTAGCCAGCTAACTTTGCTGTGTGGGTAGTGGCTTGATATTGACCCCTTAATCTTAGTACTGGAGAGTGCCAATAAACAGCCTGGACACACCAGGCCAGTGTGCCAAAATAAGAAGTTTACTATTCAGCTTGTTCAAGGGCAATTAATTGGCAATAGGTCCATCCATAATCATTTCAGTAAATAAAATCCAAACTGTTTTGTGTCTGTGGTCCCTTTGTCTCTTCCGAGAGGGGTCCCCTTTCTTCCTGGGTGGACTATAAGGCTATGCAGGGTGCGATGGAATGGGGGATCCTGACCCTCTTCCAAACACCTGTGGTCCATTGCCTGACTCCAAAATATCCAAACCTTTCCTTTCCTGATTCTCCTTGGCAGAACTTGCTGGGGAAGAGCCTCAGGTTTTGTCCTCTTTCCTCCAGATAGTATCGTTCCACTCTGCCAACCTCTTCCTAGACGTCAAAAGGGATTTTTCAATCTGAATGATCAAAAAAAATTCTTCAGAAGAGGAAAAAAAATTCTTCAGAAGAGGAAAAAAAATCCTTCTTCCCCCTTCTTCTTCTTCTTCTTCCCCTTCCTCTTTCACAGGCAGGAGGGGTGGACAGAAAAATCTCCTCCCAACTAAAATAAACGCACCCATTCCCAAAAGCACTCAAAACAATGAGATCTACTTCCTCACCACTGGGTGTGGGTCAGAAGATGTGGTATTCTCACTTCCTTCCCTACTTAGCAGAGAGCTGGGTAAGGATGGGGGAACTACAAAGAATAAGATCCTTCTCATCCAACTCCAAACCAAAAATGCCACACAGAACTTAGGGGGTCACCTGCTCCTATGCAGGCAGGAAACTACCATTGTACAGCCTCCAGTGGTGGTGCCGTGACAAGATGGTACATTCCTCTAACCACAACTGTTGCACTAATATAATCTTTTGCCATGATCCAGGTTTTTTTTTAGTAGGGGTTTTTTTTTCATTGCTAATAAAATCACACTCATATTTTCATTCTCTGTTCTTCATAAGTTATACTGAATTAAACAAAACAAACAAATACTTAGCTTCAAGATGCAGCAACAAGCTTAGGGCCAGATTTTAAGTCCTACACGTGCGGGGTACATTTGTGCGCGCTACCCGGCGCGCACAAATGTACACCCAATTTTATAACATGTGTGCGCTGCTGCGCGCATGTTATAAAATCCAGGGTCGGTGCGCGCAAGGGGGTGCAAACTTGAGCTCCTTGCGCACGCCAAACCTGAGGGGAGCCCCGATGGCTTTCCTTGTTCCCTCCAAGGCTGCTCCGATTTGGAGGGAACTTTTTTTTCACTCCCCCCATCCCCCAGCACTATCTAAATCCCCCCCCCCCCACCTTATTCCACCGAGTTACGCCTGCCTATGGCAGGCGTAATTTACGTGTACAAACCTCTGGCAAGGCTGCTGTGCCGGAGGACTCGGGACCACCTCCGGCCCGCCCCTTTTTCAAAGCCCCGGGACATACGCACGTCCTGGGGCTTGTGCGCACCGCCGAGCCTATGCAAAATATGTTCTTGAAGGGCTAGTGCTTATTGGCCCAGAAATGTTTCTGACGTTAAATGAATCAAGCGCTAGATCCTTCAAGGGTTGAGAGACTTATACATTGAGCTTGTTGCTGCATCTTGAAGCTACGTTTTGTTTTCTTAAAATTTAATATAGCTTATGAATGGGACCCGGCCTTGCCTATCGCTCAGATTTTTGCCCTGTGTTCACCTGAGGGATTTTACATTTTTGGGGGTCCTCTCCTTGCTTTCTTCCCACCTTTTTGTGGGATGTGGCTCAGGGCTATCAGTTGCCTCTGGAGCATGCTCAGAGTCAGAGGGTGAGGAGGTACTGAGGAGGGAAGGTGAGTCTGCAGAGAATCAGAAGACCCGTCCCGGGATCTCAGGCTGCAGAGAATTTTGAGAGGAGACTTCAAGTAGCTCCTCAAGGCCTAATCAAATGAAGAGGGTTTTTGAAGGCTAAGAGTTTTTGAGGGTTTAAAAAAGAGATTTTTGGATATTTTGGATCAGCTCCTGACTGAGAGGGAGGATGCCCTGGAAGGAAGGGCTGTATCTCTAGTTTTGCATCTTGTGCCCAGTTGGCAGCAAGGTGGAAGACAGACTGAAGTTTTTTCGAGAGCTTTGAGACGTACTTTGGAGATTCATTCTATTTTGGTAGACTGGGGAAATTTTTCCCATCATCCCTGATACATGTTGGAACAGGAGGAGAATTTACTAAGCCTTAACATTTTGAATGAGGACACAGTTAAGCGCAGGAGAGGCATCAAAAGAGGCACTATGGACAGAGAAAGCTGTTTAACTTGATTTGTATTTTATTCCTCTTATTTATGGTTTTTGGAATTATTGCTTGGATATCATTTTTTTAAACTTAAGTAAACCTTTTTATTATTTGAACACCAACCTTGGACTCTGCACCTTTTTTATTCGTGTGTCCTTTTGGATCAGCAGACCTCCCCCCCCCCCCCCCTCACTGCGAATATCAAGCACTGTATTGAGAGTAACTGCATATCCTAGTGAACCCACCATAGCCCCCTGGGCTCCGGAGGCTTAGGGCTCCTCCCCGCTGGAGAACCCCAGCCTCCAGGGCTGAAATGTGGTGCCAGGAGATCCGGGGGAGTAAAAACAGTCCTGGGACTTTGCTGTAGCCCCTGCATCAGGTACCTTTTGCAAGAGAGGGGGTTATAAGAAGAATAGAGAATGACAATATGAGTACAATTTTATTTGCTAAAAAAAACAAACCAAAAAAATGGATCATGGTAAAAGATTATATTAGTGTAATAATGTCAGTTTGTTCTCCTGATATATTTGGGGGTGCATACTTTATTTGATAAGCTGTAGCACACGATATGATACCTAATTGTTTTCAAGTCTATATAAGTCTATTGGTAATTGCAATTTTCTTAAGTCCTCTTTCCTTTTGGTATTGGCAGCAGTGAGCATTTCTCTTGAGCCTTCAGTTTTTCTTGTGACATTCTTCATACATGGCTTGGTCCTAACCAGTAGGCCAGAATCACTAGTGGACATGCCCATGAGGTTGCTACATTTATTTGTGGCCACTTGAGATAGGTGCAGACTATTTATAGGTCAATATTTGAAATTAGGTGACAAGAAGGGTAAGATGCATCTTGCTTCATCTTTATAATGCATTTTATGAGCCCCACAACTCTGTGTATTATAAAAAATACGCTTTTCCTTCTGGCTGAACATGTGTAATGAGAGCAGTAATGGGAACTAGGTAATTTGTCCTTAATAACAATGATGACTGTCTCATACAAAGGATATTGCTGCAGTCAGATTTTGTCCTTTATATAGAGGTGCTGTTAACAGACAGCATTCTGCATAGGCAGCTTTTGCTGTGTTACATCTTTCCTTTGAAATATGCTGTAGAATGGAATGGACCTGGCAGTCAAAAAAAAAACAAAACCCAAAACAAAACAAAAGAAGTGCATTGCCTAAGTCATGAACAAAGGGTAGAGGAGAAACAGCATGGCAAGCAGTGAGTGGAAGAAAATAGGGAAAAACAAAACAGAAAAGAATTTATTCAGTTTCTTGCAATAGCTTATTTAGAAAAATGCACACCCAGCCGCTAGCATGATGAATCAGTTTCACTGTGACTGGATGGTGTACCTTAGCCCCTTAAAAAAAAAATCTAAAAATCTCCAGCCTCGCTGGATGTTTTTTAAGCTCTATATGTCGCAGAGTAATTTTTTTTTTCCAGGCTACCAACAGGTTTCGGCATCTGAGTTGGAAAGGGAAGGGTTCTGGGTTTATTGTCAGATGTCTGAAAATACCCCACTGATGGTTATACGTTATGCTGACACTGTGTTCTGTATATCTCGATGCATACCCCAGGGGTATGCAGTATAACACGTGTGCAAGACAATGGACTGAGACCATGCTGCAGATACACCAATCGGTACAGGGGATTGCCATATAACCACTGTTGCAATGACTAACTAAATGCCCTAAGAAAAATATATTGTAAAACGCTGCTTTGATTTTTGGGTCCGGCTGCTACTGGTGGTTGCTGCAGAGGCAGCGCTCACAATCCCTGTCCAGCTCTCACTCGAGAGCAGCGCCTTGCGGCTGGACCTAAGCTGCACGTGCACCTGATTCCGGAGGGAGGTGCGACCTGGGGCTTCTGCGCAAGGGCCGTCACTGTGATAGCTGGATTAGGAAGGGCTCTAAAAGCAGGAGAGAAAGTCCTAGGTAGCTATGAATTGAAGGCTCATAGTAGCCATAGTCCTGCAGAGGCCAATCCCCATTGAGCTGCAAGCCCAATGGAGTAGAAGAAAACTGTTGAGCCCAACAAAAATACTGATCATTACATGTCTTCTAAAGTGTATCTTTAGTGTGCAGTGTAGCTAAGGATTGTACAAGGTAATTACCAGGTAACTGCAGAGCACTTAAGTACCGAGCAGTGTATCTGCAGTATAATTACAGTGTAGCTAGGTCTTGCGCAGGGTGATCGCTGTAACTCCAGCGTCAATAAAGTAAATGGATCACACTATCATTCTGGGTTATTTATGGTTGATGCTGGTCTTGTGATCTCACAGTGTCAATGTATTCATTAATAATGATGACTATGGCTACCGTGAGAAGAATACTTTCAGTGTTACTTGCAGGCCGATGCAGTAACCGTTTGGCTGCGCGTTTTTGACGCGCTATTTTTACCCCTTATACAATAAGGGGTAAAAATAGCGCGTCATAAACAGTAAGGGGTAATAGTGCGTGGAAAATGCACGGCCAACCCCTCCCCCCCGAAACTAATAGCACCCGCAACATGCAAATGCATGTTGATGGGTCTATTAGTCATTCCCGCATGATACAGAAAGTAAAATGTGCAGCGGCAAGCACCGGGAAAGTGTACAGAAAAGCAAATCAAGTGTACAGAAGTGTACAGAAAAGCAGAAAAAACTGCTTTTCTGTACACCCTCTGACTTAATATCATAGCGATATTAAGTCGAAGGCCCCAAAAATTTAAAAAAATCAAAAATTTAAAAAAAAAAATTTAAAAATCTGCCTGCGGCCCACGGGTTGGAAGAAGGATGCTCAATTTTTCCGGCATCCGTTTTCCGAACCTATGGCTGTCAGCGTTTGAGAACCAACGCCGGTAAAATTGAGCGTCAGCTGTCAATCTCGCTGACAGCCGCCGCTTCTGTGAAAAAGGAGGTGCTAGGGACGCGCAATTATCCCTAGCACCTCCTTTTACTGCGGGCCCTCATTTACATATTTTGTTTTTCTGAATTGCGCGCCCAGGAGAGTGGCCTGGGCGCGTGCCGGGAGAGCGGACACTCGCCGGCTCTCTCGTGGGTTTTTCTGTATCGGCCCGTTGGTGATGTAAACCACGATAACAAGATGTAGGTTGTAGCTACATCATACACAGATAATGGCCCTACACTTTTATTTATTTATTTATTTATTTATTTATTTATTTATTTATTTATTTTTATTTCTATCCTGCCCATAAAAACAAGTACCCCAGATGGATTCCAGCAAGTAACATAAACCACAAAATTTGAACCACAGTAACACAAAATGTAAACAAATAATCACCCAATGATATAAATAAAAACAAAACAAAAATATACCAATAAAAAATGTAAATAATAAATAATGATTAAATGATTAAATAACTCTAAAACATTCATAAAACCAAACACTGTTCCACTCATATCCATCCCATTAAAACCACAAAGGAGAAACTGTCCTACCCAGATTCCATAATTGTTCATTAAAAGCTTCCTGAAAAGATCTTCACTCGTTTCCTAAAAAACAATAGTCATTGGAGGCCTGAACATCAACAGAGAGTTTATTCCCTAACTCTGGGGCTATGCATGAAAAAGCGCACCATTGCATGCTTTCCAAACAATCCTCCTTTTACCAAGGCTCCACTAATGAAGCACTTTGTAATGGACATAATCTACGAGATGGGGTACACCACTGGAGACTTTGGAGATCACCTGCCCCCAACATTTTTAAGACTTTCAAAGCCAGGCAAAGGAGTTCAAAACCAATCCCCTGTTCCATAGGAAGCCAATGCAACTTAGCTAAAATAAGGGTAATTCTCTCACAGATCTTACAGTCCATCAGAAACCGAGCCACTGAATTCTGGACTACTTGTCGAAGAAGCATGCATTTCTTTGGGAATAGTCTAACCTGCTTGCAAGAAATGTATGGATTATGGTAGCAAAATCTACTCCTGGGGGAATTCTGTGCAAAACATTTAAAATTCTGCACACAAAAACTTAAAATTCTGTAAAATTCTGCATTCTTTATATTGGTCAAAACAACACAATATACTTGACAGTTTTTAAGTAATAAATTTAAAATGAAATACAAAAATGTTATTACTTAAAGATGCAGAGTTTAAAATATTTTGAGCAGAATTTCTCTAGAAGTTCACTGTAAGAGTGTCCCTTCCACCCTCTCTCTCTACTTCCTTGGCCAGTCTCCTTTAATTTTGCCTTCTCAGGCCCCAACTCCTCCTCCCGCCACTATCTCTCCCCTCCCCCTCTAGACTCAACCCCTTCCACTCTATCTCCACTCCTAGAGTTTGACTCCTCTCTTAGTACTGCCCCTCACACAGGCTCTCTCTATCCCTCTTTCTCTCTCACACACACAGCCCCCTCATAAGGCTCCCTCTCTCTCTAATACATATATATCCCCTCATATAGGCTCCCTCTCTCTCACTCATACCCACAGACACACACACCTCAACAGGCTCCCTCTATCTTGTAACCCCCCCCCCCCCCACACAGACTCCCTTTCTCTCTCACATAAACACCCTCACACAGGCTACCTATGTCTCTCTCTCTCTCTCTCTCACACACATACCCCTGCACACTGGCTCCCTCTCTCTCTCACACATCCCCTTACACACAGGCACTTCTCTCTCTCTCTCACACACACATACACACACATATCCCTTCACACAGGCTCTCTTTCTCAAAAACACACACCCTCATACAGGATCCCTCTCTCATAAACAAACAAGCACCTCACTCACTCACCTCCCTCATATACACACAATCCCTTTTTCACACACACTAGTTCCCAATCTTTCACACATATACACACTCCTTCACAATCTCCTTCTCTGTGGAATACACACACACACACACATGCACCCTCACACTTGCTCTCTCTCACTCCCTCCTCTACACACAGACTCTCAGTAGGGCCTGCTCCATCTTTGCTGTGAGCAGGACGGGCTCTGCTCGTGGCATGCTGGGGCTTGTACAATATTTGCCATGAGTGGGATGGGCTCCCTCGCGGCATGGTGGGCCCTGCATGATTTTCACCATGAGCGGGATGGACTCCGCTTGTGGCACGCCAGGGCCTGCTCCAAATTCTGAGCAGAAAATGGAAATTCTGCCCAGGAGGAGAATTCGACGCAAATTCTGCGCTCTGCATTTATGCAAAATTTCCCCAGGAGTAAAAACCAATTGCTTCCATAAACAGGTGAAGATGCCAGATCCTTTTCAACGTATAAAAAAAACCATGTATGCACCAAAGCCCAAATATGAAGGTACAGAGTCCACCCTTCATCTACCTGAACCCCTAAGTTATGGATTTGATAATTTGTTGGAACAGAAACTCCTTCCATCAGTTGGACACAGTCTGGCTTACTAACATGTAAAACTTTCGTTTTTGCTATATTAAGCCAGTTTCTGACCACTCATTGTTAACAGGAGACAAACAAGATGACACATTCTTCAGCAAGCTTTTACCCAAAAGGCTACACAATTGAATATCATCTGCATACGGTAAATAAGAAACACTGAATACATGAATTAGTTTTCCCAACAGCCAAAGATGTAAATGGAAAAAGTATTGAAATAATTGTCCCCCGAGGGTTTCCTGTAACTCACAATTCAGATTCAAAATCTCCAAGTGCGGCCATCTGAGATCCCTGCTCCAAAAATGACTCAAAGCGGCTCAGGGCTGTAACCTGGAATTCCCATGCCCTCCAAATGTGCCTTATAATACCTGATGGTTAGGGACCTTCATTTTAAGTTTTTATTTCATTTTCCCCCAGGAATTTATCAGGGTTCATTACAACAAGAAGAAAAATATGTACCTGATTTCTCCTGTTTTTTGTTCTTGTCGCAGTAGCCTTATGTTTCTCAATTATTTATACTTTGTGCCTTATTCTTTTAATAACTATGTACGTAGATTGCAACCCACTTAGGACTGTAGATAAATGGGATATACATTTTTTAAATAAATAAAAAAAAAATAAATAAAAATAAACCAACACTGAAAAAAATTGCCAGGACAAATAAAATTAAAACTGAAAATGGAAGTTCCTTACAGATAGTCAGTAGTGTCCAAAGCAAAATGAAGGTCTGAAAACACCAAAAAGCACATCATTTACCCTTGTCTAACTCAAGAGGACATTAGCTGGCAAAAACCCTTGGCAAGGTTTTGATTCCCCAACCTAACCTAAAACCCAGCTGAGAGGGGTCTAAAAGGTCTTCTACCCCCAAAGAACCCTGACGCTGAGTAGCCTGGGGCTCAGTTTGTGTAAAAAGTACTGGCGAAGCCTGGCTTCGAGCAATACTAGTACAGGAACCGGCAAGGGGCGTTCCAGGTGCAGAGCTGGGGTGGAGTTGGACAGGTTCCGCCTTCGACAGAGCCGGCGGGGCGGGTCTGGGTGCCTAGCTCGGGGCAAATCCTCAAAACAAATTTACGCGCCTACGTCTGCCTAGAAAATTCACGGTAAGGCCTGCTTGTAAAATGTACGCGTAGACTTCATTACCCTACACATACTCCTAGGGAAACTAACCAAAAAGCAATCTGGACCAAGGGACATAGGTCAGAGAACCCGTTTAAAGCTCATCCCTAAACTCATTGGGATAGGAAAGGAGATCCCAGGCATTGCCCTGCCGTATGTGTAGGGTCCTGAAGATGTTGAAACCTCCTCTCCCCCAAAGATGACATAGCCCCCCCCGCCCCCCCCAACCACTGAGTAGCCAGTCGTAAGGAGGATACATCCACATGAAAATTCAAAATCTCCGAAAAGTAGGAGAGAAGAAAAACGAAGTGAAGCATCACTGATCAGATCTATACAGGTTCATCAGCCTCTCTCCATCATTACTCTTCCTCGGCAATAGGGGTTCAGGGAGGAGATCATGGGCCATGTCAGCCCTCATGACCCCGGGGAGGGCGGCAGCGGAGGGGGGAGGATTCGTCCAAGGCCCTCAGGGTTTTCTGGAGGGGTTTGTTTGTTTTTTTTCAGTTTTACATCAGTCCAACAGAAAATAATGAACAGGCACAACATGGCTGTTGATCAAAATAAAATCCTTTACCTGAAAACTCCAGCAAACAAACAGGCCGATACAGTAAAGTGCGCTTCGACGGAGCGCACTGTTAGTCCGCGTTTGGCCACGGGTTTTTGTCGCGCTATTTTTACCCCTTATATAGTAAGGGGTAATAGCGCAAATGCATGTTGATGGCCCTATTAGTTATTCCCGCACGATCCAGAAAGCAAAATGTGCAGCCAAGCCGCACATTTTACTCTCACAAATTAACTCCTGCAAAAGGCAGGCGTTAATTTTGGCTGCCACCGGGGAAGTGTACAGAAAAGCAGAAAAAAACTGCTTTTCTGTCACCGTCCGACTTAATATCATAGTGATATTAAGTTGGAGGCCCCAAAATTTAAAAAAAATCCAAAATTAAAAAAAAAATTAAAAATCTGCCCGCGGCCCGCGGGTTGGAAGATGGATGCTCAATTTAGCCGGCGTCCGTTTTCAGAACCCGTGGCTGTCAGCGGGTTTGAGAACTGACGCCGGTAAAATGGAGCGTTGGCTGTCAAATCCGCTGACAGCCGCCGCCCCTGTCAAAAAGGAGGCACTGGGGATGCGCTAGTATCCCTAGCGCCTCCTTTTACCGCGGGCCCTAATTTACATACCTGGGCTTTCTGTATCGCGCGGCCAGAAGAGTGGCCTGTGCGCGCGTCGGGAGAGAGGGCGCTCGCCAGCTCTCCCACGCGTTTTTCTGTATCGGCCTGAAAGAAGGCACGAGCACAGGCAACTGGAACACTTATGGAAAATAGAACAAAACAACCATAGATACACAGTCCAAGCAGTTCAGCCACAGAAGTCTTTTGCACCAACTAGAGGCTATTTTTCTCCATAACTAAGGGATATGCTGTGGTACAAGGAACTCTCCCTGGTCTCTTTCCCTCTATGTACCAACAGACTGGAACCATAAACTGCTCTCAGACATGGACAGAGGAGCCTCTCTGGCTGATGCTCTCTCAGATAGCAGACCTCCAAATCTGGCTGCCCTCCCTTGACTCCAACTTGAAAACCCCCACTCTTTACAGGACTGGAAGAAATCTCCCTGGACAGATGAGGAGCAGGGGAATTCCCCTTTCTTTCTTGAGAGCACCTCTGGTTCTTCAAGAATTCCTTGTGGTCCTTCTTGGAAGGCCTGGTCAGAAGACCTAGAGAAAGAAGGAACCCTCAGTGTCCATGTTCGGTGGGTTTGTCACGCACACCAGTCTCGATGATCTCCCCCCCCCCCCCCCCCCCCCTTAAGGTGCATCAGGATTTCTCTGCTCTTCCTACTCCCATAACCTCATGCATTCAGGGTCTGTTCAGATTCATTTGGTGACTTCCCTTACAAATAAAAGAGTTCTAGACTCTGTATGGTTGAGTTCTAGACTCTGTATGGTCTAATTTCAATAATAAAGGTCATATGCCAATTCTCTGATGAAACGGCACTACTGACAATGGAAAGGAATTCCTTCAGACAATCCCCATTCCACCTCCTTGTTTGTCTACTCGTGACTGCAGGAATTCCCTGTATGCCAGAGGAAGCAACAGAGGAAATAAAATCCCAGCGGGACGCCTGCATCCAAGCCTCAGTTATAAAACGGGAAGCCCGGTGCACTCTCAAAAATAACATCATTTATAAGGTGCCATTTCTCCTTTGCAGAATGTGCGTATGCCAGCTTAGCCTGAAAGTTATTCTTAGGAAGCCGTAGGCTCTTCATCCTACCCGTTCAGGGGTCATTAGAACTCCTTAACTTAATGTTAAATGAAGGCCTTCTCTTCCACACGCAGAGGAGTTAACTTATGGTATTCTGCAGAAAGAAAGGGGCTGGTGCAGCGGTCCCGTAGATAGATAGAACCCGTTCCGAGGCCAGCACTGGGGATCCTAAAGCCACAGAACATTTTGCAGGTGTGCTCTCTGGGGGCCACCACAGGCTCGGCAAAGAGTTGTCTGAGATCGCCAAAAAAAGGCCCCTACCTTCCTATCCTTAAACATATGTCAGCCGCAGAACAGTATTCTCTCTGCACGACTACTGTGTCAGTTCTCTTTGAACTAATTTTAACCCAGAGTGAAAGCGCCAGTGATCCTACCAAATGGAGAACAACAAAAAAAAAACACATTAAGCCAGCATGCTAATTACACTGAGTGAATGGATTCATAAAGAATCCTTTCTGAGGATGGAGAGAAAGAGAGCATTCTTCCCTTCCAGCCGCACAATAAAGTTCATTTAAAACCAAACTCCCCCCCCCCCCCCCCCCCACAACACTACTATCCACCCCCAAGCTGCCGCTGTGCCTGGAACCCCTGGGGCTGGCATTCATGTCCTAGAAAAGACAAGCCTCCTGATGCCAGGGGATGAGGCGTGACACTGGAACAGCTGGGCAGGACCGAAGCTATGAGCAAAAAAAAAAAAAAAATTGCCTCTTTCTGCCCTCTTCTCCCTGGGTACCCCAGGTGAGGTGAAGCAATCCAGCCTTCTGACCAGTATGATGACAAACCACAAAAGCTGGGTCTTCTGGAGAAGAGGAGCAGCCTTCACCTAAAGAGAGGAGAAACGATGTCCCATAAAATAGCTTAAAAAGGGGTAAATTCCATTGTCTAGAGCAGTGGTCCCCAAACCTGTCCTGGAGGGCCACCATCCAGTCAGGTTTTTGGGATATCCACAATGAATAATGTAAAGCTTAAAGATGCAAATTGTTTACATATTCTTTAAAACGGTTAATTGTAAAATCTGTTATTAATATATTTATGCTGTTTAATTTTGTATAAACTGTTTTATGTAAAGCCTGTTGCTAAAATTAATGTTGTCTGTAAACCGAGGTGATGTATCATTATACGTACCGCGGTATATAAGAATCTTGAAATAAATAAATAAATAAATAAATGAGAGAAAATTTGCATGTTATGGAGGCAGTGCATGCAAATTTTCTCTCATGCATATTCATTGAGCATATCCCAAAAACCCGACTGGCTGGTGGCCCTCCAGGACAGGTTTGGGGACCACTGATCTAGAGAGTGGATACCTACCTGCTCTTCCCTCTTCTGGTGCGGTATCTCATTGCTGACTGGGAGAGTGACAAGAGGCAGAGGAGGAGGAGTGGCAGAGAAATTGAAGGCCTATTCAACCATCTTCTCAGTTCCAAGTTTACTAGATTTTGCAGCTACTTTGGGTGCAGGGCTGCTTGGAGGGCATCCTTACTGCAGCCAGAGAGGGCACTAATGCACTGGCTGCTTTGGTCTTGGGCACTATTGTCTTAATTAAGATCACAATTATACATCAAGATAAAATTTCCTGTCCACATTTTGCCTTCAGTACCCACGTTTTGCTGTATTCGGCTGTACCATCTAAACTATTTCACCCTCTCTCGCAGTCTTGCGAGCCACCCTCATCCATGCAATGAACCTGTTGATGTCTGCTCAGGGCTGAGGAACAGGATTCCCACCAGCACTGGCAGCAGACAGTAGAAACTTTGCTGCTGCAAGGAGCCTACAGTGCTAAGGATGTCCATAGGGAAAAAAGAAAAATCCAGATGTAAAAACTTTGACAAATAATTATGTTGCAAACAGAATTAGTTCAGCGGGAGCTTGCATACCTCATGATAATGTAACTCGTGAGCAATGCTGATGTGCCTCTCTTATACTCTTTCTCAAAAGTTCCCAGCCAGCTCTGGGGGATTCAGGCCAGCGCTTCTGTCTCCTCCCCCATGAAACAGACAAAATTCTTAATTCACGTCACCCTTAGATGCTCTATCCTATGATCAATCCTCAGCAATCAGTAAAAAATGAACCTTCGAACCTCACTTCTAATGCCTTCTATGATGATATTGCTCAACACTTTAGAGATAAGATAAATACAATCTGGTCAGAATTCACTCACAACATCCCGCAGGCCACCTGTACTATGTCTGACTTCACTAGCACAGAGCCTTCTACTATAACCCACATTCTCTCTAAAATGAAAGCCTCCAACAGCCCATACAACCTCTGCCCAGGACAATTACTGAAGGAGATTCGAGAATATATTTCACCTGCTTTAGTTCAGTTAGCTAACTTATCACTTATGACGGGTACTTTCCCAAGCACCTTAAAACAGGCTTCTATCTTACCCATTCCCAAAAAAGAAATTAACAGATCCTACTGACTTTACAAACTTCCGTCCAACAGCCTCTCTACCTACCTTAGCCAAGATGACTGAATTTGTAGCTCTCCATCAGCTAAGTGAATATATTGATGATAACAATAATTCTTCACCCCAATCAACATGGATTCCATAAAGTGCACAGCACTGAATCTCTCTTACTTTCATCCTTGGACTCTATTATCTGTGGCTTTGACTCTAACATAGACTGTATTTTAATTCTTCCTGATATCTCAGCTGCTTTCGATAATCTAAGTCATGAAACTCTCTTTCCTAACCTTCAGCACATAGGCGTCAAGGGCACTGTTCTTCAATGCTTTAAGTCTTTTCTATCAAACTATCCCACACAAGTTAACCTTGGGCAGCACCACTCTGATTGGTACTTCACTAACTCGGGTGTCCCACAAGGATCCACTTTGTCAGCTATTCTGTATAACATCTACTTGACTTCCCCTCTGTCACCTATTATCTGGCCTAGGGATACATTTTAAAATATATGCTGATGATATCCAATTCATCATACCATATACTTCCTCTGACATTATCCCTAGTGAATCTATCTCTTAAAAGTATAAAACATGGCTCTCTCACAATCATCTCAAATTGAATGCCACCAAAACTGATATACTAGATCTATCTACTATCCCTAACTCGGTCTGTGCCTCTCCGTCACAATTTACCTTTGAAAACTGTACCATTCCTATCTCGAGCCGTGCATGTAACCTAGGAATTACCTTAGATTCAAACCTATCAATGTCTGCCAATATCTTCTCTGTGGTAAAAGGTTCATTTTACAAAATCCATTTACTAAAAAGACTAAAAGCTCTCCTTTATCCTAATGACTTTTGTTCTGTATTACAAGTCTTAATTATAACAGGCTTAGATTAGGACTTCCAGATACCACCCTACGTCTGCTTCAACTGGTTCATAATGCTGCTGCTCGCCTTGTTACTAACACAAATTGCAGAGATCACATCACCCCCGCTCTTCAATCACTTCACTGGCTCCCAGTATGTCAACGTATCCACATAAGGTTTTGTCAATTATTCATAATCTAATACACACTCCCTCAATAGTTTGGCTATGCTCCTCACTACGGTTATTTCAGCCCCCATGTCACCTACACTCTGTTGACAAAAACTACTTGCAAGTCCCGGCTATTAAGACAGCGAGGCTAGATCTAACTAGGAAACGTGCCTTCTCTGTGGCAGGTGCCATATTATGGAACTCAATCCCAGATTCGCTCCGACTCTTATCAAACACAAAAAAAGCTCAAAAAGTCATTAAAAACATATTTATACTTCGCTGCGTTCAACAAGCTTTAGGCATGATGACTTAATCGCTCCGTTGTCTATGTACTTTGTACTTTTTACATTCTTGGTACTTTTTATTACTCTTTTATTTATTGTGTATTTTAATTTTACCTGATGTATCACCTTGTTTTTTTTATCTATATTTTTAGTTTGCTTTATGATTATGTATGTTGCCTTATGTAAACCTCTTAGACCTACTTAAATTGTATAGAAGGTATATAAAATATTTTAAATAAATAAATACATCATATCAAATATTATTTTTAAACTTACTTGTAGCTGTTTTTTCGGCCTAGGTGGTTCCTAGGGATGTGCACCCAAAAAAATGTTCATTTGATCCATTTTTTTTGACTGAAATATATAGTTGCCATATCTGTTCTAAAATACCCATTCATTCTGTTTGTTTCTTGAAGTTTATCCGCATAAATGCCAAATTGCACACATAAAAATTGAATTTTATGGGCATAAAAAATTTTCATGCACAAACCTCAGAAGACAAATGAAACAAATGCACATTTCTAGTGATTCTGAATTCTAACTGTGGTCCAAAGAATTCTTGAATAACTTACATTTTAATGTTAATTTTTTAAAATTGGATGCATTGTGTCTAGGCAGAAACAGAAATGTATAAATATGTCAAACACGATTTAAAACTGAAATACGGTTTTTACCATAAGAGAAAGACATGGATAACAGTGTGTGTTAGAAAACTTAACATTTATTTTAATAGCACAATTAAGCTCTGGAATTCATTGCCAGAGGATGTGATTAAGGCAGTTAGTTTATCTGGGTTTAAAAAAGGTTTGGATAAGCTCCTGGAGAAGAAGTCCATAAACTGCTATTAATCTAGTTGACAAGGAAGGTAACTTTCAAACAGGCGCAAGGGCACACAATTGTGTGTGTTTGTCAGCCCACACTTAGGAACATGGCCATTTTATAACAAATGCGCATATATGCACACTTGTTATAAAATAGCCTGAATTCACGAACATGTGCATGCAATTTTAAGTGAACACACACCTATGCACACAAATGCCACTTCTACCGTGTAAGTGGGGGGATTTTAATAGACATGTGTGCCGACGCCATTACCAGTTTTCCCAGTTCATTTCTAGTTTGGCCAGGTAAGGGATAGGACTTCCAAACCCCCCTAGTTTAATAGCCTCTCTTCTCCCTGACCTTTAAAACCCTGCCAATCTATCTATTTATCTCTATTTTATTACTTATACATTCTCCATAGCAGCAGAGCCTGGTGCGAGTCTGTGCGTAACAGTGGCGTAGCCAGAACTGATTTTTTGGATGGGTCCAAGGTTAACAAGGGTGGGCTGAAGGCATACAGGTCTAAACTCTATTAGTTATACTCCAGTGGGTTCCTAAGTAGTCTGTAACAGCCCTTATGCATCACGAGTGAAACTTTTTACTTTAACTCTTATTTCAAGCACTTACAAACATTAAACATTCCTTATTAATCTGTATTATTTTATTTTATATTTATTGCAATTTATAAAAATACACAGGCAAAAAGCAAAGAACACATAAACATCAGATCCAATCAATCATATCATAAAACAAATATCAATGTATTCTTTCGTGAACTCTTTTTCCAGAAAGGCAGAGATCATCATAACTACAATAAAATAGCAATAATTATAAGAGTGGGTGCAGAGCAAAACTACGATAGTTCACTTTACTACCCATCATGGAAAAAAAAAACCTATATACAAATTCTGGTGTCACCTATGCCAAAAAAAAAAAAAAAGACTCCCTCCATTGCTAAACATTTTGTGAAGTAACACAAACCCCAGCAAAAATAAATAAATAAATAAATAAATAAATAAAGGTGCCTAGAACCTTGCCATACCATATCATAACACCTCTGACTCTCAGGACTCAAATAACAGGAACCTTATGAAAAAGAAGCAATGCAAATACTACACCAGGTCCTTGAACATTAATACACCATCTACTGGGATAACAGAACAAGCCAGACTGCTACTAATTCCTACAGAGAAACCACACACTACCAGCAATACTGCATCTCAATCACACACAAGCAGAGCACAGACTGACTCTTAACTAATACAGAAATAAGGGACAACAATCTAGAGATAGAAACATGCAAACAAAACAGAAATAGAAAGCCTGAGAAAACAGACTCTGAACAGTGGAAGGCTAAAGAGCAAAATACAAAATTATAAGAAATGCATATATCCAAAGATGGCATATTCCAATTGCTAAAATCTCAAAAAATATATTTTTTTACCTTTGTGGTCTGATCTTTTTATTTTTCTAATCATTTAGTCCCGGTCTCTTTTTTTTCCACTTTCTCCTTGTCAGACTTTTCCTAATTCTTTCTCCAGGGTCACTTTTCTCTTTCCGTTTCTTCTCTCTCCCCTATCTTCTTCCCTTCCTCTCTTTTACACACACACACACACACACACAAAAGCTCATGCTTTCTCTTACAGACTCCCTTACTTGCACAAATTCTCACTCTCATGTGTTCTACCACATACACAAGCTCTCACTCACACACTCAGGCTCCCATTCTACCACACACAAATACCCACTCTCAGGCTTCCATTCTCACATGCATACACCGGGCCTCACCGCCAAACCTCTTCTTCCACCACTGCAGGGATGGGCTACCGCTGTGGCTTTACTCTGGCGGGCCTTCTTCTTTGCCATCATGGGGATGGGCTCCTATGACGGCCTTGCTTCGGCAGGGCCGGACTTCCTCTACGCTGCCACGGGGGATGAGTTCCTGTGGCGGCCTTGCTTTGGCAGGGCTGGACTTCTTTGCTGCCACGGGGATGGGCTCCTGTGGGGGCCTTGCTTTGGTGGGATCAGACCCCTTCACTGCCACAGGGATGGGCTTCCATGGTGGCCTTGCTTCGGCAGGGCCTTCTTCTTCTTCTTCAGCCACCGTGGTGATAGGGTCAACAGTGGCCAGGCCTTGGTTGGTGTCGGGTAAGCCCTGATTGGGTGGGCTTGAGCCAAAGTGGGTGGGCCGTGGTCCACCCAGGCCCAACCATGGCCACGCCACAGGTGCACAAGTATTTATGCACAAATTTGAACTTGAAATCCAAGAATGTCCGTGCTCCGCCCAGACCATGCCCCTATCCTGCTCCTTTTTTTTTCAACCTTTTATTTGTGCGCATAGTGGGAGATACGCGTTTACACGGGCAGCTTTTAAAACCTGCTCGGCATGCGCCAGTCCAAGATATTTGTATATCTCCTGGTTTTAGTGAGTGCTGGGCTTTTAAAATTCACCTTTTAGGGAATAGCCACTGGTTGTTGCTGGGATCTATTTAATGTTTGGGTACTTGCCAGGTACTTGTATCCTGGACTGGCCGATGTTGGACACAGGATGCTGGGCTTGATGGACCCTCGGTCTGATCCAGTACGGCATCTTCTTATGTGAGGTGATGGATGCAGTTCACAAATACAGGCTTTTTGGTTACCATTATCTAGGGCTTGGTTCATAAACAGAAAGCCTCCTTTAAAACCAATAGGGGAGAAACCCCCCAAAAATAATTGTCATATTATTGAAAGCCCTTGAACAGACAGAATGTGATTATTACACGACATAAGGCAGAAAACGTACTTACAGTCAGCAGAATTCAATTTGCTACAATAATGCCATAACAGGAATGAAGAAACAGAGGACTGGACCGCACCGAACGTTTTGTGCAGGTACTTTTTCCATGGACAATAACAGATGCCAAGTTGGAAATGTCATCTACCCGTGTCGCTTTCTTTCCCCTGCCTAAATGCGCTGCCTCTGAATGTGGCTAGAAGCCTGCAAGTTGTGGAACGGCCCACATTAAGGGAGGGTGGACTTCTGATGGGCACATTCACACCGGTAAAAGCTCTGATAATTATTCTCCCCAAATATATATTAATAGAGTACAAAATATTAGAATATACCAACATGTATTTGCCTGCTAGTGCTGCCAGCCCAAAATATATTTTTTGCCAAAGACTGAATAATACTGTTTAATATTAGCTTTATAATAGATGGTTTAAAAAGCATAAAATAAAGAGCCATGAAGGAGGGAATGAAACTGAGAGAATGGTTCAGCTGCACGTGTACTCAACAGCAGGAATACGGAGGGCCCTTGGCTTTCAATTTAAAACTATTTTCCCTCCCAAAAGTCCAAGGTTTGACCCTATTATTCCATTTTCACAATTTATTTTTGCCCTAATTTTGGAACACTTGACCTGCAGTTTTGCTTTGGTGCCCCTGAAATTGTGACCAGCCTGGGCTGCCCTCTCTCCCTCTGGGGTACTGTGTTGTTCGCTTTTACACCCCAGTATGATCCCCAGGTCCTCCTTTTCTGACCTCACCCCCCTACCCCCCTTTCATCTGCACGTCTGCTGCTGGTACAGGAGGAAAGCTTCAGGATCACTTCATGCTTCTGTCCAACAACGCCCAACCCTGAGATTTACCTCCAAAAAACGAGGCATCATTTCTTGTGCACCAGTTAAGAACATAAGAACATAAGAACTTGCCATGCTGGGTCAGACCGAGGGTCCATCAAGCCCAGCATCCTGTTTCCAACAGAGGCCAAACCAGGCCACAAAAACCAGTTTTCTCCCATTTATGTTATAATATACACTGATAAATTTCTGGGGGGAAAAAATGAAATAAAAAATAAGACCAAAGAGCCTTGCATATTTTACAGACAGGGCATGAGCATAGATTCATAATACTGTACACAAATATACAATATGCATAATACAGAAATATTGGGTACAGCAGTGTAAACATACAGTCTATCCATTTATGTGACCATTATGCATACACATATGTGCTTTTAATATTAAATGCATAGATTGTCGGTGCAACTGGAACTGTCCAGTCCTAGCTTGCAGGGGCAAACTATTTTTTTTTTTTTTTAAAGACCTGTCAGTTTCCTCCTCCTCCCTTTAGCTTCCAGTACTGGGATCTGGCACCAGGAGCTTTCATTTGAAATGACCGGGGAATCTCTCCCCCCCCCCCCCCCCCAATATTTTAATGCCTTTTCCAGGCTCCCAGCGATAGTCCTCCTAAGTTGCAGCTCCCTCCAGGACCTGGCGAAGGTGGGCCCTAAATCCAAGCCCTTGGTATCACCCTCTACCCACCTCCATTCTGCAGCATCTTCAGCCTTCCCATCTGCTCGGGGAGCAAAAGCCCAGCCCGGCAACTACCCCCGAGCCACCGGGCCAGCCCCGTGCTAGCCAACCTATAAGAGGCCACTGGCGCAAACCTTGCGTTTGTTTGAAGGTCACTGGGAGGCGAGACCCCGCATCTCCTCTCTGCTCTGTCCAGAAAGGTTGGGAAAAAAAACCCCCCAAAACATACAGAAAAATCAGATAGGTTTGTATTACCTTTGGGTTACCCCCCCTCTTTGAAAACCAGCAGGGGAAACCGCAGAGAGCTGCAAGAGGGGCAGAGGGAGGATAAAGCAGAAGTGGAAATGTTGCAAACAAGCTTGTTATTTTTAAATCATAATTTTTAAATGATGATGTTAAGGTGAAGGGGGAGGAGGCGGGAAGCTGTACTAAAAAAAAAAAAAAGGAAATAGAAAATGTTAAAAAAAAAAGAAAAAGAAAGAAACTCCTCAGTTGTTTCTTGCTTGTGACAGCGCATCGGTGTGAACTGCAGCTCTGAGTCAGTGCGGCCACATCAGAGAGCGGACCGGCGACCTTCCCAAGGGCGGGGAGGGGACAACCCGGCTCACGCTGGCAGCACTCACGTGTTTCAAAATTGGTAGCGCTTTGGGGGATTTTTTTGTGAAAGGGGAAGGGGAGGAGAAAAATCCCTCTCAATCAATATGAAACAAGATTACAGTAAAAAAAAACAATTTTAGCTAGCAGAGGAAGCTCACTCAGTACTTCGATATACTGTGTATATATATATATATACATATGTGTGTGTGTGTGTATATATATATATATATATATATATATATATATATATATATATATATATATATATATATATATATATATATATATATATATATACACACATATATATTTATTTATTTATTTATTTATTTTTAGTTTTTATATACCGATCTTCTTGCATTAGATACAAATCAAACCGGTTTACAAACACACACACACACACACACATATATATATATACACACACACACATATATATATATATGTGTGTGTGTGTGTGAGTGTTAAGCTTTTAAAATTACATAGAATTTAGGGTCGATATCCCAGCTGTAGGTGTCACCTTTCTATTGGACTAACTCACTACATCAGTAGCAAGCTTTTGAGGGTTATATCCACTCTTCATCAAAGCAGCGAGGAAAGAGAGCAGTTATACTGGATTTAAATGATACAGCGTCCTTGCTGTGACTTTAGTAGTTAAATTCAGGGTTTCCTTGCTGGTCTGAGGAAGGGGGTGCAGCCCGGAAAAGCTCTTGGCAGTGGCGTTGCCGTTAGCCTGGTAACAAGGTCTCACCTACAGCTTGGGTGTCGACCCCTTAGCTCCATGCAACCAAGTGGACTAACACAGGAACCACGCTTCTTCTTTTTTTTTTTCTCTCTTTAATTATAAATAGCCCCTGAAAGAGTCAGGAACGAAATTGCATGTTCTGATGGGCTGAGCTGCGCGCGCTCTAGTTGGGCATGAAATGGCTTCTACTTATATCCACCCTGACCGACTCCTGCCCTCTCCCTTCACGGAGAGTGACTCAGTTTGCAGTTTGTTTCTGTGGAACCATCTCCACTCTTATTTCTCAAATCTGTAATTTTGTGTTTTTTGTTTGCTTTCTTGTTAGTGTGCTAAACCCTTGCCCTGTGGCACGCTGAGGTGATTCCCCATGCAAAGGCGACGTGAGTGATGGTAATAAATGTTCATTTATCCAGCACGCTGCACGGTTATAAGCCCCTTCCACAGGGTCCCTGCCCGTGCAGCTACGAGCACTCGTCCCTTCTGCAAAGCCCCGGCTATTCCACGAGAGAGGTGGTATAAGGAGCCTAATAGCTCCTCCTCTCTCTGGTCCCCGCGCTCCTCCTGCTGTTCCATGGCAGCTCGGCCCTCGCACTCCAGGCAGGACCAGTAGTTTCACTTCCTGCCTCTTTCCCTTTGCCCTGTCGTAGGACATTTCCCACGAATGGTGAGCGGTTTCCGGGTTTGCCCTTGGAGCCTACCAGCACAGCCTGATCTGGTCGGCCGTGTAACCTCTGCTGGGAGGCCAGGGGTGGAGGGGGAAGCATTTCCCCTTAATCTAGAGGTATATACCGAATAGGACACCAAGGTCTGAGGCAGAGGTTCTCAAAGTAATGGCCCAAGGGCCACAGCTGGCCTGCAGAGCAACCTTTTTCCAGTCCGACGAACTTTACCTGCCCATGGTCAAATCAGCCCGTGGAGCAAAGTTGGGTTTTTTTTTGTTTTTTTGCTCACGTGCAGCTGTGGTAATGGCTTCAGAGCCGGTGGTGTTCCCCAACATCATCCAGCATAAGAAGTCCCATGTGGTGAAGGCTGGAAGACCCGGGCAGTGAGGGCCGCAGTGCCCCTCCCCCCCACTGCAGCAGAAGATGATAAAAGGAAGGAGAACTGGGCAGAAGGAAAGATTAGTGTGGGTGAGGAGAAGGAGGAGGAGGCAGTGTTTATGAGGAGGGAAAGGAGAGGGGAGGAGGATGAGGGAAAGGAAAGGTTGTATGAGGGAGGTGAGCATGAGAGGATGGGAGTGTGGGTGAGGAGGAGGATAGGGAGTGAGAGATGAGTGAACGGGGGGGGGGAGGGTGGAGGAAAGGGATGAGAAGGGGGAGGGAAGTACAGAAAGCAAGAGTGTTTGGAGGCATGTGAGTGAGAGAGTGCGCCACAAACACACCATCCTGTCATTCACCCCCCCCCCCCCCCCGACTCTCCCAGGGGCAAATGCTGAGGAAACATAGAAACATAGAAATGACGGCAGAAGAAGACCAAACGGCCCATCCAGTCTGCCCAGCAAGTTTCGCAATTTTTTTTCCCCCTCATACTTATCTGTTACTCTTGGCTCTTAGTAACCTTTTGGTTCTATTTCCCTTCCACCCCCACCATTAACGCAGAGAGCAGTGTTGGAGCTGCATCCAAGTGAAATATCTAGCTTAATTAGTTAGGGGTAGTAACCACTGCAATAAGGTGGTACGGTTCCCTGGGGATGTGGCAGGGTTGCCAACTTCCTGGAAATATTCTTACTGACATCCTACCTTCCATACCTCTGTGGCAATCGGCCCCCTGTCTCTCCCCTTCTTCAGCCTTTCAAATCAGTTTAAGAGCCAGACTCCGAGGGGGGGATGCTTTACCCCCCCCCAACAAACTCACGAAAACTCTAAGGGGGACCCTACCGCCAGCCCTCTCATTGATTTGAAATGTTAGATGTGATTCTTTGCTTAAAAGATTTGGAGACTTCTGATCTGAGGTGAATGACCTGCTAAAATAAATATTCATCTGCCCCATTTCCCAAGAAGGAAAACTAAAGCTTTTTTTCACCTGAAAATCATGTAAGAGCTGCTGACAAACAGGCCGATATAGAACGGTGCGCTAGGCTGAGCGCACCGTTTAGCTCCTGTTTGGCTGCATTTGGTAATAGCGCATGGAAAATGCACGACCAACCCCCCAAAACTAATAGCACTCATCACATGCAAATGCATGGTGATGAGCCTATTAGTTAGTCACCCAAAATACAGAAAGTAAAATGTGTGGCCAAGCCGCACATTTTACTCTCAGAAATTAACGCCTGCCAAAAGGCAGGCGTTAATTTCAGACGGCACCGAGCAAGTGCACAGAAAAGCAGAAAAAATTGCTTTTCTGTGCACCTTCCAACTTAATATCATAGCAATATTAAGTTGGAGGCCCCAAAAATGTAAAAAACCCCCCCAAACTTCTGTAAAAAAAATTAAATAAATCTGCCTGCTGGTTGGAAAACCGATGCTGTCAGTGGATTCGACAACCGATGCCGGTAAAATTAAGCATCGGCTGTCAGCCCCACTGACAGCTGCCGCTTCCGCTAATAAGGAAGCGCTAGGGACGCGGGCCCTCATTTGAATACTGGATCGCGCGCCCAGGCGAGTGGCCTGGGCGTGCGTCGGGAGAGCGGGTGCTCGCCCCTGAGCGCCCGCTCTCCCGCGGAGTTTATTGCATCGGCCTGAAAGAAAGATAGCGTGAACATGAGAAAGAAAATAAAGAGATAAAGATGGATGGTTTTAACTGGCATTCCAGGCAAATTTGTCATCAATCTGTGGAAATTCACCCTTAAGGGGCTAGCCGGTAAAATTGGTATGAATGTTGCATATAGGGGTCTTGTTACCATTAATTTGTTGCCATAAAAAACTCGATAAACTTGTGATAAAAAAGCAAAACCCTAGCAAGGGTTATTACAAGTACAAGTAACCACTGATTATAGAAGAATTTAAAATTTACTAAGAGGATAACATTCAGACGGCTCTGCACTGACCCACATACAGTGCGCGCGTAGATAACTGCACTGAGATCTAGTGCAGTGTTTTATAACGTGCACGTTATCAGGTACATGCAGATTGTAAAATCCATGCGTATTTCAGTGCATTGAATGTGCGTACTTTTTAACCTATTTTAGAAACCTGCATGCATATATTTTACGTGCAAAAAAAAAAAGACCTGATCTCATAAAACGCGCGCAGGTTGGTATATTTTACAACTTGCGCACATAATTGAAATGACCAGTTTTGCAGTTCCTCCACTGGTTCGCCCAGTCCTTCTCCAGGTCATTGAGACCCTCCTAGTCCTTCAGTCTCAACTCCCCCAGTTCACCCAGCCGATAACCGACAACAGACCAGTCAGATATCAGTTGCATGAGATAATTAGCAGGATGAAAATTTCTCAAGTAAGTTACCAGATGAACTAGTTAAGTCTCTTATAAAATAGCAACATACATGCGTAACTCTTGGAGCATCCCAGAACACCACTAGACTACCCCTTTTTTTATATGTGTAGATGTGCACATGAAAGCGAAAATACGTACATATGTTTGATGTTTATAAGCTAGTGTGTTCGGAGTACAAGCTATTTATGCACATATATGCTAATTAATACCTACAGTACCTGAATGTAATCCACTTTGAAGCAGTGCAAAAAGCGGAATATAAATCTAAAATAAATAAATAAATAAAATATGCACGTAACTCTTCAAAAATTCAACCCTAACTGAGCAGAGGACCAAAAACTCCAGGAAAGGCATGATGGGATTACCACAATATCTGCCAAGTATCCACGAAACAGACTGCTCACTATGAAAGCAGAGAGCTCTGCATTCATTTGCTGTGCAACTCAGCAAGTTGGCCGGATAAATGTAACTTATCCGGCTATCCTAAAGTAGAATTTAGCCGGAGAAGTGCACAAATATTCATTTAGCAGGATAACTTTAGAGTTATCCGACTAAATGCTTCTGAATGAGGACCTCAGAATTAGTAGCTGGGGCCATCTGAGGGATGCGGTGCCTGGAAGTGGCCAAGGTGGTCGGCTGCTGCTAGAGAACTGGTACCAGTTTCCCCAAAGCCAATGAATGCAGGAGTGGCTAATTCCGGTCCTTGAGAGCTGCAAGCAGGCCAGGATTTCAGGATATCCACAATGAATATGCATGAGATGGATTTGCATGCAGTCGAGGCAGTGCATGCAAATCTACCTCGTACCTATTCATTGTGTTTATCCTGAAAACCTGGCCTGTTTGTGGCTCTCGAGAGCCAGAGTTGGGCCACCTCTGAATTAATGGTTAGCACTGGACACTGGCAATGGGCTGCAGTGCTGTAGTGGCAATACCTTTTGCACTGGAACTGTCATTAACATGCTCAGTTCAGGATGGCACTGCTGTGGGACCCTTAGGTTTTGGTGCATTTTATTCAAACAGCATTCTGATACGTTATGCACCCTCGGATACATGTGCTCTGCCACCTCCGGGGGTTGATCCTATGGAAGGTTTTCCAACACGGAGGACATTTTGTGAGAACAGTATAGCCCTTGCATGCCTATCGCTTCCTTTTCCATCCCTGAGAACAAATTGCCCTCCAGATGTACGTCTCTGGATTGAATGTTATTTATTTGTTTATACATTTATAAATTGCTATATTCTTTGTTCTGATCTATTCATTTATTTATTTTGATTTGTATTTCACTTTTCAGCACTTCAAAGCAGATTATATTCAGGTATTGTAGCTATTTCCCTATGAGGTGTACAAACTAAAAACATTCATAAAAATATAAAAACAGAGAACAAAAAAACAAAAAAGGACCCGATAAGCTAATCAGTGTACAAACTAAAAACATTCATAAAATTATAAACCAAAAAGGATTAGCCATAAAAAAACAACATAAAACAGTACAATAAAGTTATAGCAGGCTACCAATGATCTACAGATGACAAGAGGCTTTATTTAATTTTAGTTTTTTTCAAATGAGATGATAGATACATTTCTTGCAGTGCTACTTCCTGCTGTGGGTCTCAAGCTAGGCTCTGCAGGGAACCTCAGCCTCCAGGATGAGGACACGGAAGAGGTTCAGATGACAATCAGCACCACTGCGCCCTCCACCCCCAAAGAGTGACTGAATAGGTAAAGCTTGCAAAAACTTTAGTTCTCTTTATTACTTTTCCAAAATAGATTAAAAAATAATCAGCACTTATAAAGGGGGACTGTAATAATTTATTTTGTGTTTTACTGTCATGTGAACTTGAAAAAAAAAAACAAACCCAACACAAAGATCCTAACCAATTTTGGTAGAATTGCTGCTTTCAGTCCCTAATGAGATGCACTGGATTAAGAAATTTTAAGGTGGAGAAACAGTTAACATTTTATGAACGAAGCAGGACAAGTGGTCATGTTTTATGAAGACGGTGGGTGGCCCCTGCTCATCCAGTACCACTTCTGCTTAAATAGCAAGGTTCAGTTCCACAATGTCCATGGCTCCACAGACGGCGGCTACTTCATCAGCATGAATGTGGGCACCTGAAACCTGCTGACCTCCTAACCTCTGACCCTTGGGAAAAGGCGCATTCATATCCTGCTGACCTTCTGAATTCTGTCCTTTGGGTAGGGGCTGCTCTTGAATTTTACTAACATAGTACATAGCGGCAGAGAAATACCAAAATAATGGTCCATCCTGTCATCCCAGCAAGGTGTTCAGGGTTGAGGCTGCCACTGCATTCAGGTTACCCCCATGTTTTCAGTTCAGAGTTGTAACTGCCGCTCTGTACAGGTTACCGCCTCGCCTTCTGTTTAGGACTGTAATCATACCTGGGAACCTTTGATTTCCTCTCACCCTGCAATTACTGTGGATTAGCGGGATGTTGTGGGGGAGGAGCAGGTGGTACCAGATGCACACAAACTTAATCTCGTACACACACACACACTAACATGCTCCTCTTCCTCCCAGCCCACGCGGCTCGATGCACCTCCTTCAGCTGCGCGGGCCCAATGTTGCTGCTGCTTCTTCCTCCTGGCCCACACAGCTCCAAGCTCCTCCTTCAGCCGTGGGCCTGACCCCGCTTCTTCTTCTTCTGATATCTTCTTCCTTACAGCTCGAAGCCCCTCCTTCTTTATCCACGCAGGCCCGACGCTTCCCCTCTTCCTATCAGCTGGCGTGGCTCAACGATCCTCCTCCAGCAACTGCGTGGGCCCGACACTGCTTCTTCCTGGGCCCTCGCAAGCCTACAGCACCCGGCGTTTTCCAGTAATGGCCTGCAAGCCTGGAAAGTCTATTAGAATTACGGAGTCTCCGGGCCAAATCTGGAGACTTCCCAGGTAAGGCTGTAATCCTTCTGTCTTCCTAACCTCTGACCCCAGGGATGGGCTGTATGATTAGGCAGATGCCCTGGGGCCCCATTGCTTCCTGGCCTCTCTGTTGTGTCACTGTTTGGCTGGCTGCAGGTCTTGTGATGGAGTGTCTGAGCTACACACACGCACACGAACACGTACACACACGTACACACACACACACACACACACACACACGTGCTACAGATGCCCAGCTAGCTCGAGTGTACTTTGTTTAACTTTCCAATACAGCCACAGGGGAATTCACTAAAATGTTCTTGTTTTCTCATGCTTTTTCTTTAGGTAGCTGGTCTTCTGTGTGCCTATTTTCAGCTTTGTAGCTGTTCCTCTGTCTCTTATCTCCTCTCTCAATCTCCTTGTACTTGTTACTCTCTCTCCTCTCTCTCTCTCTCTATCTCTCTGAGGTTGCACATGGTCTATAATAACCAAATTTTATAAGGACGTGCCCTACTCATCCTCTCCCAGATTTTTACACCCCAGAAGAAAAAGGAAATAAACTTGATCTAAAACGGCTTTTTAGGAGAGGAAGGTGAACAGAGAGGAGGAGAAGGAAATGTCATTTTCTCTCTGTAAGCACAGACTCGGCCTCCATTCACTTCCTATCAAGCAAGCGCTCCAGAATAGCCTGTGACTGTATAGCCTGGGCCCCCCCCCCCCTTAACTATTAGGATTCAATGATTCTGCTGTCTATGGCAGCACGCGCAGGGGCCGATGCAAAACAGTGCGCTCAGACACGCGTTTTGGACGTGCGTCCACAGCCCCTTATGCTGTAAAGGGATTAGCACGTCCACAATGCGCGTCCAACGCGCCGTGAAACTAATAGCGCTCATCACACGCAAATGCACGTTGATGAGTCTATTAGTACTTAGTCACCCCACATTAAAAAAAAATGGGCGTCCAATCCGCACATTTTTACACTCAGAAATGAATGCCTGCCCAGAGCAGGCATTCATTTCTGAGCACTCCAAAAAGTTGTACAGAAAAGCAGAAAATACTGCTTTTCTGTACATCCTCCGACTTAATATCATGGAGGAACAAAAAGTTTAAAAGATTAAAAAAAAAAAAAAAATTAAAGAAAAAAAAAAAAAAGAGTGCTGGCGGTCAGGCTAGGGAAACAAATGCTCAGTTAACCAGTGTCCGTTTCCATAACCCGTGGCTGTGCGCTGATTAGGAAAACGGACGCCGATAAATTCAGCGTCCATTTTCCTAACCCACGGACAGCCGACCTCTCTCGGGCGCCCGCTGTCAAGTAGGCACTAGGGAGCGCGCAATCGACCCTAGCACCTCCTTGGCAGTACGACCCCTAATTTAAATATTGCATGGCCCCCCCAGGAGAGGTGCTTGGGCACGCATTAGGAAAGCGGGCGCGGAACACGCGGCTCCCGCTTTCGGCGCATTTATTTGCATCGGCTGCTTGGTGACACATGACCTCAATTACCAATGAATGCGCTATCAATGTACCTCATTCCTTCCCTGCAGAACTTCCTGCTATTCCGGTACCGAGATGCCCCCTCTGTCCCCCATACAAAGCTCTCAAAAAAGATCTAGCAGAATTAGAAAAGGTACGGAGAAAGGCAACCAAAATGATAAAGGGAATGGAACAATTCTCCTATGAGGAAAGGCTGAAGAGGTTAGGACTCTTCAGTTTGGAGAAGAGACGGCTGAGGGGAGATATGATAGAGGTCTATAAAATAATGAGTGGAGAGGAACGAGTAAATATTAATCGGTTGTTTGCCCTTTCAAAAAGTACAAAGACTAGGGGACACACAATGAGGTTACTGGGTAATACATTTAAAACAAATAAGAGAAAACATTTTTTTACTCGATGCATAATTAAGCTCTGGAATTCGATGCCAGTGGATGTGGTGAAAGCTATTAGTGTAGCTGCGTTTAAAATGTTTTGGACAAGTTCCTGGAGGAAAAGTCCATAAACCATTATAAAGGTGAAGTTGCAGAAATCCACTGCTTATCCCTGGATAAGCAGCTTGGAATCTATCTACCCCATGGGATTCTCCACTGTTGGAAACAGGATATACTGCGGTGATGGACCTTTTGATCTGACCCAGTATGGCAAGTATTATGTTCTTATGTAATGCATCTCAATTCTACCCTGCAGCATCTCCTGCTGTTGTGGTGAAGGCTGGGGTTGGAAGCTCAGTGCACAAAGGCAGTCAGCATGGCTGCAGCTGAGCGCATGGAGATGGAAGAGTTTGCTGGAAAATGGTGAAAATATCATGAAAGAAATTAAAAAAAAACAAGCCAAAGACAAGAAATTGTGCAGGTAACGAGAGAAAATAGCCAGAAGGAATCAGACAAACCCAGAACACCAAACTGCACGTAAACCTTTATTTTCTGAACTGTTTAAGCAACAGAATCAGCCTAAAAAAAACAGCAAAGTAGAGCGAGATGTGTGGTGAGATTCCACTATATGGGAGTCAGTGCTAGATCTCCTGATGGAGAATATGTTGGGAGAGTTTTATTAACGAAAAGCTTAAAGATTTCCCCTCTGCATGTAAGGGCTTTAATTCATACATCAGGAAGCTTTGTATGACATTGCATTTAGACATGAAAATCACCTAACGGCCTTTTGGATCTGATATGAAAGGGAGAAAGCCACCCCAGAGTAGAAGGATTTCACTGTAACTATCCTTAAAGCACACTGGGCCTCATTTTCAAAAGCATTAACATGCTTAAAACCGGGTTTTACATGTGTAAATGCACTTTACCTGTGTAGGAGAGCTTATGAAAATTGCTACAATATATGCCATTGAAATAGCAATAGGTTTTACCCAAGGTAAATGCAGGGGTGGAGGAGTAGCCTAGTGCAGGGCTTCCCAGACTATGGGTCTGGACCCTCCAGAACGTCAGCTGGGGTCACAAATGCCTCAAATGTCAGCATTCTTCAGGTGCCAGCAACATTAGTAATGGAAGTCAGCGTGAGGCCTGTGAGCGAGCACATGCTCATAAGTCCTGCAGTGGCACTGCCCGGGTGCGAGTTTCTGAGATAACAGAAAGCCCCACACGAGGAGGGATCAGGACTGCTGGACACCCTGTGAGTTTGCACTGACTCACAGGCCCCATGCTAATTTCCATTAGTAATGCTGCTGCCCCCTTGCAGATCAGTCAAGCTTGGGACCAGCCATGAGGGGGGAAAGGAGGAGATGGCCCCTGCTCCTCTCGGGGGGGGGGGGGGGGGGTGTTTGGAGAAGGGGCTGTTTGAAGGGATGGATGAGAAGCAGGAGAGGCTTGAAGGCTGGATAAAGTGAAGAGGGAATGACTGTGGAGGGTAAGAGGGTGGAATGACAGAAGATCAACTGGGGAAGGTATGAGGAGGTGGGGGGGGGGGGTAAGAGAGGATAAACTGGATAGAATCTGAGAGAAGGGTGAGAGGGGAGGAGGTGACTCTGGGAGGTGAGAGAGGGGATGTGATTAGAGTGAGGAGGGAATGGGGCTGGGATGAGAGGGAGGGGATGGCAGAGGATCAGCTGGTGGTTTGTGAAAAAGGCTGGATGGACTAGGGAGGTGAGAGGCGTGGAGGTTGAGAAAGGGTGACTGCAGGGGGGGGAGGGGGAGGCCCTCTGGAGGGGATGAAGTCAAGAGAGGAAATTAGCTGGAGTGTGAGAAGGAGTGCGAGAAGGAGTGATTGTTGGAGGGGGAACTGCACCCCTGTTAATTTGTTTTGGTCATTCTCTGGGGGGATCATGCGGATTTTCGAGCGCTAACATTGGGTCACACTGATTAAATGCTTGGGAAGCTCTGGCCTAGTGCTTAGCGCAGTGGCCTAAGAATCCAGGAAAACTCAGGGTTCAAATCCCACTGCCCCGCTCCTTGGGCAAGTCCTTCACTTTCCATTGCCTCAGGAACAAACTTTGTAAACCATTTGGGGATAGGGAAATACCTACAGTACCTGAATGTAAGCTGCTTTGAAGTGCCAAAAGGTGGAATATAAATAAAACATAATGGGGTAGATTTTTAAAAAATGCGCGTTCGCGTACTTTTGTTGGCGCACCAGTCGCAAACAAAAGTACGCTGGATTTTAGTAGATACACGCGTAGCCGCGCGTATCTGCTAAAATCCAGGATCGGCGCGCGCAAGGCTGCCGATTTTGGGCAGCCGGCGCGCGCCGAGCCGTGCAGCCTAGAAGTTTGACTGGGTACACTGAGCATGCCTAGCATGCCCTAGACCATGCTTCCATGTAGGGTCCCTCTTCAGTCTATTTTTTTCTGCGGAGTTTTCACCTCACGGTTACTGAACTTGTGTTTCTTGTTTTAAAAAAGTACTGGAAAGCTTTTCACCGATTGTTTTCGGATTTTTTCCTGTATGCAAGTCCCTCTCGGTTCCCCTGTACCTTAGTCAGGTTTTTCGGTGGTTCAGTAACTTTTCTTTCGCCTCCATTCCCCCTGTGGTGCGCTCAGGAAGCAGAATGTCAAATCAACTTCCTGGAGCTCCAGATGATCAGGTACCCTCTATGGGCTTTCAGAGATTGGCTGTCCAACAAAGTGCTCTTGATCCAGACAGACAACCGAGTAGCGATGTGGTATGTCAACAAGCAGGAAGGCAAGGAGTTGTACCTCCTGTGTCAGGAAGCGGTCCAGACTTGGTCCTGGGCTCTGTCCCATGGGATGGTGCTCCGGGCCATGTATCTGGCTGGAATGGAGAACGTGATAGCAGACAGACTGAGTCGAGCCTTCAGGCCCCACGAGTTGTCCCTGAACCAGGTGGTGGTGAATGGGATCTTCCGTCTTTGGGGAATCCTAGACATGGACTTTTTCGCATCCTCCTGCAACAGGAAGGTGACTCAGTTCTGCTCCCTGTACATGTCAGATGGCAAACCAGCCTCGGATGCCTTTGCCCACCATTGGGGCAAGGGTCTTCTGTATGCGTATCCTCCGATTCCTTTAGTCACGAAGACTCTGCTGAAGCTTTGCAAGGAGCAGGGGACTATGATTCTCATAGTCCCCCCTATTGACCGAGACAGGTCTGGTTTCCACTCCTTTGGGAGTTGTCCATCTGGAAACTGATCAGTCTGGGGACTAACCCAGATCTCATCACGCAAGATCAGGACAGGCTGCAGAATCCCAACCTCCAGGCTCATAGCCTGTTATGCCCAGACAGGACTGCATCTTGTGGGTCATGTCAAGGCTCATTCTGTCAAAGCCATGGCAACGTCAATGGCCCACTTGCGAGCAGCTCACATGGAGGACATCTGCAAGGCTGCGACATGGAGTTCTCTCCACACATTCGTATCACACCTGGATCCTTACCATTCGTATCACACTGTTGTCTGGTTAGGGCTGGCCGAAGCAACAGTAGGTTCAGCCAGTCTGTCCTCTGGAATCTCTTTGAGTTGTAGAGCCCAACTCTCCCTGCCAAGGGCCCATTGTTTGGGTTCAGGCTGTCTCCCCCTCTGTTACCAAGAGCACAGTGGTTGTTGTGCATGTTGGCACCTGGTTGATGCTCATTGGTCCCCTTTTGTGTTGGGGAGCAGCCTGTAGCTAGGGATTCACCCATGTGTGATGGCTACCATCCTGCTTGTCCAAGGAGAAAGCAGAGTTGCTTATCTGTAACAGGTGTTCTCCTAGGACAGCAGGATGTTAGTCCTCACGAAACCCACCCACCACCTCATGGAGTTTGGTTTCTCCTATGTTTCATTATTTTATTTTTATCGTAATTCTATGTTACAAGACTGAAAAGGGACCCTGCATGGATGCATGGTATAAGGCAAGCTGGGGATACTCAATGTACCCAGTCAAAGTTCTAGAAACTTTGACATAAGTTTTCTGTGCTGGGCTCCATCCGATGATGTCACCCATGTGTGAGGACTAACATCCTACTGTCCTAGGAAAACACCTGTTACAGGTAAGCAACTCTGCTTTACTTAAAGATACAGAGTTTTAAATATTTTGAGCAGAATTTCCCTAGAAGTACATTGTAAGAGTGTCCCTTCTGCCCTATCCCTACTCTCCTGGCCAGTCTCCTTTCACTTTGCCTTCTCAGGCCCCCCAATTCCTCCATTCTCCACTATCTCTCTCCTTCCCCATTAGGCTCCACCCCTTTCCACTCTATCTCCATTCCCAGAGTTTGACCTCTCTCTCAGTACTGCCCCTCACACATGCTCCCTCTGACCCTCACACACACAGGCTTCCTCTCTCTCATGCACATACACACCCCCTCATACTGGCTCCTTCTTTCTCTCTTTCACACACACATCCCCTTATAGAGACTCCCTTTCTCTCACTCGCATATATATATATATATATATATATACTCACTCACTGGCTCTCTCCTCATACATAGTCACACACTAACACTAACTGGCTCTCTCCCCCTCATACACAGACACACTAACACTAACTGGCTCTCTCGCCCTCATACACACACACATACATACACACACACTCACTGGCTCTTTCCCCCTCATACACACACACACACACTCACTGGCTTTCTTCTTCTCATGCACACACACACACACACAGTCACTGGCTCTCTTCCCCTCATACACACACATACACATACACACTCACTGGCTCTCTCCTCTTTATATACACAAACACTCACTGGCTCTCTTCCCCTCATACACACACTCACTGGCTCTCTTCTTCTCATATACATACACTCACTCACAGGCTCTCTCTTCTCAAACAAAAACACACACACACACTCACTCACTAGCTCTCTTCCTCTCATATGCATACACACTCACTGGCTTTTTTCTTCTCATATACATATATACACTCACTTGATCTCTCCTTCTCATACATACACTCATTCACTGGCTCTCTCACAAACCAAGCCTCTTCTGCTGCAGGCACCAGGGGATGTGCTGGGGCTTTTGTATTAAGCAACTGCTGGGAGGGATGTGCCAGCTCCAGTAGGCCTCTTCTTTAACTGCTCCAGATTTTCAGGACAAGGCGATCCAGTCCTTGTTTTACCCTATTACATGCTGGGACTTGTTCTGATTTCCCTATTACATTCCCTAAGAAAAGCAAGGCTGTATGTACTTGCATGCAGGGGAGTAAAACCAGGACTGGATCAACCTGTTCTGAAAATCTGGAGGCAGTTGGCAATCCTAGGTAGGAGCAACAGTGTTGGTGGCCCCCACACGGGTCCTTTGTAATAGAGTGGTAAGGGGAGGGGTGTGCCGGCCCCGTCCAGCTAAGCCTCTTCTTCAGTCCTGCTGGTTCCTTTCTTCTGTTGGTTTTTGCCGGTGCCCCTTTGGGGGGGGGGGTTTTTCGGTTGCTGGCAAGAGAGGAAGCGTCAATGACCCCACTGGGCCTTTTTTTTTTCCAGCCACGGGTGGGAGGGTCGATGCCGACGGCCTTTCTAAACATCTTCTTCTATTGCTTGCTTGCGGGCTGCGGGAGCCAGGCACACTTTCTGCCTTACAATTTTGCATCATGCCTGGCTCCTGCCTAACTGTAGACCCATGGGCAGTGCTGGCAGAAAGTGTCCCCTGCTCCCACAGCCTGCAAACAATTCCGGTGCTGCCCGGAGTCCGGCGGTTGTAAAATGTAAGCCGGACAGGAGCTGTGGGAGACCACATGACCAGCTAGACCAGCCCACCTGGGCATGCCCGATGCCCCGATGGGCAAATCCATCCCTGTTACTCCCCCCCTTCGCCATTGCTACATGGAAAGTCAAAAGACAAGTAAGTGAAGAGATGTGGTGTATGATTGCCTGAGTAAAGAGGCTTTTATGCTCCCTGCAAGACAACAGACTGTACAGCCTGCAAGAAATATTCATCACTAAGCGGGAGTAGAGAGATGATGGCCACTTGGGCAGGATGCATACAGTAGGATGATGATTCTGTCACCTTTGCAAACCTGACTATGGTGAAAGCTCTGGAGCTATGTCCAGGCAGGTGCCTCCTCATGGACGTTGAAATGAAGGGAGTAAGCTTGTGATTAATCAATATCTACACCCTCAAACCAAAGGAGAAAGGAAGAAACTGTTCTAAGATGTGAAGCCATTCCTGGTAACATCCAGGGTCCGGTTACATGGAGGCGACTTCAGCTGTGTGGAGAAGAGCCTGGATCAAGGCTCACAGCCTAAATCGTCTGGATATGATGAAATGACCCTTACAGCAATGATAAAACAGATCAGTTAATAGATGTGTATCGACAACACTTTCTCAGGCATCCCGGATACATATTAAGAACATAAGAAAATGCCATACTGGGTCAGACCAAGGGTCCATCAAGCCCAGCATCCTGTTTCCAACAGTGGCCAATCCAGACCATAAGAACCTGGCAAGTACCCAAAAACTAAGTCTATTCCATGTAACCATTGCTAATGGCAGTGGCTATTCTCTAAGTGAACTTAATAGCAGGTAATGGACTTCTCCTCCAAGAACTTATCCAATCCTTTTTTAAACACAGCTATACTAACTGCACTAACCACATCCTCTGGCAACAAATTCCAGAGTTTAATTGTGCGTTGAGTAAAAAAGAACTTTCTCCGATTAGTTTTAAATGTGCCCCATGCTAACTTCATGGAGTGCCCCCTAGTCTTTCTATTATCCAAAAGAGTAAATAACCGATTCACATCTACCCGTTCTAGACCTCTCATGATTTTAAACACTACATTCACCAGAGGTACACGGGGAAAAGCCGCCTTGACCACCTGCCTGCACAGCTCGGGCACACATTGTACCCTCTGCCTTTTCTGATCACTTCTGAAATCACCAGGTTTTGGAAGGGGAGTCTGCAGAACCCTAGAGCAATAAAAAAAAAAAAAAAACGTGGAAAAGGTTGATGAAAACCTGTTCTATAAGTCGGTTCAAGAACGATGGGGCAACACCAAGAACCGCCGCTGGCCTCTCTTTAAAAAAAAAAAAGAAAAGAAAAAAAGAAGCTGCTTGAAGAATAAAGAAAGAAAAGAGAGCGTGCTCCTACTTATGGCCGGGGCTCAGCCGGACGAGCTGTGGGAACCGTGACTGATAATGTCTGAATGTAACCAGACTAAGGGGCCGATGCAATACAGTGCGCTCAGCCGAGCGCACTGTTTAACCCGCTGTCGGACGCCGAGTGAATGAGTTAGCGCTCGTCCCATGCAAATGCACGTGAATGAGGCTATTACTCATTCGCTCCGCATGCAAAAATAAATAAATAAATGTGCGTCGGTGTTCATAACCGGCAGACTGCCGGTAACCGCGGGGTCGCCTTAGCAAGGAGGTGCTTAGGTCGCGCTAGCGACCCTAGCGCCTCCTTGCTAGCGTGACCCCCCCTCCCTAATTTGTTTATTGCATGGCGCCCCCCCTTGCAGGCGCCATGCATGCACTAAGAAAGCAGGCGCTGAAAAGTCAGCGCCCGCTTTCCGCAGATTTTATTGCATCGGCCCCTAAGGCAGAGAGGAGAAAGTTACATGCAGAAAGCGCTCTGATGGTCAAGGACAGGAGAGGAAATAAAAGTCCCGGATCCTTACCAGAGTGTTCTTTAAGAACAAAGGAAAGAGTAAAAAGCAAGCTCATGCTTCACCTACAGGACTCGTAGGACAATATGCAGAACTCTCCGGAAGGTATTGGTAGGGCTGAGGGGCAGAATATTACTAAAGTCTGTTTGAAGGATGCAACATACCAGCTCAAGGGACAGAGGCCTTCCTTAGAGGCTTCCCTCTACCCAGAATGCCTGCACACCCAGCTCCTCATGACCCCGGCCACGGAGCAAGAGATCAGTGACCCCCATCTCCAGTATGAATTGCAAGAGACTGCCAGAGAGTGATGGGCTCAACTGCAGAGGTTTGCATGTAAGGAGACCCCAAAAGCTGCCCCTTACCCTCAACGGTTGCCCCTGGTTGATATGGCATCCGTGGCCTTAACAGGTCATCCTGCCAGCGGTTGTGTCTCGACAGCCTCCCCTTTCCCTGTGGGTGAGGTCAGTGTATTGTGGATGTGCGAGTGCAGGGGGGGGGGACCCACTCCCCGCTGGGAAGGTTTTGAGATCTTACAAAACTCCTGTGCCCATGGGACGCAGGGGGGAGTTCAACATCAGCCTTAGCCGAGGGCTGAGGGAGCAGGTGCCTCTCCGTACAGAGGACACGTGGGTGATTTGTCCCTCAACAGGGACAGGGCCTGAAAAAGTGAGATCTTTTGGGGCAAGATGTCCAGAGCCCAGGAAGGGTGGAGTACTGGGTCTCCAGAGTGTTTGGAAGAAGTGTTCCTGAGAAAGTTTCAGAGTCTGAGGAACCCCTTAAAGAAAAGGAATCTGCAGAATCTGCTGGACGGGGATACCAGGGAGCTCTAAGGAGGAACGGTCTGCCTGGGGGAAAACCACAGAGTGTTGGCTGAGCAAGAAAAATCAGCCAGGAACTCACCTAAGGAAAGAAAGGAAAGAAGCAGAGAAGAAGGTATTGGGAGGACCCAGGGAGGAAGGGTACTTGCTCCTGTTTGGGGAGAGTGTGCAAGAGGGAGAAAGAAACTTGTGTTTGGATTTTTGTGCATTTGTGGACTTTGTGTACAGTGTGGTGCACTAGCCTCTAGCACACTGTTTGACTTGGATTTGTTTCCCTGCTACCAGTCTGCAGTAAAAACATTTTATTTTGAACAATAGTTTGGAGTGACGAGTGTTTTTTGTGTGACTGGACTATAGAGCCATAGCATACCTATGGCCAATATGGCCACGGCCATAGGCGCCGCTACCAAAAGGCACCAACAAGAGCAGTGCGGTCGGTCGCCGGCGGGCACTCTGCAAAAGAAAAGCAGCGCCGCCCCATCGAAATTGACGGCGTGGTAAGCGTGGCCTTAGTAAGTGGAAAAGCAGCGCAGCCCCGCTAGCAACACTGCTGATTCTGGGGGGGGGGGGGGGGGTCGCACTGCTTTACAATTTACTAAGGCAGTGCTTACAACACTGACAATTTTGGCAGGGCCATGCTGCTTCGGAGAAGAAGGAGCGCCCCTGCCAGAAGAAGTCCAATGCCTCATGGCTGGAACTCATTCCCTTGGCCATGGGGGCTGAAGAAGGAGATTGCTGCTGCCTGCTACATCAAGGAGGAAGTGAGTGAGAGAGCATGTGTGTGGGAGAGTGAGAAAGCTTATATATGGGAAAGAGAGAGAGCATGTGTACATGTGTGGGAGAATGAGAGAGCATGTGCTTGTATGCGGGAAAGTGAGAGAGAGCATGTGTGCAGGTGGAAGAGTGAGTGAGAGCATGTGTGTATGTATGTGGGGCAGTGACAGAGAGCATGTGTGTGTATGAGAGGGAGCATGTGTGTGCACAGCTACCCCAGTTACTCTCTGCCTGCTAATCCATGACAATTTCAGGGCATCTGGAAATCAAAAGTTCCAAGGTATGGATAATGGGAAATTTTTTAAAATCCTTATTTTAATTGTTGGGTGTTATTTGATGTGTCTGTTTTGAAATATTTTATTGATGTTTGGAAGATTTTTATATAAGTTTTTAATTATTGAATGTTATTCTATTTATTAATTGTTTTGAATCATTCTTTTACTAATTTTGTTTTTTTAATTTTGTTTTTTTTTACTAATTTTATTTTATGAGGAATGGTAATGTTTCTGTTTTTGACATTGTTGCAGTGCATAAAGAATTTGGCTTGTTGCAGTTTCCAGTTCAGTTTTTGTGTGTACATTTCTGTTTATACTGTATGGTCTCTTTATTCTGTATTTGAGAATCTATCTGTGTTTTGCATGTGTGACTGAAGTGAGTTATTCCATTAGTGTGTAGTTTCTATGTAGGGATCTATAGCAGCTTAGTTTGCTCTGTTTTCCTAATAGGAGGTTTATTACTATTTTAGGCCTGGTGTAATATTTGTAGTATTAACTTTCATAAGTAGGGTTGTTGCTGTTTGAATGCTGTTAGTTGGTGCTATGTTTATATATTTTGATTTATTTATTTATCAGGTTTTCTATACCGTCATTAAGATATAATCCATCACAACAGTTTACACAATGTTCAAAAATCAATAAAAGTAAATAAGAGATAAAATACAGTAAATACAATAAATACATAATAATAAATACATTATAATAAAACATATTGCTTTATAAAAGATTTGGAAAAAATAGAACTTGTAGTTTAAAAAGGAATAAATTTAAAATAGTCACATGCATTAATTAAAAAACTAAAATAATAAATTAAATAAGAAGACAAATAAAAGCAGCTCTGCAATTCATTTAATGCTGGGTTTGTTCTTGCTCTCTGTTGTATGTTATACTACTGAGTTTGCTCATATTCATGTATGCTTTGTGAAATAACCATGTTTTAAGGTCTTTTTTGAAATCTTATATATTTTGTTGGAGTCTTAGCTTTTCAGGTAATTCATTCCATATTTTAGGACCGGCTATAGATATCGCTCTGTTTCTCACTTGCGTTAGTCATGCTGAATGTATTGTTGGAATAGTGAGCAATGCCTTATTACTTGAACGCAGGTTTCTTTGTGGAGTGTGTAATCTAACTGAGGCATTAAGCCATTCAGTGGCTTTCCTATATAAAATTTTATGAATAATGCATAGTTTTATACTCTATGCGTTGGTCAATGGGTAGCCAGTGTAGTTTGATCAAAACTGGTGTAATATGGTCGTATTTTCTAGTATTTGTAAGAATCCGTGCTGCGGCATTCTGAAAAACTTGGAGGGGATGAATAGTAGTTTGAGGAAGACCCAGAAGAAGGGTATTGCAGTAGTCAATATTAGCGAATAGTAATAATTGAAGTACTGTTTTTTTTTCTCGTGGCTTTCTGAGGATCATGCCCAAGATGCATTACAGTAGGCCTAATACCATATAGGTACAAGTATCTCTTGGTTTTTTGCAGAGTTTTCTGGTCGGCACCTCAGCAGTGCATGTAAATATAATATACATATTGCAAGTGATATTTTTACCTCAGAAGACTGTGCTTTGAATGCTCTTTTTCATGTAAAATCTGTTACTATAAATACATAATTTGTAATTGTGTGTTAGGCAGGTGCAATAGGGTGGGGGGTGCAAGGCTGTAAAGTTTTCCTTGAACTGGCCTTGGGCATTGCTGTACAAACATTGAACAGAGTCCCCCAACCTGTCATGTGTTGTGTAAAGGGGGAGGGCGCAGATTTTCACTTGTGCCAAATTGCCTGGCTACAGCTCTGCTGGACTGGTGTGCCGAAGAGACTCAGAGAGAGACAAAACCCTAAGGGCCTTGAAAAGTCTTATCTTTACCCCCCTGTGTGCAGGGCTGGAGCAAGGGTGTTAGGCGCCCTCGGCAAACCTTCTGTCTTGCACCCGCCCCTCCTCCCTCCCTCTCCACCCCTATCCCAGCCCCGGCCCTGACCTCATTCACTGAGACGCCGCTTATGGCACGCCGAGTGTCTGCTTTTCTCGGCCATGAGCAGGATGGGCACTGCTCGCAGCCAGCTGAGTCTCTACGCCTCTTGGCCACGAGCGAGATGGGTTCCACTTGCGGCCCCACATGGATGCTCTACGCCGCCCCCTAATGGTTGGCGCCCTAGGCGACCGTCTAGTTCACCTAATGGGACATACCGGCCCTGCCTGTGAGGGAACCCCAGGAGGTCATGGGCCTTGTGTGGTCTGTGTCTCCCCCACCCCCATGTGCCTCCTTGCCCAAGAGCTGACCAGGGCAGAGGCTTACAATTCAGACCTTCAAAGCTATGTTGGCTAAGGGCCTCTGCCGGGCTCTCTGCAGAAAACACTTCTGATCTTACTGCATAAGAAAGGGAACAGAGAACAGTTGACAACCTGGGGACCCATATCCTTACTGAACAGTGATTACAAAATATTAGCCAAGGTTATGTTGAACCATTTGTCTACAGTGGCCCCATCCCTCATCTCCACAGAACAGACTTGTGCTGTAAAAGGCAGGCAGATCGCTAAGAATCTGGCCTGTGTGCAGGAGCTTGTGGCACTTGCTGAATCTAGATCAGGAATTGGTCTTTGACCAAGTTGATGACTATAGCTACCTTGTTGAGGCTCTGAGACGCTATGGCATCCCCTGACAGGCCCAGATTTAGGCCTAGGCAGCCTAGGCAATTGCCTGGGATGCCAAATTTTAAAGGCGCCAAATACCCAGGCCAAAGAGGAACGCAACCGTGACAAGGAGGAGCCCTGTTCCATTCGTCCACTTCAAAGGGGCACTGCTATGGCACTCTGGGACTCTGGAGGGGGGTTACTGATAGTGGGACTTCACCCAACATCTTATTTCCAAGAGTCTTCCACACTCTCACCCCACCATACTCACTCTCTAATTCTGCCTATGGGCACCCAAATCTTAAATCCAGCCCTGATCCATGGGACTTTTGTTGAATGTTTGTCCTGCGCATGGTGTCCCTGTTATCAATGAGGGGCCGAGAGGGGGCTTTTTCAGTCAGGGGTTAGACAAGGCTGCCCAATCAGAGTCTTGTTATGTCTTCTCTATAGACCCATTCCTAAGTGCAGTTCAGAGACAGACAGTTAGCCAGGGGTCTCTTGCCCACCCAATAAGGAAGACATCTATGGGTGTCATTAAGGTGACGGCATACTCTGATGATATCACTTGCTTTGCTCCAAATGCTGGGTATGAGAGAGCCCTGTGAGAGAAACATTTGTAAAGGTATTAAACTCTAAACTGAACATAGCAAAGTCTTACTATTCTCTGGATTAAGCCCAGAGGAAGCCCAATTTCCACTTACTGGAGGGATTCAGGCACTGCCAGCAATCTCAGTGTTAGGGAATGTCCTTCGGTGGGGCGGACCCAGGCCATAGAAACTGGGAAGCAAAGACTGAAAGAGGGAGCAGTGGGTGGCCAGATGGAAAAATATGAAGCATCCATTTTGTGTTATTAAGATTTTGTATTATTAAGATTTTTTTTTTTTTTGTTCGTGTATTTAAGTTTTGTAATTTCACTACCCCGGAATTTGGTGGTCAGACTGAACGGCCTGTTCTATTAAATGCTCTGGGGGTGTAAACTCCAAAGTGTATGGAGGTACATTGTTTGCCTCAAAAACAGTGGGGGGAGGGGAAGGGCACTTAAGCATGATAGACCCTGTACTGTTTGTGCTATTTTTATTTATTTATTTATTTATTTATTAGCTTATATATATCGACATTCGTGGGTACATCATGCCGGTTTACAATATAACTGAAGGAGGAAAATACAAAAAACCAGGGTGGGGGGAGGGGAGCAGATAGGAAGAGAGAAGGGGCGAAAGAAGAGAGGGAAAAACAGGAAGAGGAGAAAAGGAACAGAACCTGATGGAAAACAACAGAACATAATATGTAACATTGCAAATTATACACTCAAAAAGGGACTGCGTATAACCTTATACACTATACATAAATTATACACTCCAAAAAGCACTATATACAACAATATACATTATCTTTAACTAGTACATACAGAAGACACTATATATGACATTACAAATTATATGTTCAGAAAGGCAACTATATATAGTCTAGCAGGGGTTGCTATAGGGAAAGGTAGGGTTAAAGGACAGGGGAAGGGGGTATATAAGGGATATAAAAGGAGGTATATAAGGGGCAGAGATATGGAAGACAAATTAGAGTACAATTAAAGGAATAAAGGAGAAGGCTATAAGTATGGTAATGACAAGGTATTGCATACAGTGTGTATTTCAGTTGGAATCAAAGCCTGAGTTTTGGGTGTTGTGAATGGCAGCACATCTTACCTAGATGTTTCATGTCCTTAATCCCAGCCCGAAGGATGTAGGATAGTGTCTGTTGGGGTACAAGACGGTTGCCCACCCATATTCCTGCATATCGTGGTAGACGAAGTGACATAATTTGCCAAGAGTCTAACCTCATACTGAAGAGGTCATTCTATGATGACCTTGCTTTGCCTTGGGGGTCCTCACAAATACTATGCTGAGGTTCTTTAAAAGTTGGGAGACAGTAGGATCCCACAGTCTGTGTGGGATTTTCCGTGGTTGTCAATATTAGGGTGTCTCAGTGTCTGGGCTGAGGTTAATGTGGCCAACAATTAACTATCTGTACCTCACAGAAAGAAACTACAGAACATGTATTTGTGAGCTGACCATTTAGTAATGCAGTAGGGGTAAAGGCCACAAATCAATTAGATATACCCTTATGTTCTACTTATATGAACAGAATGTATGGGATTGAGCTACACTCCAGTCAACCTTGATGGGTTCGCACTCTGTGGCTAATTTACTATCTCCATACAGCATAAAATATGGCTGGCTAGGTGTGCCTTAGTTCTGAGGAAAATTCACACCCCAGTCAGTGAGGTGGTTTCTGTAATAACAAGTACAATCTGGGAAACCAGAAATGCTGAACGAGAGCATTGGAGAGCATTCTGGGCAAACCTGTCAGTAACATTGAGGTGTTAAGATTCTTAGTTATGTGTTGCAATAGTTTGTGCTGCAAAATACTGTAAATAATGAAAATACTGTATTTAAGTTGTTTAAATAAACTAGAATTACCCTGCCGCCCCAGTACTCACAGAACCCCCTAACACGGCTCTGTCAATAAACCTGCAGTATCTCTGCTATTCCAGTACTGAGACCCCCACACCCAGCTGTGCCAATGCACCTCAGTCCCGCCCTGCAACACCCCTGCTTTCCCCTCCCCCCCCTCTTCCCCCCCTGCCCACAGGTGTGCCACAGCAACTTAGCCCTGATCTATTGTAGCCTTTCTGTACCATCAGGGATTAAAGGCACAAAATTTGCCTGTAGGAATTGTCAAAAAAAAAAAATAAAATAAATAAATAAATAAATAAACAGAACTAAGCAGGAATGGCTTAAAAACTCTCTTCAGGAACTGGGTCACCAGGCAGGTCTGGATGACGGCACACTGGGCTGGTATCTGATTGAGTCATGTGGGCAGCGTTATCACGATTGACATCGGATACCTCTCCTCATCAAAGTTCCACCTTCCGCCTCCACGCTCCGCGCCTCACCTCACTATTTCTAGAAAAAAATAAATGAGGACACTGTGTTTTTCTGCTGATTTGGTACCAGATTTCCTGCTGATAAAACCTGTGTGGGGGGGCCTCTCTTTCCTTCCAGAAGCGCAAATCATGCCACCTGTAGGAGAATTGCTCTAATTCTTAACAGCAGGCCAGTGCTGAGGACTGCCAGGCTGTAAAAATGAAAACTTTTTTGCTGTTGATGTGACTCTGTGTGTGTGTGTGTGTGTGTGTCTGTCTGTCTGTCTGTATGTCTCTTCTCTAACTTCCAGCTCATATCTAGAAACAGAAGATGCCAACAGAAAGAGCTGCTTGGTCCTCTCAGTCTGCCCGCCTACACCTGCTTGCTGTGCTGTCACAGGTCTTCCTTGATCTCTGGCATTCTTCTTCCCTCCATCGCTAAAGTCCCTTTGTATCTATTCCATGCATTGCTTGAATTCTCTCACTATTTTGGCTTCTATCACCTTCTCCAGAAGTAAGTTCCAGATGTCCACCACCCTCTCAGTACAAAAGTATTATTGACTCATATTCCTTTTGAGCCATCCTCCCCTTGTCCTTGACTGACACAGTCTATGGAAAATGCTACTTTCTGGTATCTTATTGAAGCATGCTAGGTATCTGAATTGTTGTTGTTGTTGTTCCGGCAATTTCCTTCTATTCCTTTAGGCTTCCAGCTCAGCTACCTCGGGATGTTTCCTCCCCACCCCCCCCCTCCCTAATTTATATCTCCCCCACTACCACCACCACTCAACAGCATACTCAGTCTACTCGTTGCAGCAACAGTCCTGGACCAGAAGTCATGCACCAGGGCTCCTTCCATGAGCATGCAATCATGGACCCTGAATCCAACTACTAGCTCTCACTCTTGAGTGATGACTCACCCCACGGAATCCCCAGCCCAGCCAACCCGGAGAGCAGACTGGGGACCTTCCGCATGGTAGAGTTCCGTCACTGAGCCATCACTAACTCACCTAGACTATAGTAATAGCTTGTATCTTGGTGTGGATGGGCAGACTGGATAGGCCGTAATGGTCTTTTTCTGCTGTTGGGTTTCTGTGTTTCTATGGCCTTCTGATGACTGCACTAAAGAGAATTCGGTTTCTTTAGCATGCTTCTGCAAAACTGATTTTTGGGTCGCAAAAATTAGATCATGTCATCACTCCACTTTTGAAGGAATTTCATTGGCTCCCAATCCCTGCAGAAATGAAGTTTAAACTTTTGACTTTCATATTCAAAACTTTTTATACAGGTCATCCAAGCTATTTAGTGAGTGTGTCGATACCCTATCAGCCAACAAGAATATTCATCTCAAAACCATCTTCTCACTATTCCTTCTCCTGCAGTCATTAGGTTGGAAAATACTAGGCAAACAACTTTTAACTACCAAGGGCCTATGTTACGGAACGCTCTTCCTACAGAGAATCATATGGAAACCAACTATATGAAATTCCAGAAAGCAGTGAAAACATGGATTTTTACTCACTCTTTTAAAGATTAATGTAGAGTTTCTGCTTTTAACTTTTGACTGCAGTTTGTGTTTTGGAACATATTTTATGTGATTTATGGATGGCACTATTTTTATGTCTTTGTTTTGTTTTACTTGTCATTGATATATGCCTTGTTTGCATTTTCTATTCTATTCACCATGAAAGGCGGTGCAATTGGACGCGCTACTGGTGACAATAACGTTGCTTACCTTATCGCCACCAGCGAAGACAACGCAGAGTCTGCCTCCTCGCCGCCCTGACTCCTCCCCTCGCCGCCTCAAATCCGCCCCCAGCATGCTATCACACACGAAAAGGGACTTTTCACATGCGATAGCAGCTTATCGTACGCGATAAGCATTTGAAAATTAACCCCTTAGATGGGATATTCAGCAGCAAGACTATGCTGCTGAATATCATGCTCTACTTCGGCAGATTAGTCTTATCCTTCTACGTTTAGACCTACTATTGAGCAGGTCTAACTTACCTGGATAAGTTAGCCGCCTAATGCTGAATATTGCTTCTTATCCGGCTAAGAAGTGCCGCCCTGATCTTCCCACTGCCCACCAACAAATTATCCAGCTATTCAGATACCCGGATAAATGACTTATCTGGCTATGCTGCAGCCACTAAATGCACTTTGAATATCCGGCTCATAATGTTTAATTTCAAACAGAGTGACCAGATGTTTTCATGACTGTCCATATATTGTGGTGGCACAAATATCAGAGTGATTGCATGGAAAATGTCCATTATCTCACTCATCCTCATCATTCCTGGAAGTACTTGGTAATGCTGCTCTATCTACTTGATCTTGTATATTTGATCCACAACTATAAGCAATTAAAGGCAGTTCTGAAAACACTGAATGTAATGACAATATATGCCAATGATGTCTAATACTGTTGGCAAAGTCTACTGATTTATTGGAATGCTGAAGTACGCATACATCACCTGTTTGCTCATTCTTTCCATGATATTCTAGCAATGCTCTCCAGTCAGAGCACAATGCTCTATGGTATGCAATTTTAGCAGCTGCTACTGGCTACCCCCTGATCAAAAAAATGGATGGCTGGTATGTAAGTTTGGTGTTTAGATTCCTGTATTGTTGAATATATACTTCAGATTCTAAAACATTGACTCTTGTGAGCCCTGATTAACTTATCCCCTGCGCAGGAGGAATTGCTTAAATTTGGGGTTGTCTTTTGTCCCCAATATATAATTCATGATTCTTTTATGAGTAGAAAATGTATTCATCGATTTATTCACAAATTGCAAGTGAAATTGTACTTTTCATTATGTTCTGATTTTTCAGATACTATTTCCAGAACATAAGAACATAAGACTTGCCACACTGAGACAGACCAAAGGTCTATCCAGCCCAGTATCCTGTTTCCAAAAGTGGCCAATTCAGGTCACGAGTACCTGGCAGGATCCCAAGGGGTAGATAGAGTCCATGCTGCTTATTCCAAGAATAAGAAGTGGATTTCTGTAACTCAACCTTAATAATGGCTAATGGACTTTTCCTCCAGGAACTTGTCCAAACTTTTTTAAATGCAGCTACACTAATAGCTTTTACCACATCCTCTGGCAATGAATTCCAGAGCTTAATTATACACTGAGTAAAAAAATGTTTTCTCTTATTAGTTTTAAATGTATTATCCAGTAACTTCATTGTGTAACCCCTGGTCTTTGTACGCCGGGTTGCACGCACAAATCTACGCCCGCTCGTAGCTACTAAATTCTGGCCCTGTGTCTTTTATCCAGTTTGCAATTCACAATAGGACACTGCCTCCTATCCCATGATATTTAAATTTCCTAAGAAGTCTCTCATGAGAGATTTTGTCAATTGCTTTCTGGAAATCCAAATGAACTATACATAGCAACATTTCGTGATTTGGTCCTTCAGGATTTGTCTTTTTTGAAAATTAAGGGTGGAGGAGTGGTAATTCAAGACCGTCAATGTTACATTATGGAAATTCAGCAACAATTAGAAGATGAGCAGAATTACTTGCAACTCCCCTCAGATCCCACATCAAGTTTGCAAACTCTTGTAAGTCAGTTAGTTTTGCCAGAGAAGTCAACACTTTTAATCAACAAGGAGTGTTGCGATTCTGTCCATGAGCACCGCGGCCAGGCCCTTACCTCCGGGATCCCGGACCTGCTCCCGCTTCCAGAGGCCTGGTTTGCGGCCTGGTTGGCGGCGTCCCCGCTGGGACTGTGCCGCTGCAAGCCCTCCCATGGACGCCTGGCTCCTAGGCGCGCTCGCGCGCCACTTGGGCACTTTTCTAGGCCATTTCCCACCAGTGGTGACTCCGCCCAACTTCCGACGTCAGACGCCACGGCCTTGATAAGCCGGCCGCGGCCATCCAGTCTTTGCCTTGCAATGGGTTAGCTTACCGGTTTCCTGTTGCGCTGTGCCCCGGAGTGACTCGCCTTGCTTCGTTGCTCCGTTCTTGCTACAGTACCTGCCTGGTTCCTGCCTGCCTGCTACAGTCCCAGCCTGCCTGCTACTGTTCCTGCCTGGTTCCAGTACCCGAATCCTGCTACTGTTCCTGCCTGGTTCCAGTACCCGAACACAGTTACAGTATTGCTACTGTCTTAGTCTGGTTCCAGTTACCTGTCCTGATCCACAACCCGCCTAAGTCCCAGCGGCCGGGTCCCTACGGGCTCCTCCCGGGGGGGCTTCGGCTTCCAAGGGTGAAGCCACCTAAGTCCCAGCGGTTGGGCTCCTATGGGCTCCTCCCGGGGGAGTACCAGCTTCCAGGGTGAAGAGCATCTACGTCCCGCCTGCCATCTGCCTCCCGGCCTGCTATTCACTAGAGACATTGACCACCTTCCCAGTCTCCAGCAGGTCGACCCAAGGGTCCACTAAACAGAGACTCCCATAACAAGGAGTGCTAATTTTTATCAGTAGTCCATCCATGTATTTCAAATAGCATTTCAAAGGTACATAAGATGCTTACTAATCCTCCAGCACATCATTTTGTGTTCAGCAATGGCTCTCTTTTAGAACTATCAGTGACATTTTTTGGATACATTTTTAAGACCTCATGTCACTCATATGAAATCACACATTCAAGATACTACCCATGTACTATGCAAGTTAAAACAAAATCACATTTCTCAACATGTGATTTTGGTAAAAATGGATGTGGTTTTATTTTACATAAATGTATCAAAACAAGGGGACCTTATTGTTATTACGCAAGTCTTATCTAAAGATGATTGTCAACAATGGGTTCCTGCTAACTTTTTGTATTCCATTACTGATTTTGAAAAATAATTTTTCAGATTTGAACATGACTACTATATTCAAAACTACAGCATCACAAAGGGGTCTTTGATAGCATCTTCTGTGGCAAACCTAGGTATGGAAGATTTTGAGGAGCACCACATTTATGGATCACCTTATTTATTGAAAGTGGTTTTATGGGTTCGTTACATTGATGATTTGTTTATCAGCTGGGATGCATCTATTGCTGAACTGCAAGCTTCCTATGAGTGGATTAAAAATACAGTTGATCCGTTTTTAAAATTTACCATGACTCATGATTGGATATTCTCATTTCCAAATTCTGTGATGGAATTCACACCATAGTTTTTGCAAGACTGCAGACAGAAATAACTTATTCAAGTTTAAACGTTTTCATCCCAAATCTTTCAAATCAAGATGCCTTGGGAGTCAATTTTTTAGAATCCAAAGGATATGATCACCAGTATAGGAATTGAAACACTAAGCATTCACACTAGCCATCTGTTTTGTCTTTTTTTTTTTTTTTGAGTGAGGGTACCCAGTAGCAGTTGTTAAAACTGCATGCTGTAGATCATTGTACTCTGATCAGAGCACTTTGCTGGACTATCATGGAAAGAATGAGCCAATACATGATGTATGTGTACTTCAACATTCCAGTGACTCAGTAGACATTGCCAACAGTATTAGACATAATTGGCATATATTGCCATTACATTCACTGTTTTTGGAATTGCCTTTAACTGCTGATACTCATGGATTAAACATATGAAATCAAGTAGCTAGAATGGTATTATCAGCTATTTTCAGGAATGATGAAAATGAGTCAGTTACTGGACATTTTCCAACCCCCATTATTGTGATATGTGTGCCATCACAATATCTGGGAAGCAGAGCTGTAGCTAAGCAATTTGGTGCCTATGGCCAAGTGAAAATCTGCGCCCTCCCCTTTACACAACACATGACACCACGAGTTGGGAGATTTTGTTAAATGTTTGTACAGCAATGCCCATGGCCAGTGCAAGGGTATTAGAGGCCCTAGGAAAGTTTTATAGCCTTGCATCCCCCACCCTATCATACCCTGCTCACACGCAATTAAAAATTATGCATTTATAATACAGATTTTACATGAAAAAGAACATTCAAAGCACAGTCTTCTGAGATTAAAATGTCACTTACAATATGTATGCTATATTTACATGTACCGCTGAGGTGCCAACCAGAAAACCTTGCAAAAAAGCAAAAGATGCTTGGAATCAACATGGTATTAGGCCTACTGTAATGTGTCTTGGACATGGGCATGATCCTCAGAAAGCCACGAGAAAAAAGAATTTCTATATAAAAATAGCAATAACTGCCAGCACTCAAACAGCAACAGCCCTACCTATGAAAGTTAATACTACAAATATTACACCAGGCCTAAAATAGTAATGCACTCCCTATTAGGAAAACAGAACAGGCCAAGCTGCTATAGATCCCTACATAGAAACTTCACACTAATGGAATAACTCACTTCAGTCACACATGCATAACACAGAGAGATCCTCAAATACAGAATAAAGAGACCATACAGTATAAACAGAAATGTACACACAAAAACTGAACTGGAAACTGCAACAAGCCAAATTCTTTATGCACTGCAACAATGTCAAAAACAGAAACATTACCATTCCTCATAAAATAAAATTAGTAAAAAAACAAAATTAAAAAAACAAAATTAGTAAAAGAATGATTCAAAACAATTAATAAATAGAATAACATTCAATAATTAAAAACTTATATAAAAATCTTCCAAACATCAACAAAATATTTCAAAACAGACACATCAAATAACACCCAACAATTAAAATAAGGATTTTAAAAAATTTCCCGTTATCCATACCTTGGAACTTTTGATTTCCAGATGCCCTGAAATTGTCATGGATTAGCAGGCAGAGAGTAACTGGGGTAGCTGTGCACACACATGCTCCCTCTCATACACACACATGCTCTCTGTCACTGCCCCACATACATACACACATGCTCTCACTCACTCTTCCACCTGCACACATGCTCTCTCTCACTTTCCCGCATACAAGCACATGCTCTCTCATTCTCCCACACATGCACACATGCTCTCTCTCACATTCCATGTCATTCAATGCAACTACCCTCAGCTATACATTGGTAGCACATAGAGACCGATAAGGGTTTGCTTGCATGAACATCAGAGTTCCTTAAAAACATGTAAAGAGTGAGCTCCCATTGTAAAACACTGTATGGCAAACTATCATTGTTACGGTATGAAGAGTTACAGTTTATCAAATCAATTGCACAGCCACAAGTGGTGAAGATTCAGTGGCATTACTGAATTTGAAGAAACAAGGTTGGATATTTTTATTAGATACCATACAGCCTAAAGGAATGAATGAAACCAGCCTTATTTGATTATGTGTTTATGTTATTATTAGTTGTATTGGTATCTGATTGGAATGTTTTCTTCTTTTCAATGACAGGTCACTTGGTGATTAGGTGCTATATTTACAGAAGTCTGAGATGCATTTTGAATCCAGATCCACTGAAGTACACACATGAACCTGCATTCAAGAAGCACGCCATCTAAAACAGTTGCCCCTGGGGAAGTCAGCGAAACACGGGCTGTGTTGGGGTTTTTTTTAAGTTGGAATCGTGCTGGTATTGATGTTTACAAGATAAATGTTGCTGGTTTTTAGATGCAATAGAAAGTTTTTAAAACATTTTTTCCTCAAAAGAATCTTATATAACTGTTTAGAAACCAATGATTATAAGGAGCTGCTTCATTCAAGCTCTAATGGATGAATATCTTTTTAATATATAGTGCGTGACTCCCCATTGGCAGTTTTCAGGAAGTTGAACTTTTACAGTGTTATCTCTTGTTTGTCACCTTCATCTTTCAACCTCAGCACATGTTGGCAGCTGAGCCCCTTAAATAGCATGCGTACTGAAAAGTTAACACTTGGTCCGAAGCAGGTGTTAAATTTTAGGCTATAGCAAACACACACTTAATAGTGCATGGAAGGAGCATACTGTGCTATTTTGGGGAGATATTGATACTTGTGCCCGTGCTGGGGGTCCTGGGCGCTTTGCCGGCTGCAGCGCTCACTGGAGCCACCACCATGCCAGAGGCCCACTTTGCAGCTTCTCCTAGGCAGCTAACTGGTTCAGGAGCAGACAGTCCATAGTGTCTTGAGTACATTTCTTATTCAAAAAGGCAATAAACAAACACATATCGCTCTCACACGTGTGCACACCACACCGCTGAAATTCCATGTTTGTGGAATTTGGGGGCCCTTGGGGTGTTCCCTCCCCCCCTTTTATGTAATATACGCATGCAATCTCTGGGAAATTTGATTTGTCATTTGGGGGTTTCGTGCATCTGTTTATGCTGAAAAGTCAGATCAGTCACTGTGGCACATTTACAGCATGCCGTGCGGATAATTTCTGCTTGGTTACTTCAGAGCAAGCTTATGTTAAATGAAGCCAAGACTGAGTTTTTGGTTGTGGAAGAAGGAGACCCTGTTTGTACTCCTCTTCCCACTCTAGTTAGCAGTACAATCTTGACTGACATTGGCATCAATAATGTCGCCCCACTGGATCTTTAGGCATCGGGCTGGAGTCAGTCTTGTCCTTAGAGAGTCATATTGCATGTATAGTTCAGGCTGGGTTGTTTTTTTTAAGCTTCGCAGTTGCACCTCTTGCGTCTTTTTAGATGCGGGCACATTTAGATATGTGGTTCAAACATATAAGAACTTAAGAACATGCCATACTGGGTCAGACCAAGGGTCCATGAAGCCCAGCTTCCTGTTTCCAACAGTGGCCAATCCAGGCCACAAGAACCTGGCAAGTGGCCGCTGATTTTGAACTTGCCTGGAGCTGAGCGGACTCGCCGGTGCTGAGCTGTGTGCTTCTTTAATTGATTTCCTTGTCTTGGAGCCTGCTGTGGTGACATCGGTGGGAGGAGCCGGGTTGGCAATAAGAACTGCCTTACGCTGGTGTGACATCGCCGATGTGACGACAAAGCCATGCGTGGCTAAGGGGCGCACGGATTTGCCCGGCTTAGCCCGGATTGGAACGGTTTGGAGCGGATATGCTGACGAATCAGTGGCCTTGAGATCATTGGCAAGTTAAACAACTGTTTTTTGTCTATTTGAATACAATTACGCCCGGGCAAGTTTATTCTTTGAGGAAAGAATTCTGTTAGCGGTACTAATACCATTTTTCAGTTAGCTATGCCTCATACAAAGAGGAAAGCTAAACTGAGAGAGTTTTCCTCCACTTCTGCACCTAATATGAGATTAACTCAACCCCGAATAGCGGATTGTTTTCAAACAATCTCCTCATCAGCACCGGTAGGAGCCGCAGGAAGTCCAGGTCAGGAGCAGGAGCCAAACTACCAGGCATGTGAAACATCTCTGAGTCCCGGTGCCCCAGAAAAACCAGCCTCCCCCATCTGGGAAGATGGATCTAGAATCTAATTTAATCTTAAGACTCATTCGGCTCCCAGACAGAAGTCGAAGAATCGACAAATGTGTCGGAGGACTTAGAAGACCATGGTCCCAGGGAATCAAATGACTTATCTGAGTCCTTTACAGATGAAGTTGGAGGGACATCTAAGCAATTAAGAGTGGAAAAACAAGCGCGATTAGGGAATATTGAGGATATTCCTGTTATACCAAAGAAATTTTCTATTGAAGAACTTGGGTCTATGATGATAATGATGCAAAAATCCAAAAATAATCTCACTGTAACAGTTCAAGAAGCTGTAAATAAAAATATATCTGTACAGAGTAAAATTGATAGTATAGACAAAAGTATGAATATCCTAGAAATGAAAGTTGAGGAAATCCAAAAAAATCCAAATAAATTTAATAAAATCTGAGAAAGTGCATGAGGATAAATTTGAAATATTGGAGAACCAGCTCAGGAAATTTAATCTTAGAATCTTAAATTTCCCTAAAATACACTTAGCAGCTCCAATAGATTTATTTAAGAGTTATGTGAAGAATATTTTAAAATATTCAGATCTATCTATTCCTATATTGTCTAAGATCTACTATTTGCAGCAACCTCAGAATAGAGAAGGTAATCTAAATCAAGAGAACCTGGATAAAGTTGATCTGAATCTTACTGATTTTCTTGAAAAATCATATGAGATGAATATTGATTCAAGGGCTACTTTAATAGTTCAGTTTTCCTCACTTCTAGAAAGAGACGCTGTATTAAGGTTACACTTCAGATATCAGAATCAGGATTTTTATGGTCATCTTATAAGAATCTTTCCCGATGTAGTACGAGCTACTCAGTTAAGACGCAGGAAATTTATAGCTATGAGAGCTGAGGTATTAGAAAGAGGCGCTCAATTTTTCCTAAGATACCCTTATAGGTGTTTTATTAAACATCAAGATTCATGATATGTTTTCAATCAGCCAGATCAGTTGCGTATATATATCTTGATTCATACTCTTAGAAGATGCTTAGAGAGGGAAATCAATGTTTGATGAAGGAGTTAGACAATCTGTAATAGAATAATGTTATTTCCTTTGATTACTGCTTCACTATGTACTTAAGAACCAATTTTCTCTAATTTCTAGATGTTTCTTTCAATTTCCTGATATTATGATATATAGTAATGTTCTGTAATGTTTTGCATAAACATGCTATAGAGATATGTCTTTATTATATATCTGAATAATTGTTTTAAATATCTAAAAGCAAATAAAAATACAATTAAAAAAAAAAGAACCTGGCAAGTTCCCAAAAACTAAGTCTATTCCATGTTACTGTTGCTAGTAATAGCAGTGGCTATTTTCTAAGTCAACTTAATTAATAGCAGATAATGGACTTCTCCTCCAAGAACTTATCCAATCCTTTTTTAAACACAGCTATACTAACTGCACTAACCACATCCTCTAGCAACAAATTCCAGAGCTTAATTGTGCATTGAGTGAAAAAGAACTTTCTCTGACTAAAAGACAGAAAACAGAGAGTAGGATTAAATGGACAATTTTCTCAGTGGAAGGGAGTGGACAGTGAAGTGCCTCAGGGATCTGTATTGGGACCCTTACTTTTCAATAAATTTATAAATGATCTGGAAAGAAATACGACGAGTGAGATAATCAAATCTGCAGATGACACAAAATTGTTCAGAGTACTTAAATCACAAGCAGATTGTGATAAATTGCAGTAAGACCTTGTGAGACTGGAAAATTGGGCATCCAAATGGCAGATGAAATTTAATATGGATAAGTGCAAGGTGATGCATATAGGGAAAAATAACCCATGCTATAATTACACAATGTTGGGTTCCATATTAGGTGCTACCACCCAAGAAAGAGATCTAGGCGTCATAGTGGATAACACATTGAAATCGTCGGTTCAGTGTGCTGCGGCAGTCAAAAAAGCAAACAGAATGTTGGGAATTATTAGAAAAGGAATGGTGAATAAAATGGAAAATGTCATAATGCCTCTGTATTGCTTCATGGTGAGACCGCACCTTGAATACTGTGTACAATTCTGGTCGCCGCATCTCAAAAAAGATATAATTGCGATGGAGAAGGTACAGAGAAGAGCTACCAAAATGATAAGGGGAATGGAACAGCTCCCCTATGAGGAAAGACTAAAGAGGTTAGGACTTTTCAGCTTGGAAAAGAGGCGGCTGAGGGGGGATATGATAGAGATGTTTAAAATCATGAGAGGTCTAGAACGGGTAGATGTGAATCGGTTATTTACTCTTTCGGATAGTAGAAAGACTAGGAGGCACTCCATGAAGTTAGCATGGGGCACATTTAAAACTAATCGGAGAAAGTTCTTTTTTACTCAATGCACAATTAAACTCTGGAATTTGTTGCCAGAGGATGTGGTTAGTGCAGTTAGTATAGCTGTGTTTAAAAAAGGATTGGATACGTTTTTGGAGGAGAAGTCCATTACCTGCTATTAAGTTCACTTAGAGAATAGCCACTGCCATTAGCAATGGTAACATGGAATAGACTTAGTTTTTGTGTAATTGCCAGGTTCTTATGGCCTGGATTGGCCACTGCTGGAAACAGGATGCTGGGCTTGATGGACCCTTGGTCTGACCCAGTATGGCATTTTCTTATGTTCTTAGTTTTAAATGTGCCACATGCTAACTTCATGGAGTGCCCCTAGTCTTTCTATTACCTGAAAGTGTAAATAACCGATTCACGTCTACTTGTTCAAGACCTTTCATGATCTTAAAGACCTCTATCATATTCCCCCTCAGCAGTCTCTTCTCCAAGCTGAAAAGTCCTAACCTCTTTAGTCTTTCCTCATAGCAGAGCTGTTCCATTCCCCTTATCATTTTGGTCGCCCTTCTCTGTACCTTCTCCATCGCAATTATATCTTTTTTGAGATGTGGCGACCAGAATTGTACACAGTATTCAAGGTGCAGTCTCACCATGGAGTAGTACAGAGGCATTATGACATTTTCCATTTTATTCACCATTCCCTTTCTAATAATTCCCAACATTCTTTTTGCTTTTTTGACTGCCGCAGCACACTGAACCGATGATTTCAATGTGTTATCCACTATGACGCCTAGATCTCTTTCTTGGGTGGTAGCTCCAAATATGGAACCTAATATTGTGTAACTATAGCATGGGATATTTTTCCCTATATGCATCACCTTGCACTTATCCACATTAAATTTCATCTGCCATATGGATGCCCAATTTTCCAGTCTCACAAGGTCTTCCTGCAATATATCACAAACTGCTTGTGATGTAACTCCTCTGAACAATTTTGTATCATCTGCAAATTTGATTACCTCACTCGTATTTCTTTCCAGATCATTTATAAATATATTGAAAAGTACGGGTCCCAATACAGATCCCTGAGGCACTCCACTGCCCATTCCCTTCCACTGAGAAAATTGTCCATTTAATCCTACACTCTGTTTCCTGTCTTTTAGCCAGTTTGTAATCCACGAAAGGACATCACCACCTATCCCATGACTTTTTACTTTTCCTAGAAGCCTCTCATGAGGAACTTTGTCAAACGCCTTCTGAAAATCCAAGTACACTACATCTACTGGTTCAACTTTATCCACATGTTTATTAACTCCTTCAAAAAAGTGAAGCAGATTTGTGAGGCAAGTCTTGCCTTGGGTAAAGCCATGCTGACTTTGTTACATTAAACCATGTCTTTCTATATGTTCTGTGATTTTGATGTTTAGAATACTATCCACTATTTTTCCTGGCACTTATGTCAGGCTAACCGGTCTGAAGTTTCCCGCTCGCCCCTGGAGCCCTATTTAAATATTGGGGTTACATTAGCTATCCTCCAGTCTTGAGGTACAATGGATGATTTTAATGATAGGTTACAAATTTTTACTAATAGGTCTGAAATTTCATTTTTTAGTTCCTTCAGAACTCTGGGGTGTATACCATCCGGTCCAAGTGATTTACTACTCTTCAGTTTGTCAATCAGGCCTACCACATCTTCTAGGTTCACCGTGATTTGGTTCACTCCATCTGAATCATTACCCATGAAAACCTTCTCCAGTACAGGTACCTCCTCAACATCCTCTTCAGTAAACACCGAAGCAAAGAAATCATTTAATCTTTCCGCGATGGCCTTATCTTCCCTAAGTACCCCTTTAACCCCTCGATCATCTAACAGTCCAACTGACTCCCTCCTAGGCTTTCTGCTTCGGATATATTTTAAAAAGTTTTTACTGTGAGTTTTTGCCTCTACGGCCAACTTCTTTTCAAATTCTCTCTTAGCCTGCCTTATCAATGCCTTACATTTAATTTGCCAATGCTTAGGCATTATCCTATTTTCTTCTGTTGGATCCTTCTTCCAATTTTTAAATGAAGATCTTTGGCTAAAATAGCTTCTTTCACCTTCTTTCACCTCCCCTTTTAACCATGCCAGTAATCGTTTTGCCTTCTTTCCACCTTTTTTAATGTGTGGAATACCTCTGGATTGTTAGTCAGCCAGAGTGACTCACTGATCTCTTGATTAACAAATGTTGGTATCTAAGCAAACCAAATCACACTACCTCAACACCTTTCCAAGGTGAGTAACTGAACTGAACTTTTCAATCTTTTTACTTAGGTATACACTGTTCCTAGCTTATTTCTAGCTTCTGGCTACTTTTTTCTTTTTTTTGTTTTGTTTTTAATATATAAATACTCTAACTTCTGCTTATTAGCTGCCTTACAGACTATTAAAAATAAACACACTAACTACTGCTTACTAGCTGCCTTACTGGCAGACTATTTAAAAATACAAACAGTCTAACTTCTGTTTATTTGCTGCCTTACTGGCTATTAAAAGCACAAACACACAAACACACAAAATATTCCCAAATAGTTACCTTTGCCCCAATACTTTTAAAAAAGACAATGTCCCAAGCAAAAACTTACTGATTCCTTTCAGCCACCAGCAAGGTGATCCTCTCCTCTCAGTACTGCATTTGGATTATTGCAAGGCATTGCTTCCGAACCATTTAATTCATCGTCTCCAGGTCTTGCAGAATGTTGCTGCAAGACTTATTTAGGGCTACTCCGAGAGAGTGTATACCAAACCATTATTGTGTCACTTGCACTGGCTACCAGTGTCATATAGGATCCAGTTTAAACTTCTTTCCCGGGTGCACGAAATACTCAGGGTATCTGGGTTTACTTACTGAAAGGATAAGTTGCAGAGGTGTGCCCCCACTAGATCTCTACATTCATCTCAGTCTGTTTTTTTATTGGTGATTCCAACATTTAAACAGGTGCGAAAGATTAGGCTGCGCAATAGACTGTTCTCTACAGCTGCTCTTCAATTATGGAATAATCTTCCATTGTATATCAGAGCTGAGATGCATTTTCTGTCATTCAGGAAAAAGCTAAAACTCATTAGAAATACAGCCATAGTTTACCAATTGATTTTTCTTAATGTTTGTCCTGTTGGCAATATTTGCACTGTTGGTTTTATTTGTATTGTTGGTTTTAATCTAAAATTTGTACAACGCTTTGGACGTCTACTCTAGTGGATGGGTAGATGGTATAGAAGAATTTTAAATAAACTAATAAATACAAACATGATGCTCACAACCCAACTCGCTATCATATATGTAGTGATGGTGATGATATCAATTTATTTTAATCAAAGTTTGTAACATTTCCCATATAGACACTATGTACGTTTTATAAGTACTGAATGGTATTCAGTTTCTTTATAGCTACTTGTTGTATCACCTATTTCAATAGGATTTTCTGTATACAATGGGGTAGATTTTCTAAAAGTGCACCCGCGCGTACTTTTGTTCGCACACCAGGCGCAAACAAAAGTACGTCAGATTTTATAAGATATGAGTGTATCTTATAAAATCCGTGGTTGGCACGTGCAAGGGGGTGCACATTTGTGCAACCTGAGTGCGCCGAGCCCTGCGTGCGCTGCCCGTTCCCTCCGAGGCCGCTCCGATTTCGGATCAGCCTCAGAGGGAACTTTTCTTCCACTCCCCCCCACCTGTGTTTTAAAAGTTACGCCTGCCAGAAGCAGGCGTAACTTGCGCGCACCAGCGGGCTGCTGGCGGGCTGCTGGCGTGCGATTCCCCGGCCCGGGACCCATTTCGGAAGCCTTGGCCACACCCCCGGGCCGACACCATGCCCCCCCGACATGGCCCCCGGAACGCCCCAAATGTCGCGTTGGCCCCGACACGCCCCCCCCCCCCCCCCCGGAAAGCCCCGGGACTTAAGTGTGTCCCAGCGCTTGTGCGCGCCGCCGAGCCTATGCAAAATAGGCTCGGTGCACGCGGGGGGGGGGGTGTTTAAAGGGTTACGTGCATAACTTATGCGCGTAACCCTTTTAAAATCTACCCCAATATGTTCACCAAACGTCCACCATAATTAATCTGGATGTGGTGCTTGAAATATTGCATCACTTATACCTCTGTAAAGCAGCTAAGCAGGTGAAATGTACACTCTCTCAAAGTTTTTCATTGTTTTAATCATCAACAACTATGAAAGGGAGTAGTTATAATGTATATGTTTGTGGCACCCCTATGGGTTGGCCACTAGATCCCTGTATAGAACTCTAATATCATGAGCCTTCCATCCCTCATCAGCCCCTCCCACCTGGAGGGGAGTGGTTGGATGCCTCAACTCTATTTAGCCCAGCCATTTTAGAACTCTGTAGGACCAGATTCAGAGAGCCTCCGAACGGTGAGGTTTTATTCTCTGGTGAGGCCTCCCAGCCTCACCCTGCACTTTCAGTTTGAAGTGATACCTCATTGAGCACTCCCTGCCAGAGGGTCCTTCTCATATTAATTGCAGAGAGAGAGATTTTTACACCTGAATCTCTTTTAGGATGAAAGGGCTCTCATCCAGTGCAAGGAAGATCTGTAAGCCCACTCCAAACCCTAGGTGAGGCAAGCACCAGAGAGACAGTAACAGCTGAAGATGTAGCCAGGTTTGCCTTTAGAAGCATGTTTTGGACATTTGCTGCGTGAGAAGATTTTTTTCTGATCCACCCCTCTCCACAGGGTTGCAGGGCTGGCATGGCATGATCCCCTTCTGACTTTTCCCCAAGAGAAGTCCCCAGTAAAAACAACTAAGGATGAAAGAGCAAGACCGGGAGACACCAATCAGATCTCCACGCTCATGGGACCAGGACGGGCTGGGGGTCCAGGAAGGATGTGGAGTCAGGTAGAACTGTTTTGCTATGAAGTTGAGGACCCCTCCAATAGAAACCCTGGATGGGTGGTCACCCTGGGAGCTCTTCCCAGATGCCTAAAATAGAAGGGTACCTACCTACAAAGAAATACACATGTATCTTCAGTCAGATGTAACTTCAACATTATGGACTAATGGACTTATTTGATTATTACCAATCAGTAAACTTTATTTTAACATCCAGAACCTGGTCCTTATTGATTTGTACCAGCATCTCACCCCATGGGAGGCACCTACTATCTACAGACCCCAAAAGCAAGACACCATGATCCGGGCCATAAGCGAGAGCTTCCCCCATAAAAATAATCCACCCTGGGATAGAGAGTAAAGGGTGGGATTTACTTGCTAGCCAGAGCAGCCTCGATGAAAGCAAATATGTTTGTGGGCCCTTGGGACTTAAACCTTAGAAGTAAGGTTACATGTTTATTAATATGGAAAGGTTTTTGAGCTACTTACTGGCATTAAGGGTGGACAGGAATTTGGGTACACTATGATTTATATTCACATGGTTATTACCAGATGAGGTGTCCAATGTTAGCTGTTAGCAGGTATGAGTGTACCAGGTTCACATTCAGATTAATTCTGTTGTAATTTCGGTATATATATATATTTCTGGAAGGTTTTTCTTTTTGGTATTGACTTCTCATTTGTTTTCTTATATTGACACAGACAATCTTTCTAACCTCTTTAAATATTTTCGTTTATAGATGTTACACATAACTCCTAAAAACTTTCTTGTTTTACTTTGTAAGTAATTACACAGCACCATTGGAGACCACTGAGTTCACAGCCTTGGGGGTGGGGGGTGAGGCAGGGAGGAGTCCCAGCCATTGCACAACAGTGACACCTAGTGGTTGGATCTAGTGCCCATGACTACAGGGTTCCAGAGAGAGCCCTGGCACATGGCCCTCAATCAAAGACCATTGCTATAATGACTAGCTGAGCTGGGAGGGGATATAAAATAGGGCAAACATATCCCCAAAGATTTTCACACATCTGTAGAATGGATTTAACCTTTCTCATCCAAAGTCTT